>NC_091449.1:64322535-64622535 GCF_964237555.1 Oryctolagus cuniculus | reverse complement strand
TAGGTCCTCCACGGGTATCAGAGAGGGACAGCTCCTAGTGGCTGAAGCTCTCACACCCTCCATGCCTTTGAGAAGAGGCCTGGCGGTCTCTCTGGCCGTAATTTTGACTTAGCTCAGGCTATAAAGGGCCAGAGAGTAACATTTTAGAATATGAGGAAGTCTCTGTTTTTATAGCACACGAGCAGCCTTCAGCAATTCTATAAATGAAGAGGTGTGGCTATGACCCAATAAAACTATTTATAAAATCAAGATGCAGAGGTGAGCACTTGGCCAAGCAGTTAAGGCGTCAGTTAAGTCTCCATATCCCGTATCTAAGTACCTGGTCCGACTCCTTGCTCCAGCTCCTGACTCCAGCTTCCAGCTAAGCCATTTGCTGGGAGGTAGCAGGGTTGGCGCAAGTAATTGGGCTCCTGCCACTCCTACAGGAAGCCTAAATTTTGCTCCTGACTTCTGAATTTGGCCTCTGCTCAGCCCTGGCCATTGTCAACAGGAGAGCACACTCTCCCTCTCTCTCTCATACACAGATTGTTAAAAATTGAAAGATAAGCTATTGGCAGGAGTTGTCGCAAGGGCCATAATTTACAACCTGGATCAGAGGATCCCAGACCCATGGCTCATGGCATTTGTGGGTGGAGCCTATCCAACCTGAGCCAGCTGTCAATGCTGCTGGAGGAGTCTGGTGACTCTGCAACCCCTGCATCAACTGATAATCAACCAACTGAGAAGGGGGTGACCACAGAGTCTCAGCTCCAGACGTACCAGCCACTGCCTCCTTTCCGCGGTGCACAACATGGAGAAGTAGTTCCCAGCCTTCTCAGAGGAAAGAGACATGGGCCTGGAGGCCCTGGGAGGCAGCGGTGGAGACTGCCACATTCTTTCGCAGGACCTCAGGCTGATGCAGAGGCTGAGCTCATTTCCGGCCCTGCCCGGCGACATGGCAGGGCTGTCGGGTGTGAGCAGCTGCTGCCCCCCACCCAGCCCGGCCTGCGTTCAGCTAGCAGACACAGGGTCTTTGTCCCCCTGCTGGTCCTGATGCTGCTTGGCCTTTGAAACGAGACGTGACTTGTCACAACGGGCTTGTTGCTAGTGCTAATTTTCAAGAATTTTACTCTTGTTGGCAATGGACAGGAGGAAAGCAGTTTTCTTGTTTGTTTTGTATGTGTACATATTTATATTTACTTTGCATTTTGGGGTCTGTAGTTGTGGGAAAACAAGAGTCATCTGAGGTTTACCTGCTGATAGGGGATAAGGTAGACAGATTAGGATTTACGGAACCAGAGAGCATTAATTGTATGCTAGCACTACAATTAGTATGCGGAACTGCAGTGGATGTTAACTGTTAAAAACCAATTTAAAAAAAAAAATGTAGGAGGCTCAGGACAGCCCTAGGGATGACTGCTTCCAAGGCCGAGGAGCGCTCCAGTGACAAAGCTATGACTATAAGATTACGAACGCTCTGAGGCTCAGCTCAGTACTCCAAGAACCCCTACAAGACTAAGTGTAAGAAGCTACTGTGGTGTTTTGATGACGCCCGCCCTGTGGGTGAGCTGCACTCCAGGGATGCCCAAGCACAGGGTGGAATTTCCCTCCAAAAACACAGGGGCCTAAATGTAATGGGTCCTCCAGAAGCTTACACAAAATGTGTATTCCAAAAAAGCTATGCATGGATTTAAAAAAAAAATCTTTTTTGCACCATAATAAACTTGTGTTTTAATTCCATTTTCCCACAGAATTTTTGCTGTTTCCTCGTGTTACCCTAGTGGTCACACAGATTCTTGGTGTGCTGCCTTGTGGTGTGCCAGGACTCACAGGGACATACAGCCACCCTGTGCCACTTCCCTGGGTATAATTATTCCATATGCAGCAACGGTCTGAGGACTACATTGTCCTGGCTGCCCATAGTGTCCAAAGGCTCTCCCAGAGGAGGGACAGTCCCCAATTATGGTTCCAAAGCACCCATCACTGTAGTTCAAACACAGGAATCAAAATCAAGTCAGGGCCAGCGCTGTGGCATAGCGGATAAAGCCACCGCCTGCAGTGCCAGCATCCCATATGGGCACTGGTTGGAGACCCAGCTGCTCCACTTCTGATCCAGCTTTCTCTTATGGCCTGGGAAAGCAGCAGAAGATGGCCGAAGTCCTTGGGCCCCTGCACCCACATGGGAGACCCAGAAGAAGCTCCTGACTTCTGGCTTCAAATCGGCGCAGCTCCGGCAATTGTGGCCATCTGGGGGAGTGAACCAGCGGATGGAAGACCTCTCTCTCTCTCTCTCTCTCTCTCTCTCTCTCTGCCTCTCAGTAACTCTGCCTTTCAAATACATAAATAAATAAATAAATAAATCTTTTTTTTAAAAAAGCAAGTTAACCCCTTCTTTTTTAAATAGCCTATCACTGAGAAATTACAGCACCAATTTGATCAGGCCTCATAGTTTGTGAAAGCAGAGGTCTGAAACTCAAACAGCTATAGGGGCCAGTGGGTAAAATAAGTGAGTGCAGGGGGAGGGTGATAGTAGAGAGTGGTGGGGACTGTGGCCAGTGACAGAGACACACCCTGCCAAGAGAGGGCAACACACTTGCTCCGCTCCTTAGCGGACACTGGATTTGATTCTGCCCAGATGACTGTAACTGGAGGACAGACTGATATTCTCTCTTCTTTTCAGCTGGTGCTGGAGGCTGAGTGGACTGGCTCATGACCCACTCTTCTGGGTGGTTACCTAATGAGGAAGGCCATCTCCTTTCCCAGGCAGACTGTGACCACCTCTTGGCTGTCTACAGAATAAAAGCCACATCCAACCAAAGTCAAATGCCAGGAAACTTCAGAACTTCCTCACATTCCATATTGCATTGTCTACAAAGGTCTTTGAAATTTCCCCTGTTCTAAAACTCAGAGCAGGGTACAGAGATGAGGGATGAAACAGAACCAACTACAACAGGGTCGAAGAAGGAAGAAGGAGTGCCTTCTCTTGGGGAGTGCAGCAAAGAATCTGGAGTAAGGAGAACAGTTGTGTTTTGACAGAGCTGCTACACTGAAATTCTCTAAAATACGAGCTGTGGGTTCAGAATTTTGTAATGCTGTGGATGGAGCCCTCTTCTGGAGAAATCTTCCAACAGGTATTAAAGCAACATCAAAACACACAGGGCTGTGTGCATGCGTGCATGTGCGCACACATACACAAATACTGCTGGCTACTTGGAGCCTACGACTGTCACTTAGCTGAGACTTGAATGCACACTACATCCTTTTACTTACTTCCCAGTAAAGAGACAATGACCAGACTCCCTGAGCAACTGAATTTTTGGAAGGAAAGAAAGAAGAGTATCTTCAAGCGCCTGCCATATACTTTAATCCAAACAGCAAGCTTCAGACTGAGGCTCAATCTGCGCATCCAAATGCTGGTATTTTCGATAATGCAGTTATTGGGTACATTGGCTTGTTGGGCAATTTCACTGTTACACACACAGGATACTTCTGGAAGGAAATAGATTCTGCTTAATGGAAAACCCATGGGCTAAAGATAGAAAAGGGGAGAAGGCAGGCAGGCAGAGTAGGCGAGATCAGCTGAGACGACTGTTGGGGATTTTAATATAGACTGTGGAATTACAGAAATTCCAGAGTGTATATTCAGCCTTGCCATCTATTAACTGTCTTTTGGGACTTGCTAAAAAAAAATGCTCAGACACATGAACTCTGCCCCTCTGATTCCTTTTGCCACTGCCATCGCCATTTGCTCAGCGCTTTTGAAACCCTAGAGTCTCTGCCTCGTGTTGAAGCCATGGACGGGAGTCTTGTCCCATCAAGAAAAAACGTTCTGCGAGTAGATGTTGCTCTTAAAACCTAGCACCCGACGTCGCGGCAGCACTAGCAGACACCGAGTCTCATTCAACATCTTGACCGTCGAGATTCTGGTTCCACAAGATCAAGATCTCAGAATTCCATGGAACAGTTTGAGTCACTCCAAGTCACTGCTTTCCAAACCTGAACCACTCCCTAAATCCCAGCTCCTGGGGGATTACTCACTCATTGTCAGAACTCTGGGTGAGCTCTGCTACCCGGGGTGGGGGGAGGAGGGGTCATATTTACAGTGGAATTTCCAGTTCATATCTCTCTTTATTTGTTTCATATTCGTGATTTAGTTAGCTAAATTCCAGAAGTCACTTCCGGGAGAGCCTTTCCCAAAAGACCTCAGGGGAGAGAGGGTGACCGTTGTTCGCCTTTGCCAGCTTCCAGTCATTGTTACTTAGCGGCCCCAGTCCCCTACCCAAATGCCCGAGCCGGCTGCAAAGCCAGGAAGCTCTGGACGCTGCTGGCTTCCACCCCACCAAGGGCCCCCATGTGTTAGAACTGTGCTGGAAAAACACACCCGCAGGCTTGCCTGAGCGCCACCACGGCCGGTGACTAATTTGCTTTATTACATTGTTTTTCCTTTCTTTCTGTGTTCTCTGGGCCTCAGGAAAAGTTTCGTTTCTGCTTGTTGCCTCAAAAGCTCCAAGACTTTTCCCTGCTTTTCTCTGCGGCACACAGAGCTCTGCACTTCCCCAGCCGGTTACCTGGATGGCAGCTCCGCAGGGTGCTGTGTCCATGCTGCTGCCAGACTATCAATCCCTGTTCTAACGTGGACATTTGCTCCGATTGTGCGTAGCAGCCGAGGAGAGAAATGCGCGCTCAGCATAGGCGACCCAGGCACTCTGAGGACCTGGAGTGCGTGAGGGAGTGTCGCTACGTGCTCTGTGCCACTCTAAGCAAGACATAACTTTAGGCAAAACCTGCAGCCGGAACTGAAACCAGCAGTCACCAGAAGAGGCCTATCGAGTCCCGGGTAAGGCAGTCACGAGTGCTCCCAGACACCTACTGCGCCCAGAGTGGCAGGCGGCAGTACGTGCATTTCCCAGGGCATCCTGTTGAATGCAGCCCTTCACACCCAACAGCGCTAGGAAGGCAGGCATGGGGCATTTCACAGTGGAGAACCTGGCGCTCAGCAAGGTTAAGCTCCCAGCCCAAGGTGGCACCGTTGGCATACAGCAGAAGGACCCTGTCTGGGGCATGCAGCAGAGGGACCCTGTTGCCACTCTGGGATGTACACACACACACACACACACACAGAGAGAGAGAGAGAGAGAGAGAGAGAGAGAGGTGGAGTTCAGGAAGTCTGGAGAAGGGTGACATGGTTGAAGGCTGGGAGCGAAGCCCTGGCAGGGGAGGAACTACAAGTGGGCAGCGCTGCAGGGAGCTGGGCTTCCAGGAGCAGGGCGGCGGCCAGGTCCCTCACTCTGCCCTCGGCACTGGCACCCACCTCCGCTCTGAGTCATTTCCACGGGCCCTGCGTTTCTGGGATGCTGGCTCGTTTCCAACGTCGAACCCCAGCAGCTCTCCTCTTAGGAGGCTGTCCCTGACTGACACCCTCACTCCCTTGCCTCCCTCTCCCCACAAGCTCACATGAGCCTCTTCACCTGGCATCCAGGAGTCCTGGCCAAGAACTCGGCACCCAGTTCTGCTCCCCGAGGCACTCCCTGCCTGCTCTGTCCTCTGCGCGGGGCCCTGCCCTGCTCCTACCCACCCACTTGTAGGCTGCCGGCTCACTGCCAGTCGCAGAGGCTGCCAAGGAGGCCTTGGGGGACTGGGCCGGGCGCTTGCAAAATTGCAGGGCCCTGAGCGAGGCTGGGCGTGTCCCTCGGCAGTCGGCACCCTAGGCCTGGCCTGGGAGCGCTGCTTCCCCACGCTCCAACTTGCAGAGATCTGTTTCACGCAGAGGCGATTGCGGGAGGACCCACGTCTCCCTCGCCTGCTCCCCTGGCCGGCAGCGGGCCCTCCCCTCGCGCCGCAGCGCTCCGAGGGTTAACAGGCAGCTGCAGCCCCGGCTGGGCAAGGCTTGAACTTTTCTCTGAGCCCCATGCCCGCCCGGGAAAGGCAGCAGGGGCGGCAGCAGGGGCTGGGGCCGGGACTCCAGCTGGCTGGACAATGGGGGCGTGGGGGGCTGGGGCCTGCGCCCTGGCTGGGGGCGTGTGGGGGCGCGGCGGGGGGCGGTAGGGGACCGGCTCAGGCCCTTCCGGGCTCGGGGTCTGGGACCGAAAGGACCCCGATGCGGGCGCGGCCGGCGCCAGAACCTTTGAGCGACAGCAGCAGCCGGGCTGCAGCGCTCCAGCGGCCCGAGGTGCCTTCCAGCGCGCCGCGGGGTTGGGCGACGGGGCCGGGTGCCCCGGGAATCCGGCGATGCCAGCTCCTCGGCCTCTCCAGCCAGGCATCCCGCAACCAGGACCGGAGCGGTGCTTTCCGCCGCTCTGCGCTGGCCTGGGGGGAAGCCGCTGCTCGCTGGGTCGCCGCCAACGCGCGAGCTGCTGGGGGGTGGGGGGCGACCCAAAGTTACCCCCACTTGGAGCAGGCGAGAACGTCCCCCCTGCTTGCCAAAAAGAAAAGACTCGCCGTTCTCTCCTCCTCCGAACGCGCACACACACACCCCGCGGGGAACCGCGAACGAACGGGGAGCCAGGGACCCCGGGATCTCCGGAGCCGGGAACGACCTCGGCTCCGAGCCCCGGGTCTGCCTTGGCCGCCGCGCCCGATCCCCTGGAAGCCCCCGCGCCCAGCCGGCGCCGGCGCCGGGCACCCGCACTGGCGCGGAGCGCGCCCCGAAGCCCCTCTTCCCTACCTGGGACAGCAGGACGCACAGGACGAGCGGAGTTCCCGGCTGCATCTTGCCCGACTAGCAGCGCCCGGCGGCGTTTTCATTCATGCACGCGGCGGCACTGAGCATATTTTCCGTGGGAGCCAGGCTTTGAGCGGAGGCTCTGCCTCGCCAGCCAGCCAACTTCCCAAATAGATCAGCGGCAGCATCACGACAGCATTGGATAGAGGCGGGTGACCAGGACCAATGGCTTTACAAGACGGATTCCTTCATGAGGCTCCCTCGTTTTGCATGGCAGATACGGGGCGAGCCCCTCAAAGCAGGCAGCCCGATGGCTTTTTTTTTTTTTTCCCCGCGGCTGTTGGGGCTCAGCCTCACAAATCGCGCTGGGCCCTGCCAGCCGATTCCACTTTTTCAGGGAATGCAGTTGCACCGGGGACTGGCAGCCACTTCCAGCCTAGTGCAAAAAGATTCTCTTTATTAAAATGTTAATAAGATCCACTTTATTTCCAATACATCAAATAAAACGGCCCGCAGTCCCAGTCCTTGCCGTGCCTGGAAAGCCTTGAAGGGGGATTTTCCCCCTTGTTCTTTTCTCTCCCCCTTTCCCAGCACGGCCCAGGTCATGGTGGTGCTGGTGTCTCCTTGTCACCTTACACATCACAAGCAGGACAGACCAATTCTGGCTGGCAGAAAAAAATCCATCAAGGGGCGATAGATTTTATTAACTGCTCAGCTGAGGGTCAGACTGACTGCCCCTCCACAAATGTGCATCTGTCACCAAGGCTGGGGCCATGATTTGAGGAAACTTGTTTTTTCCTATATGGATGCGACCTTTCCGAAGCTCTGAGCTACTCCAGGGAGTTTCACAGGAAGGAAGGTTTGGGAATGGGGGCAAGAACAACCTCCACCTCTGCCTTCCCTTCTCCCCCCTAAAAAAATGCAGTAAAAACCTTACTTTATCATTTCTACACAGCTTCCTTCTAAAAAGGACTTAGAGTATTTTAAAATAAAGGAAATTTGTGAATTGAGGTAACCAAAATTGAGAGGGACAGAAAGAAAAAATTCAGGAAACTGAAATGCTAGACGTATACACTCTTATTGTCTCTAATTTTGGTATGAGCTTCCTGGTAGCCAAAGCAATAAGAGAAATAGGTGAGTTGTGTACTTCTTGTTATAGGGATATGCATATAATGTCTCCCGACATAAATTCTCCTGGCACTAAAATGCTGGAATAAATGTAGAACGTGGCAGCGAATGTAGTAGAACAATGAGCAATAGGCCACGCTGAGATCCGTGGATTGGGCTGTGTTCCAGCATCTGGCATGGGGCCTGGAACCCGGAGACAGTGATTGGTGTGTGTTAAAGGAATACCAAGAAGTAGCAGAAGGTGGGGAGGGGCCTAGAGTCTGCAGCCTCTCTAAGTTCAACCCCCAGCTCTGCCACTTCCTAGTAGTTTACTCAGCCTGCCAGTGCTCCCACAGGCCCACTGGCAGTAAGAACATTCAGGCTGGGCCGTACTCATGGCTTACATCTGAGCTGACATACGTTGTGAAATCCCTTTGCTAGCTGTGGTGCAGGCACAGGATCATCTCATGTGGTCTCAAGGTCACTGACAAAGGTGCAGTTCCATCTGATGCTTGGCTCTTCTAGCGTGCACTGGCCCAACAGATGGCAATGCTGGCAAAAGAAGGCCCCGAAGAGACCGGGAAAAGCAGATGTTGCTGCTGCATCCAGGCTTTCCCTCACTGTGCGTGGACGGTCATCCCTGCCTGAGACTCTGAGAAACGCAGTCCATGGACATTGTGACCAACAGTGATGGCTTGGCACCCGCATGTGTGGAGCCCCGCGCTGCTCTGTGAGAAGAGAACAGAGTACTCCGGAGCCAGTCTTCAAATCGAGACATCCTGCGACACTCGTATTTTTCTCCATTCTAGCGAAGGAGTCGTCGGGTCCATCAGGGGTCTGAGGAAGTGGGCACATGGATTAACAGACACAAAGACTGGGGGAGAGAGAGAGAGACAGAGAGAGAGAGAAAGAGAGAGTGAGGGAGGGGGGAGAGAGAGAGACGGGGGAGAGACAGAGGGGGGGAGACAGAGACAGAGAGAGAGAGGTGGGGGGGAGACAGAGGGGGAGGAGACAGAGATGGGGGGAGAGACAGAGAGAGAGAGACAGAGAGAGAAAGAGAGAGAGAGGGAGGGAGGGGGGAGACAGAGGGGGAGGAGACAGAGAGAGAGAGAGGTGGGGGGAGAGACGGCGGGGGAGAGACAGACGGGGGGAGAGAGAGAAAGACAGAGAGAGAGAGGGAGGGAGGGAGGGAGAGAGATGGGGGGAGACAGAGAGAGAGAGAGGTGGGGGGGAGAGAGAGAGACAGAGAGAGAGAGAGGGAGAGAGGACAGTCCAGGAGGTGGCACTGCAGGAGGAGTGGCCGACGAAGATGAGCCTCTGACAGCAGCTCGGGCAGGAGGCGCTCGTCCAAGCAGGTAGTGTCCAAGGCTGCATTCAAAGGACAGGGCAGTACAAAGCGTTTATCCCCTGGCCAGACCTCCCGGGGGCTTCCCATTCCGTGGTCCTTTGTCCACCAGACATTTCCAGTGATCCTCCTGGGCAGAGGGCGGGGCTGCATCTGCCGGCCCTCCTGCAGCGTGGCTGGTGCCCCGTGACTCCATCTAGCCAATGAGCTGTAAGCAAAGTGACATGTGTCACTTCAAGGCCAGAGGATTTAACTGCCAGTGTGAGGCAGGTTGGTGTCCCCAGCAATAGACGCCAGCTTGGAGTTTTGTGCAGGTGACTCATGGGGAGGAATTCTCGGGAACAACACCTCTGAGATGCTGAGAGAAGCGGGCCTGTCAGGAGAGGCTGAGTGACTCCCGGTCACAACAGATGCCTCAGCCCATACTGGGAGCTCCGAGGTTGGAAAGGCCCTAGGGAGGCAGCCCGAGTAGAGTCGGGGGCTATTTCTTACCCACAACGGGCCAGCTGTTGGATATTTGCCAAAGGAGGGAAATAATCTGAGGTGAGGCAGCCTGGTTTGGCCAACGGCAGTTCTCCGGTCTGACCTCAAATGCATCACCTCTATTTAAAACAAGGGCATCAGGCCTTCAGTAGGTCAACGGAGGCTGTGTTCCCCAGGCCATGGATGACTTTGGGAGTCCACTGGTACCAGTGAAGTCAGGCGCAGCCTTGCCTGGGCAAAATGCTGCTGAGTCTGTGCCCTGCCGGACTTTCTCAGGCCTTCCCCAAAGTCTTCGCCAAGTTCAGCTGACAGAAAGAGGGACTCCGGCCATCCCCCGTGATTCCAGGTGACCAAGCCCAAAAGGCCAACCCCATTCCTGCCATGCCTCAGCTGCCAGAGACTGGACTTCAGGACTGGGAGGAGCTGGCTGTAGCAGTATCCTTGGGTCTGAGGCTCACTTCCATGAGCCCTAGGGTGGGGGAGAGAGGTTGGTCAGTGATATGAGACTCGCACTGGGCTCTCTGGACTTTGCTGATGTTGACCAAATTGCTTTCTGCTCCCTTGCCTCAGTCTTGCCACCATGAAGTAGGAATCATCACACGGTAACAGTCCAAGGGATGCTGCGGAGACTGATGCCACTCCTCCACTCTGCCCTCCGCTCTCCTCGAAGGTTCAGTCCACCAGTGCACACGCCATCAAGTTCCGCTCAACAGAGACAGGAGAAAAATCATTTCATTCCAATGGTAGATAAAAGGCCTCGGAAGAAGAAATCCATTTTTGTTTGCTTGCTTTTTTCCTTGCAGTTCCCTGATGGGGGTCTTTTGGCTGATGGATTGATCAGTGGTGGCAAATAAATGCTGAAGGTGAAACCCACCCGCTCCCCGTCCCTGCCCCACCTCCCAGTCACCAGCTGCCGTAGCAGCTGTGGGCTGCCCGTGACGCCTCGTCTGCCTTTAAGGTTCACATTCAAGATTCACACCCCTTCACAGATGCATCAGCCTGGCTCTGGAGCTGAAATGATTCAACAGCCAGTAGCTGCCTCCTCTGGGTAGCAGGGGTTGAGGCTGTTTCCTTTCATTGGCTGATGTACGCGAGGACTTTCAAGAGCACATGGAGGTGACCCTATGGGTATATGCACATGACTGTATGTATGTGCATGAGCGTGTGTGTATGTGTGTGTGTGTGTGTGTGTGTGTAGACTGGTCAACTGGAGTGTGGTCCAGCAGAGATAATTTATCCAAATTTAGCTCTTCTTTGAATGTGCTGCAGGATAGGGTATTTGTAGAGAAGAGTGATAAGCCGGATAGGAGCCCCTGTGAGACAAATCAGCTACCAGGCATACCTGGAGCCCTCGATAACAGGATAGGCTTGGGCAGCATGGAAGGAAGCCCACACTGGGCAGCATTACAACATAACTTAATGCTAGCAGCACACCTCTCACAGTGGCTGCTAAAAATACCCAAGATTAGGACAATGCATCATCCTTCAGTAAGTCTCAGTGAACACAAAATCCAACTGGTCACTCTCAAGCCACAAACACTGCTTCAAGTGTCTCCCTCGATCTCGCTGTTACCTGACACATCACTGTGTGTACTTGCTTGAACTGTTGTCTCGATTCTTCACTCCAGTCTGCATCTGCATGGGCCTCGGATTTGGCTGTGTGACTTGTATGACTATGGACATGAAGCAGAAGTTATGGGTGCCAGAGGCAAACCCAGGCCCAGCAAACAGTGTGTGTTTCAGCCTGTTGCCGCTAGGACTTCTACCAATGCTTTGAAAAGAGCACTTGTGGGCTCACTGGCCCTAAGAGGAGAGATGAGCACCCCCATGGACCCTCAGACACCCAAACAAGCCCAGTAGAGCTCACCCAGATTGCCCGATCCACAGGTATGTGGGCTAACAGAGAGATTGCTCTAAATCTTGGGACAGGTTGAGAAGCAGCAGTAGCTAACCAGGTGGTCTGTTGTCTGCCTCTCCCCCCAGAACATGGGCCCTATTTCTGTCTTCTTGCGGCTGTGTGCTCAGCTTTTACAGCAGGGTACGGATCATGGCAGGTGCTCGATGACTTTGTAAAGATGGTGAACTAAATGGCTTCTGCGTGGTGCGGGAAGGCCAGGGCCTTCTCACAGCAGTCCACACCAGGACTGGACATGCACAGAGCAGTTCCTGAAGGCTGTGTGAGCCTGGGGGTGCTTGCTGGTCATCTGTGGAGGACATTAGCAATGTGAAATCCTTCTAAACTGCTTCAGTGTGTGCAGAGCCCACACATCTAAAAATAAGACAGAAGGTATTCCTTTGTGGTTTTTCTAGGTTTTGTCGTAACGTAGTATCCTCTGTAAATGTGTTTAATGCAACCGTAACACTGGAGATGAAACCAGAAATGACTTTCAGTCCATCTCACTTAAACTGGCCTAACTGTCTTCAGGTTTCAGTCCCTAAATTGCCCAAAATTGGGCATTCAGACACCAATTTTATCGTTAAGGAGAAACAGTTAAAACCCCCCTCTAGGTGTCTCCCTTACCCAAAATTAGTGGCTGGGGTTATTTGGACACAGAATCATCACAGCGTCAGCTTGGCAGAGCAGCAGTTCTCCAAGCAAGACCAACATCACCTGGCAACTGGTCAGAAATGGAAATTATCCAGCTTCCCCCTGGACCGGAAGATTTATCAACTCAGACGCGGGTTCCAGCATTCTGTGTTTCACAAACCCTTGGAAAGCATAGTTTGAGAACCAATTCTTGAGAGAATATCCCAGTACTCACAAATATTCATTCATCAAGAAATATTCATTAAGTGTTAGTGCACACTCACCACTGAGCTAAGCAACAAGGCAGGAATTGATAAGGCATGGTCTGTATGGCTCAGGAAATACAGACATAATTCTATTACAAAGTGAAACAGCGGGCACTGGACAGAGCCTGGGTGCCAGAGTTACGGGGATCACGATGTGTTTAAGAACTGGAAAGGGGTCCACTGTGGTTGGATTCCGTTATGTGTAAAATCACAGCTCTCTACTTGATGGGAGTTATGATTTTTTTAATCTGCTGATGAGGAGATAAATAATAGCAAAAGGAAGCTCACAGTTCAACACTTCCTCTGAAAAACTGAACTTTTTCTTTGCAATTCCATCTAGCAAAGAGACAAGATGTGTGTGTGTGTGTGTGTGTGTGTAAGGTGGTGGTGGTGGGACTGCCTTTTATTCACATGACAGTAATCCTTAGTGCTCATTTGGACAAGGTCTCTTACAGTGGTTCCAGGGTCCCCACATCCCAATCTCCAGCCTATCTGTGGCCTCCAAGGGGGAACCATGGAACTACAGCAAGAGAGAAATGGGACAGTTGAGGCACTAGAGGAAGGAGCTGGTGGCCAGGAGGAAGGAAAGGACAGAGCTTGGAAGCTGGGGATCCAGACTGAGAACAGCTGAAATGTCAGTCTTGGAAGGTTGAATTCCATCCCACTGGCGTGAGGCAGGAGTTCTATGTCTTATCCACATTTTAGGAAGATCCCTCTGGCCACACTGGAGGTTGAATTGAATAAACTGAGGAAGACTAACTTCTTGAAAGGCCACTGTGCAGACAATATCAAAAGACAACAGCAGGGAGAACTCTTTTTTAGACTTCTAGCCAGAGTGGCCCAGGAGTACAGAATGGCAACCTCTCTGGCTGCCAATACAGTGTCTGGCATACAGTGTACATTGATGTAACGGTTGAAAAACGAAAACCTGCTTGCTAATATGGTGAGTTAACATTGAACTCTGATTCTTCACCCCTCCCTGCATCTAATCCTTGCATCATCAAGGTGGAAGGAACTTCCTCGCCTTGGACTTTGGGCTTAGCCACATGACCTGTGTTGGCAAACAGAATGAGCTGGAGGTAAAAGTATACAGTTAACAGGTCCCAGGAGTTCCTGTTTATCCTTTTATCTCTCTGCCTTCTCTGCAAATAGAGCATGACCTGGCTGTCCAACTGACCCAAGAAGAATGAGGAACATGAAGCTAAGCCCTCCGGCTCCTCTCCTCCAGCCTTGACCAGCCAAACCCCAGCCAACTCATAGATCCATGTAAGTGCTTCCTATCTTATGCACAGACATCACTGTGGTTTGTTATCCAGAAATAGCTAAGTGACTACATAAATGAGCCCCCTTCTTGGGACTACATGTAGTTTAGCAAATAGGCTGAAATCCAGCACAGCTTTTGACATGGGCATGACCAATACTTAACATATATCATAAGGCCAAGTCCTCCAGAATTTCTTCACTCCTCCCACCCACCTAATCCAGGCTCCTGCCTGCTCACAAATCCCCAGGTTCCTTTGTGAGCATTCCCTGAAAAGCTGTTAAACCTCTCCCTGGTTGTTTCTCTCACACCAGCATATTGTAAGGCCTTCACTTAACAATTACTTGGGAAAATTTATTTACAATGCAATGCAGATCCGTGACTGTTTGTAGTGGATAAATTTATTTACAATGTAATCCAAATCTGCCCATGCCTCTAGTAGATAAAATTGTGTTCTTCCTATAAAAAGCAACCCACCAGGCTAATGGTTTCTGTGGTCTTTTGTGAACAGACCAAGGTCAGGACCACCGTAATGAGTTGGGAAAAGTTAATCTGCGAGAGCAAGTTAAGCACGAAAAACTACATTTTAATGATTCTGAATGTGTTGACAGCTACCAGAATTTAACCAAATGAAAGCCATAAAAGACAAACCAAACTCTTTTTGTTTCTTAATCTGAGCTTCTATGGATTTAAAATGGCTAGAGTGCAATTTCCGTCAGCTCAAGGATGATGTCTGTCTGCCTTTCTCCCTTGAAGGTTCTGTGCTTGTGCACTGCTAGGCATTGAGCCGACATTCAGTGGATGTGGGCAGGAAGCCTCGACAGAAGAGTACAGGTGCGTGGAGAAGAACTCTCTCAGCCCAGCAAGTCTGCTGTGTGTGACACTGTACTACAGCTAGACAGGTTGTCTGGCGATAGACCTCTGCTAGCTCAGAATCCGTCTCCTAGAGCAGGGATTCCCATTCTGTGTCCCCATTCTCTCCCAACTCCACTCAAAGATGGTAAAGGTCTACACTGCCCCTGTTTCTATTGTATAAAACTCAAACGTGAGTACGTCCTGGCTCATTAAATACTCGATTAGCACATGACTGCAAGGAAAGCTAACCAAACTCCATGAAGACTTGCAAAGCCCTCCCTTGGCTCCGTCTCCAGATGTATTCCGTTTCTTCTCCTCCCGTGCTCAGTGCACTCTGCTCTTCTCTCAAACAGCAAAATCCAGGTTCTTCCCTGCCCTTGTGCCTTTGCGCCTTCCAGCTTTTCCCTCTGGTATGCTTGTTCTCCCATTTCCCGTGCTCATCCTCCCAGAACCCGTTTACGCATCATCTTTTCAGACGAATCATTCCTCCATCGTTCGTTCTTCACTAGCTCATTTCCTTGTTTGTTTCTTCCATTGTACTTTCTGTCATTTGTGACTATTTTCTTTGTTATTTGCTTCCTTTTGTGTTTGTTTTCCTTGCTAGAATATGAGACCCACCATGACAACTAAATCTTTGTGTATTGACTGCTGTACTCTAGCACCTAGAACAATGTCTGGTTCATGGAAAGCGCTCAGTAAGCCATTTTTAAAGTATTTATTTCTTTTATTTATTTGAAAGACGGAAAGAGACAAAGAGTGCTCCCGTCAGCTGGTTCTCTCCCCCTAAATGTCCACAGGAGCCAGGGCTGGGCCAGGCCAAATCCAGGAGCTGGAAGAAAAGTCTGGATCTCCGAGGCAAGTGGCAGGGCCCCAAGTATTTGACGCATTATGTGCTGTCTCTCAGGTGTGTGCATTAGCAGGAAGCTGGACGTGGGGATGGGGCTGGGACTGGATCCCAGGTACTCTGATACGAGATGCAGGCAGCCCGAGAGGCATCCTAACTGCCTGCCAAACGTCCATCCCAATGATCGACTTTTCAAGAAATAAATGAACAGATGATCTTATGGTAATGAGAGTAACTAGGCCGGTGGCTCTCTGAATGCATTAGTCTCATCAGGAATACCAAGTGACATAATGGCTGAGGCTTGCCAGCACTGCCAGGGAACTCACAATGCAGACGCCTGGCCAGGAGTAAGAGCGCACACTTGAAAGGTTCGTGCTGTATAAAACATAAGACCGGGGGTTCAGGGCTGTGTGCGTGAGCCAGATGAGCCGCAACCCCTTCTCCCCACTGAGATGAAGCTCAAGTGGGCTGTGGGACATGTCCTCGCTGAACTCAGGCCCCAGTTACCCCGGGTGCAGCAGGGGAGCCCAAGGGGAGCCAGGGCACACCTGGGCAAGATGTGGAAGAGTATTTTCAACACTATTTTCTCTTCCTTGACAGGTCAAGAATTCATCTAAAGCGTTTTCAGAGTGGCAGGTTCTTGTTCGTGTAATGAATCTATTGATTCATTTTTTTGTCCCTGGGAGACTCTGCAGACCACAGGGTGTCAAGAGAGAAGACAAAGAATTCTCGGGGCTTGTCATGGAGCCTTATGGGCGAGGAGACAGGTCTCAGCACGTTCCCAGGAGGGGCTCTGGCCCAGTTATTACTCTTTGGGAGTTAAATGGTTTTTATTCTAGGGCTTACTTTATTGCTCACTGCCTAAATGCCTCACACGTCCAGAAATAGTCTCTCTTTTAACAAAGAAAGTAGAATAGCACAACTATTTCATCATTCATTCAGCAACTGTTTGGATAACAAGAAGCCAGGGATGACGACGACGACGACGACGATGATGATGATAAAAATAAATTTCCCAGGATCCAGATAAGCAGGTGGTTTGTACATTGCTGATGTCCTCCTTTTCCTCAGTCTGACTTACATGTTGCTGCCAGTGAAATTTTGAACTCAAGCTATAAGGACCAAGTATCTACCGTGATCTAGGAACTATCTTACTCAGCAATGAATAATGGGGATTTTGTTCCTGGCCTTTGTGGTAAGGACATAAAGCCTTCAATGGCTCTCCACTGTCTGCAGGTTGATGTCCAAATCCCTAATTTGGCATTCGGGATGCACAAAGACCCTCCACAGCCATTTTTCTTCACCTCTTCTAAGACGTCTCAAGTAGCAGCCGTACAGGACATCCTCCCACCTCCCCCACCTCAGGCAAGGCTGCTGCATTTTATTCCAGACTCCAGCACATCAAGCCATCACCTTTCTCTTCTGCAGACCTACATCCTCTTGGTGGGCCTCAGCTCATCGTGAAGAACCACTTCCTCCAGGGGACTGCCCCTGACCCACCCAGTCTGCGTTAAATGCTTTTAGAACATGTTACTCATTTCCTGAGCCCCTCCCTCGTGGCACCAAGAGCTGCCTGAAGCCAAGAGCCAGCTCTGCTTCTCATCTGCATCCCCAGGAAGCCCAGTGCCAAGTGCACGTTGGACTTCAGGCTAACATCGACGCATTAATACATGCGAGCCTGAGGAATAAGCATGAGCACTGTGACATTTATTAAGCGCAAGGCATTTTTCCAAGAGCTTCACACTCATGTTTTTCTGGTTGACTCCTAAGCAGCTCCACATGAAATACGATCCTCTCCTTTCTCTGATGACCAGCGACTGACAGCAACCCTGACCTGGGACGAAGGAACCTATAGCCCAGGGGAGACAGCACTGACCTCGCGTTCAGAGCACCTGCACCTTGAGCTGTAACAGAGCACTGATTACTGTGCCTCAAGTCTCGGTTTCCTGTCCTGCTAATCAGCACAGGTTTGGAGTCAAACGGCCTCAGTTGAAATTCTCTGCTGCCGCTGACTGGAGCCAGACTTGGGCGAGTCACTCAGCCCATCACTGTGGAGCACTTGCCATCTGCCAAGCGCTGCACCACATGGTGGGAAGAACTAGAGAAATAGTCACCGGCGGTAACCGAAGATTGAGAGCTCATTATTTTATCTTCAGATTTACTCTTTAATAGTATGGTTTGGGGTACTGTCATGTTTCATTTAATTAGTTATGATAGTTATAATTAATGAGGATTAATGACAATGCACCGGTCACTGTTCCAAGTGCTTTCTATGGGTCAGATTGTTCAATATTTGTAACATGCCTAAGGGACTGGTTCTATGCTGTCCTCACTTTAAAGCAGGGAAACAGGCACACAGCCAGGAGTGAGGGGGGAAGGGACTTGAATCCAGACTTCCCATCTTCAGAATATAGTCTTGACCAGCTTTCTCTACCTCCTCACTGCAAGTGTTAACAGAAACACAAACAGACCACGCCCTCGCTCTGAACCACTGAAACCTCTCAGTCTCAGCTGCCCGCCAGGTGAAAAGGGCTGATGACAGTTCCTCTGTCCAAGACTGTCGTAGACTCATGTAAAACACCCATCAGACGGTTGGATTACTCGTTCTACAGCATCCTTTGCGTGCTCACATTCCATAGAATCAGCTGGAACTCAAGGGCCCATGTCCCCCAGCAACGTAAGAATCTGTATCTTAGGAAGAAGAGAGTGGTCCCCAAGGATCTGGAATCGGCCTCTGAGTGGCAGAACCAGGCACCTACACACCTTATGGAACTGTCCACTGCAATAAAGGCTGTAAATATTTCAGTCTCAGCCAAATCTGTTGGATTTAAATAACCTGTCACAAAACGGCACATTTCTGGCTGTTTCCTGGGAGTTGTTACCAGGGAGCTCTAGGCCTAAGGCCTGGCCACATGGTTCTGCTGCCCTCAAGCTGGAGAGAATCAAAGATCCAGATTGCACAGTCTTGGTTGGATTCCCCCGTTTGTCAGTCGCATCAATCATAGTCAGATCCCTCACCACAGTCCGAAACCTTGGTAACCACCCAAGGTGTCATGGAGGAGGGCTGCACCATACGGAGCAATGATGTCACTAACAGGTGATGTCACTGTGCCAGGCAGTGCCAAAATCCTACAGACATTGTGCTCACGAAGCCTCAGAAAGTGGGTGTTACTTGGGTCAGCACCCTGACGCAGTGGGCTAGGCCTCCGCCTGCAGCACCAGCATCCCACATGGGCGCTGGTTCCATTTCTGATCCAGCTCTCTGCTATGCCCTGGGAAAGCAGTAGAAGATGGCCCAAATGCTTGGGCCCCTGCACCTGTATGGGAGACCAAGAGGAAGCTGCTGGCGCCAGGCTTCAGATAGGTGCAGCTCTGGCCACTGCGGCCATTTGAAGAATGAACCAGCAGATGCAAGACTTTTCTGTCTCTCCCCCTCTCTGTCTATAACTCTACCTGGTGAAATACAGGCCAGAAAGGAGGAAGCGGATGTGAAGAGAGGTAAGAATTCCTCAAGTGGCAGCATGTATTGTGTGACTGTCCCATGCTCCGCGCTTCTGCGTGCAGCAATTCATTGCCTTCTCCAGCCAGGAGAGGGGCGCCGTTCCACTACCAGCTCTACTTTGTGGACAGGACAATGAAATGCAGACATCCCTGCTGGTTCCAGGTCCTGTGGCTCACAAGGGTCACAGTCAGAACCAGAGTCCAACAGGCAGGTTCCTGGGGTTATACTCTTAGCTAACCACGTCGTGTAGTGGCCTTGGTGCAGGATGGTTTGGCTGGTCCTGACTGAGGGTCAAGGTCTCCTGTTGGGTGTGTGTTTCAAAGGTCCCTTCTCTCGCTTTTGCTCCCTTCTTACTTTGCCGGCACACAAGGACAAGTGGCCTTAAGGGATAGCATTTGAGGAAGTGCCTGTTCTTCCTCCCAGCCTCCTATCTTCATCTAGTTACTCAAGTCCTGCCCTGCCCTGGATCCACATCCTGCAGAGCTGGCCTGCCTGACCTTGGATTCTCACCTCCAGAGTGTGACCCACACAAACCTATCAGTTTTGCCTTGCCACAGCTGACCCCTGTACCACCATAATGGGATGGGGAGATAGGCTAGAAGTCTCTTGTCCCCCAGGGCTGGGAATGAGGATGAATGAAGGCAGCTGGAAGGACAGAGAACTCCATCTTGCTGCCATCTCATTATTTAGATAAAACAAGGTGCAGAAATAACCACAGGAACTGAGCTGAGGTTGAATTCAGGATTGTCTGATCCCAAAGCTCTTAACTACTAGACTTCACTGTTATTTTTTAAAAGGTGCCAGGCACAAATAGGTACCCAGTTAAATGCTGCCTTAAAGGATGAAGGGATGGGTAAATCAGTGAGTGAAAGGCTCAGGTTGTATGCACCCCCAATGGCCAAATACGACAGCAGAGCCAGCCTGTGCACGAAAATGCACAGTGTGCTGGGTGCCCAGCTTAGGACGGAGAGCCAAAGAGCCCATCTCAGAACTGCTGTCAGCAAAAGTCTGAGACGCCAATGCCTTGTCTCTCAGCTGCAGTTCAAGGATCTCTTGTTCTTTGTTTGTTTTTCTTATCCAGACAAGGACAAGTGGCTTTCAGGGACATCATTTAGGGGAGCACCTGTTCAAGCTAGGATGGCCCCTGAGGAGAGAGGAGTGTGTCCTTAGGAGAAGCAGAATTGTGGAGAGAGAGTCTGGAGCGGAGACTGGGCAGCTAACCCTCACGCCACGACTGACCAGCCTCTAATCACCTAATAGCAGGGCACATAATTGGCAGAAAAGATTGCCCTGCCCTTTACACACGTGTCTGCAATTACTCTTCAAGCCAGAGCGATAAGTGGCATGATTGGTTTCCTGACGCAGGCTCCTGCTCCTTGGAGGCAGGGGGCTTTTCTCCTGAAGCTGCGGTCGGCACCGTTGGTCAGGAGCAGAACAGCCCCCAGCAGATGCACATCTGGCCTCGCGGAGGAATAAGCCTCCTACTCCTCACTGTGGTCTGACCTCCTTTTCTGCCTCTCTCCCTCGCATACTCTGCTTCTCATCACCCTCCACCCTGAGTCCCATCACTCCTGGTGTGTTCCTGTGGCCCCCAGCTCTCTGCCTGTACTTCTAATGCTCTGGTTAGGTCTTGTAGCACACATGTCACCTATATCTCATGTCTACTCTCTAAGCCCCCAGCCACACCTCTACTCCTCCACTGAAGTATTTTTATTTGCATACAAGGGTACACATGATGCTGTGTCTTGTCTGTGTCTATGTGTTCATTTGTTTTCTGTCTCCTAACTGGGATCAGAGCTCTGTGGAGCAGGGATTTTGCCTTTCTCATCACTGCTTACTCAGGATCCAAAATAAAGCACATGTAAACATCCATCAACAGGACAAAGTATTTTTTTTTTTTAATGGCATGACAGGTACTTGGTGTAGCAGTAAGATGCTTGTATCCCATACTGCAGAGTCCCACCTCCACTTCTTTGTTTTCAAAACTTTATTTATTTATTTGAAAGAGTTACAGAGATAAAGGGAGAGACAGGGAGAAAGAAAGATCTCCCATCTGCGGGGTCACTCCCCAGATAGCCACAACGGTCAGGGCTGGGCCAGGCCAGAGTCAAGAGCTTCATCCAAGTCTCCCACACGGGTTGCAGGCACCCGTGTACTTGGGCCATCTTCAGCTGCCTTTCTCAGGCCATCAGCAGGGAGCTGGATCCGAAATAGAGCAGCCAGGACTTGAACCGGCACAGGAGGCAGCTTTAGCTGCTTCATCACGCTGCCCAGCCCCCAGGCTCCACTTCTGATTCCAGATTCCCGCTAATGCGCACACTGGGAAGCAGCAAGTGGTGACTCCAATAGTTGGGTCCCTGGCACCCACATGGGAAACCTGGATTGAGTTCTGATATTCTGACTTCAGACTGAGCCGTGGAGTAAACCAGCAGATGGAAGCTCTCTCCCTCCCTGTGTCTTACCAGTGTGTGTGTGTGTGTGTGTGTGTGTATGCCTTTCCTGCTCTCAACTAAATCAATAAAAAATTCTAAATGTGTGCCATGAACTGACCTCAGAAAATAAGGAAACCCTGCCATGTGCCATAACAGGAGTGCACCTCACAGCAGCCGTCTGCAACAGGCATGGCTCTGCCTGGTTTCCAAACGAGGAAACAAAGGCAGCCAAGAGCCCAAGGGCTTCCGAGGACCTCGCAGTCCCTGAGTGGCAGCCCCAGACATCAGAGCCAGGTCCTCTGCTTTCTTAATCGTGCCAGTTTGCTTCCCTTGAAAATGAAAACACGTCACAGAAAATAAGCAGGACATGAACACAAGCAGCCGTTTTGCCCAGAAAATTTAGTTTGAGGGTCACAGTTTAAATTTCCCCAAGTCCTTCTCCGTGACAGCTCAGGTGGAGAAGGCTAAGCCTTGGGTAGGGCTGTTGGATAAAACACAGGACACCTGGCTGAATTCAAATTTCTGATAAACAACCCAGTTTTTTACTATGTCACATATATTTAATAATTATGAGGACAATTCCAAGAAAATAATTAAAAGATCCATGTGTAGCTTTTTTGTGAACTGTGTGATTTCACAATTTTTTTACACCAAAATAAACTGATCTCTTAATTCCATTTTCCACAAACTTGTTGTAGTATGCTTGGATAACTTTCTCTCCTTCTCCCTTTCTCCCATTCCTTCCTTCCTATCTTTTGCCCCTACTTTTTGCTGAATCTGGATTTCTTACAACCCAACAAAGTGTACACACCTATGAGCCTAACAGCACTCCTCAGCAGAAGTGGGGTTTGTGGCAGACACTGGAGGACTTGCCAGTTCATGGCCCTCTGGCCTGCTAAGGAGCCCACCACACCCCAGGCCCGACCCAAGGGTCCTGAACTGCTCCTGACCAGTCCAGCTGTCTGCTGAGAGCCTGAACCAAGAAGCCGGGAGAGGAGAGGATGGGAGCTAAGGCAAAGTTCCAGGGAAAGTCCAAAAGGGCCCCTGAAGCTTAAAGGCCTCCCAGACCTCAGCATGACCAAGTGTAAGAAGAAAATAAGGACAAAGGTAAGGCGAAACTTCTGGAAGCAATGGGATCAAGCAAAAAGAACGAGGAGCACAAGTGGTGCTGTCTGGACAAGCGGCTCCCTCACCCAGGCAGCCTTCAAGAAGATGTAGGAGAAGCAGCAAATGGAAAGGATCCTGAAAAAAGCATCTAAAACCCACCAACAGAGAGTGGTGGACTTCCACAGACATGTGGGTACACCCACAGAGCATTGCAACATTGCCAACATCAGCCGGACAAAGTAGCCCCGGCCCTGAGTGCCAGCAGCAGCATGAAGAGGAGCAGAGGGCCTTTCCAACCACATCTGGGCCTTGGGTGTTGCCTGTAAACACCCTTCCACCCGTGCCCTGCGTCATGTACTGAGACTGCATGTCTGGAAGCCATGTCCCCTTATCCTGGAGCTGTATTAAAATGCTACTGTCCTCTTACGAGATTTTGGATTCAGGGCTGCCCATAGAAGATAAACCTTTGTAGTCGGGACTGGAAAGCATCACATTTTTCCAGAAGTCAAGATCATTTCTGTGTAAGTGCCATGGAAAAGTGTCTGCACCTCCCTCAAGCGGCATCGGATATTCTGAGGCCTGTAGCTGTCCTAGCCTGGATGAGATGGGCTACCGAGCAGAAGGAGCTGAAGCCAGTGCGGGCTGCCCTGCCAGCCTCCCTGTGGCTCTGGGGAATCATTTGCAGCTCCATGGCCTTCTAGCTGTCTGCTCTCTGCCCCCAGACAGTGAGCATAGGCAGCAAAATAACCACGAGGATGGAGCCTATGCCTTGTCCTCTTCTGAGCCCACGGCAGGCATGCAGCCCCTCTCCCCCTCCTCCCTGCTTCTTGACACATCAGACGGGTATTGCCAAGGCAGGCATCACTAGTCAATCACGACACTCTTCATAATGAAAGCCTGCATCAGAACTCTCAGCCCTGGCCGCCCAGTTCATGGATGCAGAGTTGGCCCATCGTGCGGAGCCCCTGAGACGCTCCTGGCCTGAAGACAGCTCAGGGGTGACAGGACCAAGGCAGAGCCTCAACACAGACAGATGTAGATGTAGTCAGACAAGAAAGCCCGGGTTCAGGTGCTGCAGAACTAAGACTTCTAGGGGCCTACATGTAGGGAGCATCCACCTGCACAAGCTCTTGGTAAAAGCAGTCTTCACTAGCCCGATACTCAAAGAATGACCATTAGAAGCACTGGGCGTGGGGCTGTTCTGTGTACAGAAGAAGGCAGGAACAAGGTATTTAAAATAAAGAGAAGAAAGTTCCAAGGAGCAATTCAATGCATTTCTTCCAATTTAGCCTTCTATTGTATTTTGGTTTGGCTTTATTTAGATCTGTTGGCTTCAAAAAGATTTTGGCTTTTGCAACTGACTTGGCCCTGACAGACCAGACAACTCACAAGAGTTGTAAAAATGACCCAGATTCTTGAGTGCCTGCATGAAGGCATTATCGCCTTTTAAAAATTCTCTAATGTTATTTATTTCTTCAATTCGTTGCATTTTATTTTCAATAAAAAATACCATTGAGAGTTTATTGAAAAGGTAATGAGACTTAATGTCTTGAAATAACAGTCATTCCAGGTGTCATCAGCTTTGATGGGCAGGCTCTATCCAGTCTTCACGCAGCATCCGGCGACACTGGCACAGCCTTGGGGACAGGGAAGCACACGCCATCTTCCAAAGACAGTGGAGCTCCCACATGCGGCTCCCCAAGTGCAATGCACCCCATGCAGTGAGGCCAGGATCCTTCATTGCCTGACACCTGTGGTCCCATCTGGTTGTGTCACCAGGCTCCTTCTGTGCCCCAGGAAGAGGCAAGCGTACCAAAGCCCTGCTATCATCAGAATTTCTGAGAATAATTCCCCAGCATCCCAGGCTGACAAGGAATTGCCTCTCAATCTCAGAGGCGTAGTAGTCCCTCTCAGAATACCTGAGCAGCTACACTTGAGCACCTGTCAGGTCACTACCATTGACCCCGAGCCCTGACCCTGGCTCTCCAACTCTGCCCAGCTCCTGGGGCCTGGGACTGGCTAGTGTTTCCATTCTAACTGAACTTCATGTCACATCGTCCAGAACGTAAAACTTCCCAAGCATGGGCGAGACAGAGTAGGTTCACTCTACTGACCACGGCACGACCCCTCCCTCAGTGTCCAGCGCCTTCTCCCTGGGCAAGCATTATCACCAACTGAGCTGTCAGGTGACATTTAGTGGCCCAACACGTCACTTCTTCCAGACATACGTTTTCTGCATGCTTTTCTTAA
The DNA here is from genome assembly GCF_964237555.1 of Oryctolagus cuniculus. NCBI lineage: Eukaryota > Metazoa > Chordata > Mammalia > Lagomorpha > Leporidae > Oryctolagus > Oryctolagus cuniculus. The sequence goes on along the minus strand of NC_091449.1, from coordinate 64,597,916 downwards.
TCCAGAGGACCTTCCTCTCTCCCTGCTGAGCACTGTGTGGATTCCTCGTCCTCTCCCTCTCTGTCACGGAACCTCTCCTTCCTTGGCACCAATCACACTGTGTTCACGGCTTTTAGTTGCTTTGGTGGATTTTTTAAAATCCTGTGATGCACAGTGTTAAGGAGCTGGGGTGCCATAGCCCCAGGAGTCTGAGTGGTGTCCACCCTCCTCTTCCTCTATCCTTCCTTCCTGCCATGCAGTTCTCATAAACTACATTAGAAAGGAAGGAAGGAAGGAAAGAAGGGAAGGAGGGAGGGAGGGAGGGAGAATCTAAATCTCTTTTCTATGAAAACGTCTACTCTACTGATGAAGACCAAGCCGGTTTCTCTAGTCTTGACCGTCAGCTCTTCTGGCACTGACTTTATGCCTTCTAGATGACTTAGCTCCTGCGGTCCCCAGTTTAGTGGCTTAAAGCAGCAACAAACTTTTATTAGCACTCAGAGTCTCTATGGGTCAGGACTCCAGGCACAGCATGGCTGGGCTATTCTGACATGGGTGTCTCTGCTGGGGTCAAGAGCTTGACTAGGACATGGGTCACCTGCAGGCTTGTCCAGGGCTGGAGGACCTGTGCAAGTGGCCCCCTCTTAAGGCCAGCAAGTTGTCGCTGTCTGGTGGCAGGAAGCCCTGGCTCTCTTTCACCTGGGCCCCTCCACAGGGCCGCTTGAGCTTCCTTGTGTGATGGTGACTGACTCCTCCATATAGGGGGTCTAGAGGTCAGAGTAGACTCTGTGAGAGCCTCAGAGGTCAACACAGAACAACCACGACCATGGCAGATCAGCCTTCTGAGTAATTTTGGGAAGAGATAACATAAGGGCGTGCTTGCCAGGTCAGGGCCGTCGGGCTCTGTGAAGGAGGCCATCTTCCATGTTTGCCACCCGGCCCTTCGCTCTGCTCTGCTCTGCTCACACATCACTAATCCCACTTCAAGTTCCTGGAAACCCTTACAGTGATTTGTCCACCTGCAACAAGGCAGATGGAACCTTGAGCCTAATACCAATGGTCATTCTGACAACAATGTGCAGGTTCAGAGACAATGGAGGAGGTGTGAAATTTAAATTCAGACCACACCAAGGTTGCCAGGTGCTTCCTAGTCATCTCCCATGCACCAACTCAGTCCTTCCTTCTCCCTTCCTCCAGCTTTCATCCCACCTGAAATTCCCCTGCCCACAGCTGTCACAGTTCCCTCTGACCTTCTGTCTCTTCTCCGTCTCCCATGTGGGCCAGCAGACTCCAGGGTGGTGCAATGACAATACTGCCCTCAGGTACAGCACATTTCTCAAGTGCTCATGCATCCACAGTCTCGGGTTAGCCTTGCTCTCTGGAGACCCAGAGGACAGAGCAGTGACCAACGGCAGACACTATGAGGCAGACAGAGAGAACAATGTATTTATTTCCTCAGCCCAGGAAGACTGCCCTAACGCATGGAGTCATGCAACCTATGGACCATGAAGAACATATTTCCCGCTACACAGGAAGAAACCGAGGCTCAGAAAGCTTTGGTCACATGATCACAGCTTCACAGCCCACTCACAGCAAGGCTAGAACCAGTCTATGCCTCCCATGGGTTCATGTGTTGAAAACTTGGTCCCCAAGTTATGCGTTTGTATTCATTTTAGATTGATTGATTGATTGATTTGAAAGGCAGATAGTCAGAGTGAGAGTGCCAGAGAGAGAGGGAGAGATTGTTCACTTACTGGTTCACTCTTCAGATGGCTGCAACAGCCAGGGCTGGGCCAGGCTGAAGCCGGGATCCCAAGAACTGTATCTGGGTCTCCCACATGGGTGTCAGGGGTCCAAGTACTTGGGCTTTCTGCTGCTGCTTTCCCAGGCACTTTAGCAGGGAACCTGACAGGAAGCAGAGTAGCCGGAGTCAAACTAGCACTCCAATACAGGATACCCGTGTTACAGGTAACAGCTTAACCCACCGTGCCACAATGCTGGCCTCGGTTCCATAGTCTTAGGAGATGGTAGAGCCTTTAAGAGGAAGAAAACAGTGACAGGGACTGGGTCACTGTCCTCAGAGTGGATCAAGTAGTTCTTGTGGACCCCAGTTAGTGCCTGGGGCAGAGCCAGTGATTATGGAAGAACAGGGCTGGCACCTTCCTGTTTTCTGGTTTCCTATATCTCCATTTTCATATTTATATTCCCTCTCTCTCTCTCTCTCTCTTTCCTGCAAAGCTGCCATTTACCATAAGGCCCTCACCAGAGTATGAATCAGTAAAATTTCAGCCTCTGAAACAGTGAGCTAAATGAATCTCTTTATAAAGTCTCCAGCCTCAGATACTTCATCAGAGCAACCCAAACCAAATACAGCCAGTCCTCCAAGTCCAGAGACCCTGCGTTCAACTCTCTTTCCCGTGCACTGTCACCGAGCACCACTCCTTGGGATGCAGACAGGAGCAGACAAGGAGCTTTCTCGCGGTGTCACAGAAGTGCCAGCGGTGGCACCCCTCGCCTGCTCCTCGGAGCTGAGCACAATAATGCTTTGCACTTATCAGACTCCATTCATCTCCTCGTCCCCCTGTGACATTCATTATCGAAAACACAGGCACAGGGAAGGGCAGGAGCTGGAAGCAGAAGAATGCACAGCCCTTAGCAGCTTTCGTTCCGTTTATAATAAACTCTGTTAAAAGCCTGAGTTGGGGAGTGCAAGAAAGTGGAGCATGAGGAACAAAGGCAAACATCTATTTTATTTGTGTAACAAAGGCTCATGGGAGAAGCTGGCTGTGGCATAACAAGGCGTGCTTCTCCAGGATGTTACTCCAGCAAGAGAATTATGGGAAAGACAGGGGAGTATCAGGAGCCTTAGTGAGTTCAAGGAGGAGAATCTGACAGGCACTGCAGAGCAAGGGGTTGGGGTGTAGAAAAGGGGTTCATTGTGTGAGCAGAGAAAAGCACAGCCTCACGGCCCCAGGGACCAGGGACAGCAGTGTCAAGAGCTCTCCGTGGAACACACAATCACAGGGAATGGGGAGCCGGCACAGGCAGTGAGAAAGGCCTCTTTCACACACCCTAGGGAGCAGAAGGTTGGAAGGTGGTGGGGCCCTTAGTCCCCAGGATCTCCTCTCTATAGAAGAGGCTTCCTGAAAACAGGCACATCAGCTGCTGCTCATGCCACCCCCTCTTCTCAAATCTGCAAAGAAGCCCCCAGGTCAACAGAGCTACAGCAAAGGCCCGAGCCTCATTCAAGAAGACAGAGCCAAGTTGCTTAAAGTTAAACAAGCTGCCTGGGCATTGGCAGGGTGGAATTCAGGGTGGAGTCTGGGACTGGGATTCTCCATTTCTTACAGGCTCCCAGGTAATGATGCTGCTTGTCCAGAGATGGCACTTTGAGAAGCAGTGCGATAAGCTTCTGGTTTCTCTGCTTTACCATGGACTTGGTTAATAATGCCAGTGTTTAATAACAGCTAGAGTGGCTATAATGGCACCCTCACTCCCTCAGCTCCAGGAGTAACTAAAACACTGGCTATAATAAGACGAGTGACTAATCCAGCAACCTACATGGCTGGGTAATAGCCCTGGTGCCTTCAGTGCACTGCCCAAGCTTACCTGAAGTCCAGGGAAATATGTGTTAGAGAAACAAGGGCAGTGATGGGAGGGTAGGCTGCAAGGACCCTCCAGTGATGTCTCTATCATGTGGGATGTAGGGAGGAAATTCAATCCTACAAACCTGTTTTCAAATCCACTTCCCCTTTCTCCTCTTGTTATAATTGTGGGGGGACCAACATAACTCATCTGCAGATTCACCAACATCCCCCTTAGTGCAGAAAGAGGGTTTGGGGACCCAAGAGACAGCACAGGACTGCTCTGGGCAACAGAGTGGGTCCTGGGACAGTACGGTGAGAGGCTGTAGGCTGTACACGGATCCTAGAGATCAGGACGTGCTTCTGACCACAATAAACTGCAACAGAGACTCTGTCTGCCAGCTTTCTGTGCAGCACAGAGCAGGATGGAGGTGCCGGGAGTTGACAAGCCCAAGAGCAACATTTAAGCACTGAATGTGAAATTCTGTAACCGCAAACACCGGTTTCCTTGCTCTTCAGGTGAGACCACTGGTGGAGGTGTGGCACTGTGAGGTGCCCCCACGGGGTGGAGCATCATTGCACAAACATAACTCGCTCATAAACACACCCGGCTGCGCTGGTTTCCTGTGGCTACTGTAACAACTCATCATAAGCTGGGCAGCGTAAAACAGCGGAAATCTGGGGCCAGCACTGTGGCACGGCAAATTAAGCTGCTGTGTAGGATATATCATATATCATATCAGAGTGCCAGTTCAAGTCCCCACTACTTTGCTTCCAACAAAGCTTCCTGCTAAGGTGGCCTTGGGAGACAGCAGGTGATGGTTCAAGTGCATGGGCCCCTGCTACACACATGGGTGACCTGGATCAAATTGTAGGCTCCTGGCTTCAGCCTGGCCCATCCCTGGGCATTGTGAACAAGTGGATGGGAGATTCATGTGTGTGTGTGTGTGTGTGCATGTGTATGTGTGCAGCTCTTCCTTTTAAACAGATGAATATAAATAAATAAATATTTTTAAAGATACCCAGACATTTACTTCTCACAGTTCTGGAGGCAGAAGTCAGAGATCAGGGGGCCAGCCCTAGAGCTCTGCTCCCTCTGGTGAGCCAGGGGAGAATCCTTTTGACTTCTGGTAGCTGCCGATATTCTTGCTGCCTGTCTGCGTCACACCAGTCTGCTTCTGCAGTCACATGGCCTTCTCCTCTCAGTGTCTGGTCTCTCTCTGCCTCCTTCTTATAAGGATATGCAATTGCATTTAGGTCCCACCTGGATATTTTGGGTCATCTTTCCATTCTAACTTCTTACTTTTTTCACATCTTCCATCACTTTGTCGTGCCGTGACACATTCAGAAGTTCCAGGGATTAGAACACACCCATCTTTGGGGGCACCCTCCTTTCAGCCTAACACACTTAACTCACTCCTGCAGTCTCTACTGGGAGCTGCATTGGAACCATTTCCTAAATAAAACATGTCCTTGGGCTCAAATCTTTGTCTGAAGGTCTGCTTCTGGTGAAACCAAAACAAAACAAATGCTTCACTGCAAAAAAAAAAAAAAAAGGAGCAAGATTTGAATTTCCACCTGTACTGGACATTTGGGAATATAAACTCATCATGGGTTTGGACCCCATAGGCCAGGGCATTCTAAGTCCACCACAGTGAGTAAAGACAAGCTCCTTGTCGCACAGGCCTGTCTTTGGGTTCCACTGCCCATTCTGGCATCTTGTACCTGCTTGGGGGTCTAAACAGACTGACACTTTCCCCGCCAGACTGGGGCTCAGTCTCACCCTTCTCACCGCCATTTTCTCCTCTTCAGCACCCTGCCTGTGTTAGGAAGAAGCTGCTGACCCCAGGTGAGGCGCACACGGGCAGCTGAGGGTGCATGGGGCCAGCTGCCGGGCCACTGATCGGGAAGACCACAGCAGCATCACTTCATACCTTCAGCTCCCGACGGAGAAAAGTCAGGGAGGAAGCTGAAAGGACTGCCCACCTCTCCCTTCTGAGGTCCAGCTGATCACAAGCCCCAAAGTGTGACCCCGTACAGGGGACACCCACAGCCTTCTCCATAACCTGCTTCCATGGCAACATTTTCTTGGAAAGCATCATGCACCCAACAAGCCTTGCTCAGAAGGTAACGCCTGGATGCACATGGAAACAGTGGATATTCTGGGACACGGGTCTTCTGCCTCATGCACCTGCCCTCATCCAGCAGAACGGTGTGATTTCTAAGAGTTCCATTTGACACATAAGGAAACTGAGTCACATAGAGATTAGGAACCCGAGTTATGGTCTCACCACTATGAAGTGCTGGAGCAAACACTTCGAGTAAAGCTTTGGGACTCCTGGCTGCTGCTCCAGAAACTGCCCATACTGTGGGGTCAGCTCTGACCTCCACCCATGGCTGTCAGGAAATGCCAAGGACTCCAGGCCCAGCTGGTCAGGAACACAGTTCTACAGTCACTGCTCCTCCCCACCCGCTCACCCTAAGTCACCTCCTGGGGCCTCCCTGGATCTCTGAGTGGCTTTTGGCTGTTTCCTGGAAACTGACACACCAGGATTGAGTGACAGGAACAGGAGCTCAGCCTGGGACAGGAGGAGAAAGAGGAAGCCTGAGTCCATCAAGGGAGTGTCTACGCCCCTCCTGGCAAGAGTCTGCCCGCCGGCATCTTATTATGCTGGGAGAGTAGGCACAGGTCCCTTCAAGCCCATTCATCACTGTTCCATTTGGTCCACTGCTTCGAAGCAGTAGCCTTGGTGGTATTTTTCCTGCCACTCCCAGTTCACCAATCTGAGAAGCAGAGCCAGGGCAATCTGTCTCCCCGTCACTGGGGCGAATGGGGGAGATTCTCCAGTGGACATGGCCCCCCAGGGTGGGTGGGCAAAAGGGCAGGCTGCGGTTTTGAAATGAAAAGGCTGACTTGTGGAGTCCTGTCTCCAAACAGAGGCTGCGGGAAGATGAATGGTGCGGGCGCCTGCAGGCAGGGAGTGCCCTTCTGCTCCGACCTCAGGAGACACAGGGGTGGGCCAGGGCTGGGCTGTGCGCAGAGAGCTGAGTCACTCAGAGTGCGAGAAAGCAGCCACTGGCACCCAGAGACAGCTGGGAAAGGCAGCTTGAAGAGGGGCTGCAGGCAGGGAGAATGGTGCCCCCTGGCTGGACACAAAGCACAGCTGTGTGCCAGCCCAGCTCTGAAGTGCTTCTTGGAACCTGGGTTTCATTCCTGACCTCTCTGTGTTTCCTGGCTGTGCCACACTGGGCACATCACTTGTCTTCTCTCCTTAAGAGTTACATGGGAGGCCGATGCTGTGACATAGTGGCTAAAGCCGCTGCCTGCAGTGCCAGCATCTCATATGGGCTCTTATTTGAGTCCTGGCTGCTCCACATCCAATCCAGCTCTCTGCTATGGCCTGAGAAAGCAGTAGAAGGTGGCCCAAGTCCTTGGGTCCCTGCACCCATGTGGCAGGCGTGGAAGAAGCTCCTGGCTTCTGACTTTGGATTGGTGCAGCTCTGGCCATTGCAACCAATTGGGGAGTGAACCAGCAGATGGAAGACCTCTCTCTCTCTCTCTCTCTCTTTCAAATAAATAAATATTAAAAAAAAAAAAAGAGTTACATGGGGGCCAGTGTCCTGGCATAGCAGGGAAAGCCTGCGATGCCAGCATCCCATATGGGCTTTGGGTCATGTCCAAGCTGCTCCACTTCTGATCCAGGTCCCTGCTAATGGCCTGGGGAAAGTAGGAGATGGTCCAAGTGTTTGGGCCCCTACCATCCATGTGGGAGACCTGGATGGAGTTTCAGGCTCCTGGCTTTGGTCAGGCAGCCATGTAGGGGGTGAACCAGTGGACAGAAGATCTCTCTGTCTCTCCCTCTGTCTGTCACTCTGCCTTTCAGATAAAAATAAATACATCTTTAAAAAAAAAAAAAAAGAGTTACATGGATGAGATAAACATCAGTGGGTATCTGAGGTGCAGATGGAGCAATTCATGCACATTAAGAGTCGGGGACATAGCAAGGCTTCAGCAACTGCGAGCTGTTATCAGCCTCCTCACTGTAAAACGTGAAGCTCAATAACAGGACGACTGTGCTCGGCCTCAGAGGTGGGAAGGACACACTGGGTCCTCAAATGGTCTACCAAGTCCGTGCAAGGGCTTGATAGGCACGGAAAAGTGGGGCATTTTTATTATGAGATTAAAAAAAATAATAAACTATATTAACTAGCATCACACTAACTGTTCTAACAACTCCCCAGATTCCGGGGGCTTAACAAAAGAGAAACTTTTTTTCTCTCATCAAACAGACCAGGGTGCTGTTCTTGGTTGGTGGACAGGTCTGCCGTGTTAGCCTGTGCCATTCTCTAGATGGTAGGAGAGTAGCTCTGGTTCTTTCTGTAGATAACTGCATCTGGTGTCCAAGTACACAGAGATGCAACAGATAGCCTACTGAAGAACAGTTTGAGTGGCCAGTACAATACGCTGTCCCTAAGTTCCAACTAAGCACAACTACACAGACATGGTATGGATGCCTCTGCTTCAGTTTTCTCTTCTACAAAACAGGAAGAGTCACACTCCTTGCTGTGTGGATCTTCTTCTTGTTTGGTAAGTATGGCAGCAGTACACTTTCCCGTCTTGTGATACTGAACGAGGCCATTTAACTTGCTCTGGCCAGCGGAATGTGGATGAAGTGGCTGTGCACCACTTCTGAGTGTAGGCACATTTTGTAGTAGGTGTTGACTTACACAGAGAACAACCAAGCCTTTGCCTTGAGTTTCTGAGAGGCCCTAAGATCTACCAGGCGTCTGAGAGGGAGCACTTGTCAGGTCTACAGGTCAAGCACAGAGACTTCTGCAGTCCGCCGTGCGGATAGCTCCACCTGCGTTTGTCTGGCCAGTGCATTGCTTCTTAGTGCTCCTCCAGTTCTTCATTTGGAAAGTTTATCATTTAATATTCTTAAGTCAGGTTGGCCACACAAGCCCTGTTTTTGATAGTGCAAATTTCCTCCTTCCCAAGGAAGGCTAGATAACGACTCCAGCACAGATGGAGGAGATTTCTTTAGGGAAGAGAAGCAGCATTTAGGTTGGTTAATGCCTTCCCTGGTGAGCCATTGTACTCTTGTTTGGGGTTTCTGGGCCCTTGTTTTGGATATAGCAAGACTCTTCAACTGAGATTTATGGTGTGGAAACAGTCGGCAAGAGCCAACGAATCAATCTGGGAAGCCATCTTGCCCTCCACATAGTACACTTCCTCTGCTCCCCGCAAGTACTTACCCTTTTCCTACAATCATTATTTATCTGATGAAACACATTAAAGCAGTTTCATGGGTACACTCAGCCAGGGTGTAGCGTAGTATGCATGTTGATATGACTGCTGCTTTTGCCTACATATGTGGCTTCATTTATTATCTACTTCAGAAGGCGTCCGTCTTTGTAACGAGTTGGGCCCAGGCCTGCTCTGCGTGCTGGAGAGAAGTGCCTCGGACACCTCCTTAGCTGTCTGTGCTCCACTCGACGTTCTAGAACTCTTCAGCTTCGCTCCAGGCAGGAGGGAGCTCTGCTAGCTGGGGGTGCTCTCTGCGGATTACTGCTGCTTCCTCTCCCAGCCTGTGCTCTCCTCCATCCACGCTGCTTCCCTGGGCAATCTGTCTACTCCTGTGGCTTTAAGTATCATCTCTACACTGCCAGTTCTCATACGGAGACCTCCACCCTGGGGTCTGAATTCATTTAAAAAAAAAAAAACTGCCTATTTGACACCTCCACTTCAGTGGTTTAGGGACATTTTAACATGGTGTTCAATGGACCTCTTAACTACTCTGCCCTCTCACACACAAGCACCAAACTTCCACATATGATTTTCCACCAATGTTCCCTTTTCGCAGTACATAACATTTGCATTATTTAGGGACTGAAGTCTGGAGTCTGGGAGGCACTCCCACCTCTCTGTCCTGCTCAGCCCCCACAGCCAACCTCTCACACACGGAGCCCGCAGAGTCAATATCTGAAATGCATATATTCCACCTGCTTCTCCCTGCCTCCGCTCAGACCAAGCACGGGGACCCCTTCTATTTGGCCTTCCTCATTCTGTTCTCTGTAAAATAAGTCAGCAACTTTCTTAAAAGCGAAAGTCGAGCCATATCATAGTTCTTCTCAAAGCCCTCTGGTGACCCCGGCCATAAGAAATAACCACAAACTTAGTGACTTCAAGCAGCACAAACTGACGGTTTCACTCTCTGGAGGCTGGAAATTTGATGTGGGACCTGTGGACGAGCATCAGGACGTCAGCAGGGCTGGTTCTTTCCTGGAGTCTCCGGGGTGGATGTGTTTCTTTCCCGTTTCCAGCTTCTAGATGCCACCTAAATTCCTTGGTTTGCGGCCAAACATTACCGTGAGAGCTCTGCTGCGACTCTGTCCCTCCTGCCTCCCCCTCACAGGGATCTCCGCCATCATGTGAGCCCACCTGGTACCCCAGGGAGCCTCCGCGCAGCATCCTCAGTGCGGCCACCTCTTTTGAGTCCTTTTTGCCAGGTAAAGAGACGTAGTCACGGGCTCTGAGGACTACAACATTTGAGGAGCATTATGTTGTCTATCACATTTCCTATCTCACTTCGAACAAAATTAAAAGTTGTTCCCTTGATCTACAAGGGCCGGTACTGCCAAGGATGTTCAAGTCCTATCACCTTCCCTGTTGTTCAGTCAAATCCCCACTGGCTCCCTCACCATTCCCCAAGAAGCCAATCCTGCTCGAGACACTGAGGCCTGTGGGCCCTCCCCAGACAGCCAAGCAGCCACTTCCTCCTGTAATCTCTGCCCAAGTGCAATGCATAGCAAGGGCTTCTGCTTTTTTTTTTTTTTTTTTTTTTTTTTTTGACAGGCAGAGTTAGACAGAGATAGACAGAGAGAAAGATCTTCCTTCTATGTTAGGAATCTGGCACAGTTTTATCTATGGCGCGATCTATACCCTGATTTACATTCCAAGCTCTAGCCCCCACTGCCATTGCTGGAAGCCAGGTGGCCATATGGCCCAAACTACCTGTTTCAAGCTCCACCCCCAACCTAATGGGATTCGCTGCCCCTGCTTCCCTGCCCGCCCTCCAGCAAAGTTTTAAAAGGACCTGTTCCTGAGCACGTGGCTCTCTCGGCTCTCTCTCGGCTCCTCTCCTCCTCTCATATCTCTTCTCTGCTCTACCTTCTCTCCTCACTAGCTCCTCTCCTCTGGCTCTCTCTCTTATACTCCCTCTCTCTTATCCTTCTTTGTCTCTCCCCTCCAGTCTGCTGGGTTTTCCCCAATAAACTCTTTCCCTTAAAAAAAAAAAAAAGAAAGAAAGAAAGGTCTTCCTTCTGTTGGTTCACCCCCCAAATGGCCATTATGGCTGGCGTGCTGCGCCGATCTGAAGCCAGGAGCCAGGTGCTTCTTCCTGGTCTCCCATGTGGGTGCAGGGCCCAAGCACTTGGGCCATCCTCCACTGCACTCCAGGGCCACAGCAGAGAGCTAGACTGGAAGAGGAGCAACCGGGACTAGAATCCGGCACCCCAACCGGGACTAGAACCCAGGGTGCCAGCGCCACAGGCAGAGGATTAGTCAAGTGAGCCACAGTGGTGGCTGCAAGGGCTTCTTTACCAACAATATAGACTCCCAACCATACACTAGCACACCATACATACACACATATATGCACATGCACATACACCCCCACACCTCACCTAGGCACACACACCCCATCTTACTTAATCTCATTTATCTTCATAGAATGCAGTGTAGCATAGATTTACCTGTTTGTCCATTACTTAACTCTCTCTTCTAAATGTAAGCTACCTAAGAACAGAAACTTAATTTTTGTACATTGCTTTTCTATTTCTTTTTTTTTTTAAGATTTATTTATGTATTTGAGAGGCAGAGTTAGAGAGAAAATCAAAAGAGAGATCTTTAACTTATTGGTTCACTCCTCAAACTGGGCCCAAGCCAGGAACCAGGAGATTCTTCTAGGTCTCCCACATGGGTGCAGGGGCCCAAGCACCTGGGCCATCTTTTACTGCTTTCCCAGGCCACATTGGATCAGACATGGAACACCCAGGGCTTGAACTGGCACTCATATGGGATGCCAGTGCCACAAGCAGAGGCTTAACCTACGATGACACAGCACCAGCTCATTGCTTTTTATTCAGTGCCTAGACAATGCCTGACACACAGTCCATATTTGGTGAACAAATCAATGAGAAAACCATTAAAAAGTCCATTATTGTTAGGTAGAATAGTTAGGTAGAATACAGAAGGGTATGAAAACTGGAGTAAGAAAATGAGGCAACATTTTGAGGGAGAAATGACACTGAGCAAGTGGGCGAAACACTAAACAATCCTTCCCAAGTCATCCAAGCTTGGCCCAGGTCATCAGAACAACTCAGCTGCCAATCACTCGTGAGAAATGATAGAGCAGTTATTTAAGATGCTAAGTTTGGGGCGGTTTCTTTCACAGCAGTAGTTAACTGATATGGGGTGAACACAGATGGATTTTAAGACAGGGACTGACACAGAGAGGTGGAGAATGTTTTGTCTCAGGGGAGCCACAGAAGCATCAGCCGTTGCTAGGCCTCCTGTACGGAGCTCAGCAGCCACAGGTTCACATCTGAGACCTTCAAAAGCCAGGATACAGCACCTGCCAGAGTATGATCGGCTTATGCACTGGGCAGCTGTGCTCCTGAAGTCTGGGTTGATGGGCATCTGGAAAACAAGTCTGGGCTGAAGCTGATGGCCAGTGAGCAGCTCGGGGAAACAGAAGCCTGGAAGTCTGCTCCACTCAGCAGGAAGTGAGCTCCCTGGTAATCAAGGGCAGGACACGGATTCAAGAATCCAGCTCCCTCTGCAGACTCAACAGCCACCCAGAGGAGACTCTGAAGAAGCAAAGTTGCCAGAGAAACAGGCACAATTTCAGGTGTTCCCTGAAAGTTTGATGGACAAGGATATAGACATGCCTCTGACAGCAGAGACTTCTCTGAGATTTCCCACTCTTCAGAATAAAATCAGCTGGACAGAATTTTTCTTTCCAAATGTAAAGCATTGTTTCCAAACAAAGGCAGTGAGATGTTTTCTACAGCTGCTCCACATCCATTATGCCTTTGCAGGAACATTGTTCGTGAGGTTTTTATGATGCAAAAAAATAATTAAGATGAGAGGCACTTCTTGTCTCTAAATCTTTTTTGTTTAAACATGTTTTGCAAATGGCCAATATCTCCTGTTACTTAGGTTAGCATCCAGAAACGTTAGCACTTGATTATGAAATCAGCAGCTAATGTGCTTAATGACTTTCCATTATACTCAACAATAGCTGCACTGTGCCTTACAAATGCATTTGCATCCCTACTCCCTTGACCTACCCATCAGAACCTTGAGGCAACCACGCTCTAACCATTTACTAGTAATTGTCTTGGTTAACCTGGAGGCCCTTGGTGTGCTGTATCCAGAGAGGGAAGGAAAAGCATTTGGAAGAAAAATCAGAGTCCTGGCCCACAACCCAGCTTTGTCTTTCAAGAGGTCAGAGTCCCTATGTTTAAGATTCAACGGATGCTGTGCTCCCCAGGAGTTAGTGGACTTTGACACTCAACAGCGAGGGTCACAGAGAAACAGCCAGGCTTGGTGCCTGAGAGCAGCCCAGGAGAGAGGAATGGGAGACCAGTGGGGTGTTGAGGAGTGGCCAGGAGCAGAGGCCAACGTGCTGAATTGTGCCCTCATAAATTCACATCTTGCAGTCCTAACCTGCAGTACTTACTCAGAGGTGACCACATTCAGAGACAGGGCCTGGGAAGAGGGAATTCGGTTAAACGGAATCTTAGGGGTGAGCCAAACCATGAATACTGTCCTTATGAGAGGAGAAAATGCAGACCCAGACAAGGACAGAGGGAAGAACATGGGCAGACATGGGAGAAGACGGCACTGCACCATGGAGAGAGGCCTCATGGGAGGACAAGGAGAAGACGGCACTGCACCATGGAGAGAGGCCTCATGGGAGGACAAGGAGAAGACGGCACTGCACCATGGAGAGAGGCCTCATGGGAGGACAAGGAGAAGACGGCACTGCACCATGGAGAGAGGCCTCATGGGAGGACAAGAAGCCGGCTCTGCACCATGGAGAGAGGCCTCATGGGAGGACACGGGAGAAGACGGCACTGCACCATGGAGAGAGGCCTCATGGTAGGACAAGGAGAAGACAGCACTGCACCATGGAGAGAGGCCTTATGGGAGGACAAGGAGAAGACAGCACTGAACCATGGAGAGAGGCCTCATGGGAGGACAAGGAGAAGACGGCACTGTATCATGGAGAGAGGCATCATGGGAGGACAAGGAGAAGATGGCACTGCACCATGGAGAGAGGCCTCATGGGAGGACACGGGAGATTACGGCACTGCACCATGGAGAGAGGCCTCATGAGAGGACAAGGAGAAGATGGCACTGCACCATGGAGAGAGGCCTCATGGGAGGAACGGGAGAAGACAGCACTGCACCATGGAGAGAGGCCTCATGGGAGGAACGGGAGAAGACAGCACTGTACCATGGAGAGAGGCCTCATGGGAGGACAAGGAGAAGACGGCACTGCACCATGGAGAGAGGCCTCGTGGGAGGACAAGGAGAAGATGGCACTGCACCATGGAGAGAGGCCTCATGGGAGGACAAGGAGAAGATGGCACTGTATCATGGAGAGAGGCCTCATGGGAGGCCAAGGAGAAGACAGGATCTGCACCATGGAGAGAGGCCTCATGGGAGGACACGGGAGAAGACGGAACTGCACCATGGAGAGAGGCCTCATGGGAGGACACGGGAGAAGACGGCACTGCAACATGGAGAGAGGCCTCATGGGAGGACAAGGAGAAGACGGCACTGCACCATGGAGAGAGGCCTCATGGGAGGACAAGGAGAAGACGGCACTGCACCATGGAGAGAGGCCTCATGGGAGGACAAGGAGAAGAAGGCACTGCACCATGGGGAGAGGCCTCATGGGAGGCCAAGGAGAAGACAGGATCTGCACCATGGAGAGAGGCCTCATGGGAGGACACGGGAGAAGACGGCACTGCACCACGGAGAGAGGCCTCATGGGAGGACACGGGAGAAGACGGAACTGCACCATGGAGAGAGGCCTCATGGGAGGACACGGGAGAAGACGGCACTGCACCATGGAGAGAGGCCTCATGGGAGGACACGGGAGAAGACGGCACTGCACCATGGAGAGAGGCCTCATGGGAGGACAGGAGAAGATGGCACTGCACCATGGAGAGAGGCCTCGTGGGAGGCCAAGGAGAAGATGGCACTGCACCATGGAGAGAGGCCTCATGGGAGGACAAGGAGAAGATGGCACTGCACCATGGAGAGAGGCCTCATGGGAAGACAAGGAGAAGACGGCACTGCACCATGGAGAGAGGCCTCATGGGAGGACACGGGAGAAGACGGCACTGCACCATCGAGAGAGGCCTCATGGGAGGACACGGGAGAAGACAGGATCTGCACCATGGAGAGAGGCCTCATGGGAGGCCAAGGAGAAGACAGGATCTGCACCATGGAGAGAGGCCTCATGGGAGGACACGGGAGAAGACGGCACTGCACCATGGAGAGAGGCCTCATGGGAGGACAAGGAGAAGACGGCACTGCACCATGGAGAGAGGCCTTATGGGAGGACACGGGAGAAGATGGCACTGCACCATGGAGAGAGGCCTCATGGGAGGACACGGGAGAAGACAGCACTTCACCATGGAGAGAGGCCTCATGGGAGGACAAGAAGACGGCACTGCACCATGGAGAGAGGCCTCATGGGAGGACAAGGAGAAGACAGCACTTTACCATGGAGAGAGGCCTCGTGGGAGGACAAGGAGAAGATGGCACTGCACCATGGAGAGAGGCCTCATGGCAGGACACGGGAGAAGACAGCACTGCACCATGGAGAGAGGCCTCATGGGAGGACAAGGAGAAGACGGCACTGTACCATGGAGAGAGGCCTCATGGGAGGACACGGGAGAAGACGGCACTGCACCATGGAGAGAGGCCTCATGGGAGGACAAGGAGAAGACAGCACTGAACCATGGAGAGAGGCCTCATGGCAGGACACGGGAGAAGACAGCACTGCACCATGGAGAGAGGCCTCATGGGAGGACAAGGAGAAGACGGCACTGCACCATGGAGAGAGGCCTCATGGGAGGACACGGGAGAAGACGGCACTGTACTATGGAGAGACGCCTCATGGGGGAAATAGCACTTTTCACCTGCAGAACTGTGAGAATACTTTCCTTCCACTGTTAAGCTGCCAGTCTTGTGGATGACCTGGCTAACTGATACAGACAGATTCCAGCAGTCCACAGCCTCTGGCCAGGGCAATCTCCAGATACAGAATGGTTTCTGATCGACCCCACTGTGGTTCTTTATCAGCTTCCCACCACCTCCATAAGGCAAACTCCATGCGCAGGGGGTTCAGGCCCCTCAGCACTTCCTGATCTGAGGAACCCCAGACCCTCCCATTCCTCACGCCCTCGCCCTTTCCATCCTCCATCTCCCTCGTCTGCCCTGTTGCCCCATGCTTGGCTAGCTCTCAGCTTTCCTCTTCTCCCCTCCTGCTCTAATCCCCACAATCACGGGTCAGGTTTTCTTTCCTCGCGTCACACTTCCTGTTCCTCCAAACTCAGCATCTGCCGCTCCAAAGGGCAGCCCACGCAGTCAGGAACCCACAGACATGGATGCACAAACCAGGTAGGTTTGCTCTTCCCCAGCACTTCTCAAACTCTGATGTGCAGTCACATAACCTGGGGGCCTTGTTACAATGTAATTCAGGAAGGTTTGGCTGAGCCTGATACCCTGCCTTTCCCACAAGCTCTCTGGTGCTTCCCAGGCTTCAGGGACAGGGACATCCTCTGAGTAGCCTCCCTAGCCCAGGATTTCTCAACCTCAGCACCTGGACCAGATCATTTCTGGGGTGTGGTTGTCTTGTGCATTGTATGGTGGTTAGCAGAATCACCAACTTCCATTCACTGGATGCCAATAACATCCTTCAGTTATGAAAACCACAAATATCCCAGACTTTTCCAGCTATCCTGGGGGCAGGAGAAGGCAAAGTAGCCTAACTCTGAGCGTTGCTTCCTGAAGCTTTTCTGGCTGCAGAACAGGCAGTCACATACCCTATAACAATGGTTTGGGCAGTGGAGGCCCCATAAAGTCTTATCACCACATGACATGGAGGTCCTCTTAGTTCATGCAGCTGTGCCCTATGATTGTTCAGTGACAGAATCAGCTAACAATGCATTTCTTGGACCAAATCCCTGTCCCTAAGAGATGCAGGACTGTTTTGAAAAGGAAAACACATAAGTAATTCACTATAAAGATGTGTTGAGCAACTGAGGAATGGGCATGCTGCAAAAAGTGACTGTTCCAGTAATTAAAGCACACCCCACGTGAATACCTAGGAGGGACATCCATGAAGCTGGCTACCATCAGGGCTGATGAAGGGGACTGTATCCATTGCTTCTTTTTTTTTTTTAATTTTTTTTGACAGGCAGAGTGGACAGTGAAAGAGAGAGAGAGACAGAGAGAAAGGTCTTCCTCTGCCGTTGGTTCACCCTCCAATGGCTGCCACGGCTAGCGCACCGCGCTGATGTGAAGGCAGGAGCCAGGTGCTTCTCCTGGTCTCCCATGCGGGTGCAGGGCCCAAGCACTTGGGCCATCCTCCACTGCACTCCTGGGCCACAGCAGAGAGCTGGCCTGGAAGAGGGGCAACCGGGACAGAATCCGGTGCCCCGACCGGGACTAGAACCTGGGGTGCCGGCGCCGCAGGTGGAGAATTAGCCTAGTGAGCCGCAGCGCTGGCTTCCACTGCTTCTATTGGTGTAGAACATCTGTCAGAAAGCATTCATTCCTCTCACCTTCTCCAGTGGTGTCAGGACTACCAATAGCCTGGCATGAGTTTGATGAGCTGAACACTGGAGGAACACGTATTTTCAAACTGGTCTGTTTTGTCCAATTTGTCTTTCAATGTATTTCCCACCAAGAAGGTGAAGGACTTGGTTCCTTTTAAAAACCCCCGAATGGTAACAAAGGATCAAGGAAAACTATATAGATGCTGGAGTCACTCTCTTGTAATAAAGCTATTTGGTACAATGACAGAGGGGCAATGTGGGTGAACTGAGAACTGAATTAGTTGACACACCATGAAAAAAGTTTCCCAGGTAAATTCCTCCTGAATAGAAGACTGTTGTGGAGGACTCTGGCTCCCGGTATAAACAGACAGACTTCATCATCAGCTTTCCATGTTCCTTTAACCAAGAAGTATGGGGAGCTGGAGCTGGTAGTTAGACTAACAGGCAACCGAAGTGACAACGCAGAAAAACCAGGTATCCCCTGGGAGCACTGGCAACTAGGAGAGAGCTGAGGTCAGTATCAGTCAAAACAGGCACAAGCAGGAACAAACCATCAGCAGGCAGGCCAGAGTCATGAATAAGCCCCGATGAGGTGCTCTCCGTGGATGACAACTGTGGGGGCCGGTGCTGTGGCACAGTAGGTTAAGTCGCCTCCTATAATGCCAGCATCCCATATGGGTGCCACTTAGAGTCCTGGCTGCTTCACTTCTGATTCAGCTCCCTGCTAATGCACCTGGGAAAAGCAATAGAAGATGGTCCAAGTGTTTGGACCCCTGACCTCATGTGAAAGACCCAAATGAAGCTCCTGACTCCTGACTTCGGCCTGACCCAGCCCTGGCTGTTGCAGCCATTTGGCGAGTTAACTAGTGGAATGCACATTTTATCTCTGTGTGTGTCTCTCCCTTTCTGTCTGTAACTGTTTCAAATAAATAAATCTTAAAAATAAAAAAAGACAATTGTGAATGCATCACAAACAGGGGGAACTGCACCCCCCCCCCCAGTTGTGATGGGAAAGAGCTGAATTCTGAGCAAAGACAGCCCACCTTATGGTCCTGGTTCTAGCATGGACTGAATGCCACTTCCTTATTCCACTATCATGTTAAGTACACATACTTCCTAGGGTTACCAGAATGATAACAAAACCTGGGGAGCTTAAAGCAACAGAAATGGAGTCCCTCACCATTCTAGAGCCCTGCAGTAGAGATCAAGGTGTCAGAAGGGCCACACTCCCTCCGAAGGCTCTCAGGGAAGAGCCACCCTCACCTGTCCCAGCTTGCAGTGGCTCTCAGCAGTCCTCAGCTGTGGCAGCATCATTCCAAACTCTGCCTGCATCTCCACATGCTGTTCCCGCTCTGTCCTCCATCTCCCATGAGCACACTTTCACTGCACTTGACCCATCTGGGTGTCTAGCATGATCTCATGTTGATATCTTTATCTTAACCACATCTGCTAAGACTTGACTCCAAATAAGGCATGGGTATTTGCGCATGGACCTAACTTTGGGGACCACAATTGAATGCATTACAGTAAACAAAAATTAATAGCCTGATTTTTGGAAATTCTGTAGTTTTGAGGAAAATAGCTAGCTGGAAAAAGCATGTGCTGTGCTGAATAAAACCAAGTTTTTCTGCTTGTATGTTTCTATGAGGGGGCTTCTACTGCATTCTTCAAAAAGGGACTGGAGTGCTTCTGGCCTCTTCTACACATCACTCACTCACCTTACAGCAGGTGCTATGCCATGAATATGACTTGTCCCACACATCCATGCAGGATTTCTAGCCCCAAAGTTTTGTGTCAATGGCACTGAGTGAGTGGAAACTTAATCTGTGATGTTCAGAAGCAGGGCCTATGCAGCGTAATTAGAGTGGAACTCCATGACTGAATCCTGGTGGCCTATAAAGGAGGAAAGAGACCACACAGACACAGACAGACGAATGCTGTCTCTGCCACTTGATGGTCTGTGCCTCCCCAGGACTCTGCCAGCAAGAAGGCCATTATCAGACAAGGCCTCTAGAACTGCCAGAACTGTTGGCCAAAATAAACGTTTTGTCTTTAAAAAGATAGCCTGCCTCAGGTTGTTTTGTTTTGTTTTGTTTTGTTTTAATGTAACAAAAATCTGACTAAGGCAGGAGGGTCACGGACTCATTTGTCTGTAGAGACCGTGGAAAGTTTAACACCACTTGGACCACTTGACAAGCGTGGACAGACAGTGCAGCCTGTTCCTCCTCAGAGATGGACCACTGGATAGCTAGGAGTTCTCTGTGGGCTGGGAACTTGCTTGGCCTGACTTTTAGGAACACAGTGGTGTCGATGAGTCCAAGTTCGAGAATCAGGGGTGGGGAACTTTTTGTCCACCAAGGGCCATTCGGATATTCATCACATCATTCGTAGGCAATACAAAATTATCAACTTCAAAATTAGCTTGCTGTAGATTTATTGAATTTTGAGTCCCGTCTGTGGTTGCCTTGGCAGGGCAAGACCAAATGGTTTCATGGGCCTTATGGGCCTCCAGGCCAGACTTTCTCCACCCCTAGAGGGGGGTCTCTACAAAAACGCTCTCTTTGACCTCAGGTCTAAAGCTGTGTTCTCCAGTACGGTTGATCAAAGACCCTGAATATGAAGGGTTTGTGCACCACCCTTGTCCAATAATATATCTGATGAAGCATTTGACAGTCTCTGGTTCTTAGTGCCTATTTTCAATTGCAGAAGAATTCATGGGGAGAAGAGAGGAGTAGAACCCTTAAATCTCCAAAGTGCCACTTTCCTATTTTCTCTGGTTTATGCATCCCTAACCATCATTCTCAGGCAGTACTAGTTTACTGGATCTTAGCTATGAAAACCAAAGAGGCATTGCCTAGAGAAGACAATTAGACAATCAAGATTTATAGGTGTGCGCTGGCAAACTAAAACTTAGAAAGTAATAACACATATTATATAATTCAAGAGGTGAACTGCATAATAAAAGTCTGGACTTGACAACAAAATGTCAACATAAAATCTTAAATATTTACCCAGTTATATGTTGACTGTAAAACATAAAGCATTTCCTAAAGTAAAAGAATAATTACTCCATAATAACAAACAACAAGAAATCTCTTAAATGTCTATCAATGGAAGTTAGTTAAAATGAATTCTGGGATGGTATCTCCATACTGCAGAGCAGCAAATGGCCACCAAAAAACAAAAGTCACATGATGTAAAAACAGAAGCTGCAGAATAATACATGGCACAGGTCCTCAGTTTTGATAGAATAAACCATGTATTTCCGTATGTTCCAATTATTCTCCATCAATGAAATACCAGAAAAATGAAATGCTAGCTTCACACTGAGCTGCCTGCAGTGGTCACATCTGGGAAGGGCAGACGGCTTGCCTGGAGAGGGGACAGGTGAGAGGCAGCCTCACATGTGGGGATTTCTGTAGGTTTCTTCATGAATAGAATGCATTCTGTTATTACTTGAACAGTTTAAATAAGCATATCAGTTACTGTATTTTTAAAAAGAGCAACAGGCAGTCACTAGATCTCGGTAGAGGTTAGCAGGGAGGTGAATCGAAAGTGGAGCAGCCTGGACTCAAACAGGAACTCACGCGGGAAGCTGGTGTTGCAGTTGGCTTAACCTGCTGTGCCACAGCATAGGTCCCCAGAGGTAATTTTCTGATGAATATTTTCAATCTGTGGTTGAATTCAAGGATGCAGAACTTGAATGTATAAATAATTATATACAGAGTATTAATTTATTAACCACTAAGTAATTTCATTTCACAGATTCATTAAACAACTGGCAATTCTTCTTCAGAATTTTTATGTTTTTGCTGCTGTACAGGTCCAAGTTGCATTTAATAAAAGAGAAATTTCCTACTCACTCTCCCTTCCATCTTGACTCTTGCAGGCTTACCCCTGGATTCTAGCTGAAGTGAGTCAGTTCTGAACTCCGAGAAGCCTGACTGATGTAGGTGGAGAAAGCTCTGGTCATGACTGTGAGATTGAAAGAAGGAGCAACCTGACCCAGTAAAATCATCAAGACTTTGGGAGTCAGGTCCATCCATTTTAGGATTCTGGCTCTTTCCTCTTAATGAAGAAGCCCAGCAGAACAGTTCAATTTCACCAGAGCTTGGGAATTCATGGAGGAGGTGTGACAGAGCCAACAGTCAGCTAGGGCTGGGCCTGCCGTACAGAATGACTGAGCGAATGCTGAGCCTACTACCCACTGCCCCTGGAGGACAGGGAAGTCCATCTTGGTCTTTCATGAGTGAGAAGTTCTGTGCTCGAAAATGACAAAGGGTGGCAGAGACTAGAAATGATGCTTTACCTACCAGCTTTGTATCCTTGTGTCCTTCTAACAGGGACAGGTAAAAATTCTGGTTAGAAGCACCTGGTTAGAAGCACCACCTTCTCCACATGTTTCACATATGTCCAGGCTTTGGTGTTACTGCGACTGCCCCACAATCCACAAAATCTCAATTCTTTATTTTGTCCAGTGAAAGTCTGCTTTCTTGCCTCTTCTTTGTAGGCTAAGGCCAACTGCATGAAATGAGTTTCTAAAAGTACTAAAGAGGTAATACCACACTTTAATTCCAACTGTCATTTGACTAGTTTGGAATATGATCCTTATTAGTGAAGCTCTGTTATTCTGGCTTTTATTTCCTCTTGATCCCCACCAACTTTACGGCTATCTTCAATAGCTACTACACCTTCCTTCTTATTTATGGTTTCTGAACGCTGGCAACAGTGCTTGAAATTTTCCTGGGTGAGTCAGATGCTAAAATTAGGGCAGCCACTCTCTCTTACAAAACCCAAACCCTGCCCCACTCTCTCTTCTCCGCAGTTTGCTCCTGGGCTGCCAGCTCCTACAGCGCTCCCTTTGCCATCTCAAGTTTTCCATGCAGCCAACAGACCACGGTGAAGAGCTGTGAAGTGGAAGTAAATAGTCAAGTGCCAGCTGACTGGGCTACGCTCATAGCAGCAAAACTCAGAAGCTAAAAGGGCAGGTGAATGTTGGTCTGGCTTGCGGTAAGCATCAAATTGCATAATGTACGCAAAGTGCCTAAGATATCTCCTGGCACTTGGTGGTGACAGTGGGGGTGACAATAACTCATCTCTTTCTCCTTTTCCTTCTCTCTACCTTCCTCTTTCTGGTTCTCCTCCTCTCTTTCCTTTTCCTACTTCTTCTGTTTTCCCATTCCCTCCTCCATCTCCTCCTCATTATTGTATTAACATAAACAGAGCCATAATTACTGCTAAGGTGCTAAGCTAAGTGGTCACCCACAACATTGCATTGAATCTTAAAAATTTGTTGAGCAACCCTGATTGCAGCAAAGGCAATGATTAATAGTGAAGGCATTGAACTGTTGAGTCCAAACACTCAAATTTGAATCCTCACCTGACCTTTATTAAGGTTGGGCTCTGAGCAAATAATTTCTTGATAAAATATGGCATCTAGCTCACTAGGCTACAAGAAGTTTATGGGGAAGGGTACAGTGCCTGGCACACAGTAGAGCTTTCCTTCTTACCGCCCCCACTCTCCATCATCCCCTTTCACTGCTTCTCATCTACAGGCCAGCACTGTCCCATAGAATGACGGACATTTGGGAATTTCATGGGTGAGCTGAATCTATTACGTCACATTTTCCAATGGCAGATTCTTAAAAAGCAAAAGGGAGCAGGTGAGACTGACTTTAATAATAAAGTATAGCTAAACCAATGTATCCAAATATTGTTTCAACATGCCCAGATGTAACTAATGCCATGAAATGTTTTACCTCCTTTTGAAATACTATGTGTTTGTAATTAGGTGGGGGACTTCACCCTGGTGGTACATCTTGGGCCACAGTGGCCACACTTCTCTGGCTCCATAGCCACATGGGTTTGGTGATTATGGCAGCCTGTAGGCTAGTAACAAAGAAGGTGGAGATAGATTGGAGAGGGCTGGGTAATCAGTCCCAGCTTACCTGACTCACACAATCATGATTCAAACAATGTCCATCTAGAGCCAAAGCCTTCTGTGATTTTATAATAGCCACAGAAACAACTGGGTAGTGACTCAAGGGCCCACTTTTTTTTTTTTCCTTCTAGGTCTCTTAATGAGATGATTATCAGATTCAAAGGGAGACTGGAGACTCACCCCTTCAAACTTGGCAGTTGTACCCCATCTCTCTAAACAGCTGCTGTCATAACTAACATGCATGTGCCTTTTTTTGTGTAGAGAGCCACTAGTCCCTCTTGTCCCTTAAATAAATAAAAGGTCAAATACACAGCTGAGCTCTGCCTCCCTCCTCCTTCCCGGCCAGAGGTAATCTCTCTCTAGAGGCTGGTGTGTTCTTTCTAAAGACCAGACTCAAGTCATCGTTGGCAAGTGTGGGAGAGCCCCATGGGAGTGTGATGACTAATCAGTGCTGGTCTCTGGGGACAGCTGGCCACTTGCTTATTCACCATAGTAAAGGACACATAAGCCTCAGTAATCTTTTCAAATCACTTTGAATTGCTTGGCTCAAATCCATGCACCTCAGTCCCACATCTTGTGCTCCCTGATCCTTGAGCCATTCTGAAAAGCAAGTTGGACTGAGATGACTTTCTGAAGAGAAGCACTGAGAGTCAGTCTCTACTTTGCTATTCCACCCTCCCAGAGAAGTCACTGGGAGCATCGGGTTGGTCTGAAAACTGAGCACTTCCCACCCTCCCAGCCAACAATCCCTGAGACTTCACTGGAGATCAAATTGCCGCCCATTCTCAGTGAAAGAACATTTTTAGTATCTCCATAGAACTAAATTTATGCAGTATAGAATCTGATCTCTTCTGGCATTCCAATCACTCTTTCTCCATTATTGTGACCAGTGTCAGGTAGGTGGATGCCCAGGACAGTACAGCCTCTGTCTGGGAATACTGGCATTCCAGAAGCATGGCTCCCACCACCTGAGCTAACCAGCCACATGAAAGAGAAATGAAAAACTTCCACTGCTGTATATAATTCTTGCCTTCCTCTATTAGATGGTAACAAGAGTTGACGTCGGGGTGGTATGTGTCTTTGAATACCTGAATTGGCATAATAAGGAGTTGACAATCCTCCTGAAGTTTCCTAGAGTGATGTATGCATGAATGCTCATATAGTATTGTATTTAATCCTCCAAACTACTGTATAATGTAGACTTGACTTACCTGTATAGAATTCCATGTCTAGGAGCTACAGATCTGATATTTTCCCAATGACATGAGACCTAGCAACACTTGGAGACTGACAAGTCATACACGGGTGAACAACTTTCTGGAGAGGCATCAGGAGAAGAGAAGTCACCCAGCTCTGCCACTTTCTTCTTGGCTTATTTACTTTTCTGAAATGGGTGGGCCACCTCCTTTCCACCATGACATCATCATGGAAATAGCAGTTAACGCTGACTGGTTGGGCACTGCCCAGAGTGCCGGCCTGCATTATCAGCTTTACCTCTCACCATGACTATAGGAGGGGATGAGTATCCCTGCTATGGGGAAAAGGAAATCAACAGGAAGTAAGGGAAGGAAATGACTCATAATTGCAGAGCTAGGGACTGGTGTGGCTGGTATGTGAGCCCAGGTCTGCCTGAAACCAGAGCATGTATCCATGACCACTGTGCTTCCACAGATTGCGTAACTATGTAGAAGCAAACGGGTATGAAAAGCATACTTAGTACCACAAACTGTGCAGCTCTTTTTGACTTGGGTGGCTAGCTCGGGTGTCAGGGACTCATGATTTGGGGATGCCAACATCTCCACTTAGGATTTAGTAGAACTTAGATTTTTCACTCCCAGTAACTAATACAGTTGGGTTAGAGTGGCAGTATAGAGTGATTGTGACTGACTCAGAAAATCTATCTCAACCACATGCTAGGTTCTCAAAGTACACACTGCATGGCCAAAGACAACTAATTGTCTCATTTCTCCAATACGTCCCCATGTCTATCCTGCACATGAAAAGGCACGATGTACCTGGATTTTCTGGGCATTTATCATTTCATCAACTTCTCCACACTGCATTCTAATCAAGGAAGTTACTAAAATTACTCTAAGAGTGCAAGAACTGGATCAGGTGCCGCTAAAATGGAGCCTCTTATTTGTCAGAAGTCCTTAGTCCTGCTTTTACCTTCATTTCTTCTCACTTTGCTCCTCCAACTGCAAGAGTCACCATCACAAAGTGCACAGGGTTAGATGACCATGCTATGGAAGCTACAACTGCCCTTGCCTGCAAAACAGAGTCTAAAGTGGACTTAGTCAATCAATACAGTGAGCCATGTTGCATACTGCTCCAATTTAGCAAACCACTCAGTCAGTTCTGGACACGACTTGAGTCCCACATTGTAACACAAGGAAATAGACTTGGCTTCTGCCGCCCTGGAATCAGTCTCAGCCTGCTGTTGATCCAAAGCAAGAGAACAGTATATTCTCATCTGCACAACCTTCATGGGTGTCTATCTACGGTTTGGTTCAGGTCCAGGCGAAAACTTGAATTAAAGGTTGAGATTGATGACTCAGAACTTAGCTAGCAATGCAGATGAGAAAATGGAACTACAAACTCAGAAGAAACTATGTCTGAGGGTGAGATAGAGAGATGGAAAAGCCAGATGCTCAGACCCTTGCCCCACTACATCTGCCCCAGAAGCTCCCATCAAGGTTGGTGCTGTGGGCAGCAGAGGGCACTATTAATACATTCTGAAGTAAACAGCACACTTGAAGGGGAAACACAGGTTTAAAATACGTTTGTGTACGGCATCTGGTGGGGGACAGGCCACAGGATTGTACTTATCACCTTTACCCTCCCTTATTCTTGGGCTGAAATATTATCAGGACTCTCAAGTGAGGCTACAGGATGAAAGTGTTTCTTGCATAGAATCTCAAGTTCTAAGAACCTAAATATATTCAAACACATGTGACATATAGTCCAATGTCATGGCGCTAACTGCTTTACAAGCATTATTTTACTTCATTTTCAGCTCCCTGTAAGTTAGTTAAACATGAGGAAATGGATGACCAGAGAGGTCAAGGGACTTGTCTCAGGTTGGCATCAAAAAGCAACAGGGCTGAGACCTTCATACAGCAAAGCCCACGCTCTGCAACCCTCAGGCCACGTGTCATCACAGACATTCCTCCAGTAATGGGAGATGGGAACATCAATTCTTTAACCTGGTCCAACAGGAATGGAAGTTGTTGTAAATTAGTGTTGCTACACCTATGCTACAGAAATTGTAAGGATGCTGCCACCCCGCTGTAGCCTGTCTTCCTCCTGCAGCCAGTTCCTGACCTTGTCCTGGCAGGAGTTCTATGGAAAGTGGATGATTCTGTTGGAGGTTCAACAGCCTCAAGTCCTGAAAACATGTCTGTGGTCCCAGGGTTTTAATCTCAATGCCAACATAAAAATTCTATGCCAGTTAGGGGTCTAAGGGCACAAGCCACAGGAACTAAGCCAGGCCACGCTGAGCACATCAAGGGAATGTATTTGAAGGAAGCTGAAGAGAGAAACAAGGAAAGCCAGGTAACCGTAACAGCCAATCCCGGTGGACGCAGCCTTTGAAGAATTTTCATGCCACCGCCCTCAGGTGTGCCAGGCCCAGCTGGGACACTACATGGGCTGCAAGGGCAGGTGGGGCAGTATATTTTGGTGGGTGGTCCACAGGGGCTTACAAATGGTAGAAGAGACATTTCCCGAAATAAATGCAGGAGCTGTTTCCAGAAGAAGGGAGGAAGAGAAAATGGTAAGCTAGCTAAACTGATTGCCGCCCACAGCAGGCATCTGAAGAGGTGCCTTTCTACCTCCCCAGGAAGCTATACAGTCAGGGCTTCATTCTCGATCCATCTCTCGAGAAGATCTGGCACAGAGCAGGATGTACCTGTCGTAAATTCTCAGTAACTGCTAACCATGCACATTAATAAAAATAAACTAGTGACTCAATGAGATACAAAAGGAATCAGGAACGGCAGTAGAATGCACAGGTGGCTTCCGTTCTAGAAATGCCATCAGTGTGGACTTAAAACCCTAGTGCTCCAAAGTGGTGTACTCTAAAACTCCTACAGCACTTTGGACCCTCCCTGAAGCACTTCTCTGGGCAATGTTGCTCATCGTGTTCCCACGAGGCATTCTGAGAGGGATACAGAGGCCATTCGTCTTGGAACTCTCAGGGTCTGCAGCACGTTACAATCCTCAAGTTCAATTCTTTTCCTAGGGATGACAAATACAAGGGGTGTGTGTGCTTCCACCCTCTGCACTCCCTATGTCCTGGACAGACCTTGCTAATGGATCATGACACTCTTCCCATTGAGGCCAGTCAGCGACAATCCATCAGAGTGGGTCCACAAGGCAAAACCCACTCATTATTCTCGACTCAAGACATTTGGGACCACTGCTCCGGCATCACCGGCAAGCGATGACCCAGCTCATGCCTGACCACCTCCATAGATGGGAAACACATTCTCATCCAGACAGACATTCCATCTCGGGGACTCTGTCAGAAAAGCTTTCTTAGGGACATTTCTGGGTGAACACAGAAACAGAACACCTGTGCCTGCTATGAGTGGATCTTTCCAAATTTTATGAAAATTCTTCTAAAGATAAAAACAACAGACTGCAGCTGGCCTTTGCAGGAAAAAATGACAAAAATCCAAAGTGAATTTTTATTAACTGCATTAAGGACACGGATCGATAGAAAAGCATATTTTTGAAATACACACCATATGTCCCACCCTTTAATTGGTACCAGTATAAATACCTCTAATGAAAGTAGGAAACATACTAGCCCCTTACTCCAATAAATTTCGCTTTGTGCTTTGATTCCTATACTGTCCAGAAAAAAATGGAAGTCATCTCCCAGGAACGTCTTTGTGAGACACCCAGAACAAGCGTTCCAGACAGCCCCTTCTTTCCCCATCACTGGCTCCTCTTTATCTCCCCCTAACCCCATTTTAAGACAATGAAATCAAGAATGCTGTGGGATGCCTCAGGTCTGATTCTAAGATACTTGTCTACCCAAGGAAAGACCCTATTGGTAGCTATGTGATCTCTCTTGCCTAGTAGGTACAAAGAAGAACTGCAAATAAGGACCTAAGGAGCCAAGTAGGGGTCAGAGAGACCCCTCCCTCACCCCGCTAAGGCTGTACTCATGAGTGACCTGCCTATGGAGCACGTAAAGTGAGCTGCTGCACCTGCACAACACTGAGGTCTCGTCAGAAAGAAGCCTTTGGGTGTACAGCTCTGTGTCTTGACAGCTGCCTTAGGTCTGACTGGCCTGGCTTGGACCCTGCATGGGGTGGGAGGACAGGGGACACCCTTACCCTCCAAGGATGTGCAAGCAGGATACATCAATGCTATACCTGGAGCAGAAACCACTGACAAAATAACTTGATAGGTAATTACACTGAGGAATGACTAAATGAATAAGGTCGAAATGAAAACTTAAAGGGATAATGAGCATTACAACAAAGAACAACACATCTATCAAAATTATATTCTTTTTAAAAGAGTTACATGTTTATTTGAAAGGCAGAGTGATAGAGACAGAGGGAGAGACAGAGAGAAATCTTCCATCTATTGGTTCACTCCCCAAATGCCCACAACAGCCAGGTCTGGGCCAGGCTGAAGTTGGGAGCCAGCAACTCCATTCTGGTCTCCCGTGCAGATGGCAGGAGTCCAAATATTTGGACCATCTTCCTCTGGCTTCCCAGGAAGCTGGATGGGAAGCAGAGCAGCCAGGACTCTAACTGGCTCTTGATATGGAATGTCAGGATTGCAAGTTGCAACTTAACTTGCTGTGCAAAAATACTGACACACCAAAGTTGCATTCCTTAAGAAACACATAGAGCATGGGTTTTGCAATGAGCACTGGGTCAAGGTATTGTAGAGAAGACCAGTTGGAAAAGTTGAGAAAAATACAAGGCCAAGTACTGGATCCTGAAATTCTCTGGGGCTCCACATATACTGCACCACAGCAGGACTGAAGCTTTCACTGGAAGCCGTGAGGGACAATGAAGAATTTAAACCAGTCCCCCACCTGTGAGAGCAGAAGAACTCCCAGGTGGATGAGAAAGCTGATACCTATTCTCCAGGGCACCTTCCTTTGACATCACTCCGGTCTTTCCGAGAGATGCCTCCCCTGACTACCTAAAGTAGAACATCCCTGTTTGCTCTTCTTCACAAGTAAATGTAAAGCTGTTTCTCGCGTGTCTCTCTGACTGGAAGCTTCCTGGGAGCTGAGCCCTTGTCTTCGCCCTGCTGAGCCCTTGATGCTTGATAGGGGAGCAGGGAATAGAGGAGGCCTGAATGAGTACTGGTCATACAGAGGTACAAAAGAAAGAAGGGAAGGAAAACTCACTACAACCAAATAGAGTTCACTCCTTCAAAGCAAGGCTGGTTTAACAATAGAAAACCTACACGGTCGCATATTAATAGATACATTCTAAAGGTAAATTGAAATAAAATCTAAGGCTTTATCATGATTAAGAACAAAAAATTCTGGTATGCTAGGGATAAAAGAAAATTACCATGACATGAAAACTAAGTTAAATCAATGATATTTAACAGTGGAACAGCATCATTCCTCCTAGAATCAGAAATCAGATAAGGGTACATAATCTATAAAATTATTTTTAGGTTTTTCTGGGCATTCTAGCCTGCTGCATAAGTTCCAGATAGAACAGAGTGTTAAATGAATACAGAGAACACTATTAAAAGTTTTTGAAAAGTGAGAAATTAACTCACCTTGCTCAAAGTATTCAAGCATCAAAGACACCTTTTTTTAAAAAAAATCACATTGGAAAAGAAAAATCTATTTCTCTCTATAAAAACTAAAGCTTTTTTTTTTAACCTTTCAAAGTAATAAAACAGGAACATTACTTTTATAAAAGCTCAATGGAGGACAGCTCAGTGGCACAGCAGGTTAAACTGCCACCTGCAGTGCTGGCATCCCATGTGGGCGCCAGTTCAAGACCTGGCTGCTCCACTTCGAATCCAGCTCCCTGTTAATGGACCTGGGAATGCAGCAGAAGATGGCTCAAGTGTTTGTACCCCTGCCATCAACATGGGAGACCTGGATGAAGCTCCTGGCCCCTGGCATCAACCATCTGGGGAGTGAACCAGCAGATAGAAGACCTCTCTGTCTGTCTGTCTCTGTCTGTCTCTCTCTCCCTTCTCTGTCACTGTAACTCTGCCTTTCAAATAAATAAAATAAATCTTTTAAAAAACACAATTTCATATAATATTTATGTATATTATGTGTGTTTATTAATTATAGGTCAATCAAAGTTTAAAACATTGATAATGACTCAATTTACTAAAAGTGCTTCTGGATCTGGACATTCAGTCTAGTGGTTGAGATTCCCACACCCCCTCTTGTACTGGCTTTGATTGCTGCTCTGGCTCCTGATTCTCACACCCTGCCAACGCACATCCTGTAGGCAGCAGCGAGAGGTTTACACCACTCATAGGAGAGACCTGGATTGTGTTCCTGGATCTCCTCTCTGGCCTGCACCCAGCCCTGGCCACTGAGGGCATTGCGGGGGGGTAATGTAGAAGATGAGAACTCTCTCTCTCCTTGTCTCTCTGTCTCTCAGCCTCACAAATAAATGTGTGTTTTTCAATTTTAAACCAGATTTTTAAAGTTCTGTTATACAAAGCCAAATTCCAATACAAATGCAAATTTCCAAGTAAACAAAATGATTTAATTATTTAACATCTCCAATTTTAAAAACTACAAAATAAAGCAATAAAAATGAAAACATTTTATTCCAAAAGTTTTCTTTCTCGTTATCAGAATCCAGTCTTTTAAGGTGGAATGAAGCAGGAACTCTTATCACTGGTGGCAGGAGAGGAATCGCTGAATGCTCCATGTTCAAATCCATTCTTTTCCCGGTTCTAATCTCTTCTCTAAACCAGAGCCTGAGCAGCCTTGTCAGAGGGCCAACGTAACTGCAAGACTGACTCATGCAAAACCCTTCAATCATCTCCCACTGCTCTGAGAAAAAAGATCCAAATCACAGCACAGCCCACATGGCCCTCTAGGGTCTAGCTCTGTCTCTTCCTAAACCTCGTGTCTCGACATCTGTTATAGACCAACAAGAGCCTTCCTCTCTGTACTCACTGTGGCTCATTATCTCTGACCCGAGCTTTTACAAGGTGGTCCTCTGGCGAAGAACACTCCCTCGCTTCAGCCAGTTCACTTTGATTCTACTTAGGTCTCAGCTCGAGCTTCAGGGAAACGTACCCTGTCCTCCCTGAATGGGAGCTCTTTGAACCCTGTGGGCCACTCTATCCTGGCACATACCACCTTCCTAATTGCATATTTATTTGGATGGTCGTTTAATCAATATCTCTCTCCTTCTGGGGTGTGTAGACAGCAATGGTCAACAAGCTTTGTGTCCACTCAAACTTGTAACCTGTGTAACTTAGACCACAGGAGATATTAAGTAGTTATTTACTGACGGGCCAGCACCATGGCTCACTTGGTTAATCCTCTGCCTTATGGCGCTGGCATCCCATATGGGTGCCAGGTTCTAGTCCTGGTCACTCCTCTTCCAGTCCAGCTCTCTGCTGTGGCCCAAGAAGGCTGTGGAGGATGGCCCAAGTGCTTGGGCCCCTGTACCTGCATAGGAGACCAGGAGGAAGTACCTGGCTCCTGGCTTTGGATCAGGACGCCAGCCGTAGCGGCCATTTTGGGGATGAACCAAGGGAAGGAAGACCTTTCTCTCTGTCTCTCTCTCTCTCACTGTCTATGACTCTACCTGTCAAATAAAAAAAATTGTAAAAAAAGTAGTTATACTGAAACAAACAGGCTGCTCCAGTTTTCTGGGCTTCTCCTATGATAAGACCTAAAGCCTTGCCCACAAACGGCTGGTGAAGACAAGGAGACGCAGGGCACTCACATCTCTTGGTGGGCCTCCTTGTAGGGTTGAACATGGGTGAAGTTACTGCCCTCCAGCATGACTCTGCCAACCCATGGCACCTCCAGTCTTATCATGGGCTTACATTTCCGGCTTCCAAGGTGAGATGCTATGTTTATCCCTACTAAACTCCCCCTTTTTAAACTAAGCCCGTAATTTCAACCTTAAAATCCCTCTGAATCTCGATTTTTCCAATTCACAAATAGTTTTCTTCTGAATTATTGATGAGGGTTGTAGAGTTACAATGATGTCTTTGAGCCTATCAATCATTTCTTGAGCCCTTTACCTAAAAGCACCAGGTCCCAAGAGGCTCCAGTTGCTTGACTGCTGCTGGTACCTTTATACCATGAGGGGTGTTGGCGTCTCAGTCTTTAGACATGGGATCTGTCAACTTGGCCAAGACTTCACAGCTCTTTTTTTTTTTTTTTTTTTTTTTTTTGACAGGCAGAGTGGACAGTGAAAGAGAGAGACAGAGAGAAAGGTCTTCCTTTGCCGTTGGTTCACCCTCCAATGGCCGCTGTGGCTGGCGCGCTGCGGCCGGTGCACCGCGCTGATCCAAAGGCAGCAGCCAGGTGCTTCTCTTGGTCTCCCATGAGGTGCAGGGCCCAAGCACTTGGGCCATCCTCCACTGTACTCCCGGGCCATAGCAGAGAGCTGGCCTGGAAGAGGGGCAACCGGGACAGAATCCGGCACCCCGACCGGGACTAGAACCCGAGGTGCCGGCGCCGCAAGGCGGAGGATTAGCCTAGTGAGCCGTGGTGCCAGCCCACAGCTCTTAAATAGAGTGACAGGAATTTAAGCCAGGCATCTATGCCCCCAAGCCTTTTTATATGATTAAACAGGTTGCAAAATATTGTTTCAGCTTAATATCATTAAGCTGACATCAGAAAGAATTTCTGCCTAACACAGCTTTAAAATCACCACAGCACATTAGACTGACATCCACCAATGCCCTAAGTCAGGGTCCTGAATGAACGAATATTAGATTCACAATACAGGAATTAGTCACTCCTTTTAAAACATTCTAGAATATTTCAGAACATTTTAAAATGCTCTGGAAGACTGCAATGATGGAAATATCCCATTCTGTGCTGTCAGTCTGATAGTCACCAGGCACATGTGCCACTGAACACTACAAATATGGATGGTGTGACTGAAAAACCAAAATCGCAGTTCTGTTAAACCTAAATTAAATTACATTTAAATTCAAAAGCCACACGTGACCAGTGACTAACATATTAGGCAGTGCATTTCTGATAATTATGACTTGGCCCTATTTACCAGACTCTACTTCATACCTCCTTATTCTCTTCAAGACACAGTAGATTGGAAATAAAAATGCAGACACGGCATCAAGAAAAATCTAGCATCAGGTGCTGAAAAAAAAAATGTGCTTCCTTACATGTCCCAGCTCCCCCTGCAGTCGGACTGGGACCGTGTGACTAGATCTGACCAAAGAACTCAGAGGAAGTGACACAAGGCTCTTGTGGGCTGAAACAATTAATACGCAGTGAGGCCTGATGTCCCTCTTGTCATGGAGGCCACTTGCTCCAGAAAACACAACTAGAAAGAAATAACATGTACTTCACAGAAGCAGAAATAAACCATTATCCCCTAAGACTTCAAAATTAACTTTTACAACAGGAGCCAGCACTGTGGCATAGCAGGTACAGCCACTGCCTGCGATGCCAATGCCAGCATCCCATATGGGCACCGGTTCAAATCCCAGGTGCTCCACTTTTGATCCAGCCCTCTCCTAATGCACCTGGAAAAGCACTGGAAGATGATAAAGTCTTGGGCTGTGAATCCAAGCAGGAGACTTAGCAGAAGCTCCTGGCCCCTGGCTTCAGTCTGGCTCAGCCCTGGCTGACTTTTGGTGAGTAGGTCAGTGGATGGAAGACTCCCCCTCTGAGTGTGTGTGTGTGTTTGTGTGTGTGTGTGTGTGTGTGTGTGTGAGAGAGAGAGAGAGAGAGAGAGAGAGAGACTCTGCCTTTCAAGTAAATTAAATAAATCTTTTTTTTTTTAAAGTTACAGCACCAGCCTATTGCTGACAAAAAAAAAAATAGTAACAATGAGATCATTCAGAATTCTTGGCAAATAAAAGCAGCAGAGAGGCAGCAAAGATGGGACTCAGAGGGGTGAGAAATCAGACAGCAGACCAAGGACAGCCAAAAATAAATTCCACTACCAGTAGCACTAATTTTTGTGCATCGCCCTATGGAGAAAAGTGACATTTTCACAATAATTGTCCTCCAAGCTATAATGGCGGATAATTAGGAATGATAACTCTCCTTCTGTTATACCACAGTTTGCTTCTTAGGAAAAGTTGTTCCCACTAAGCACCATTTCACCTTTTTCCTTGGGAAACAGGCTTAATCCAATTATGTTATGTAAGTGGAGATTATAAAACCTACATTAGCAATGATTCCTCCAGCAGCCCTGTATCCTTGGATCTATCGCTTGGAAATTGTTTAATGGGACAGATGTGGATCTTTGAGTATGAGGAGTAATGTGGGAAATAGACTTTTATGGCCACTTTGTCAGGGCTGTTTTTCACCAGAGGCAATCCCTGATCTCAATAAGGATTCTACTAAGCCCCACCAGTGCTCTGCCCCCCAGCCTAGAAAGTCAGGGGCCAATTGGACACCATTAGCTAAGACCCACTGTATCTTTGGCTAAAAAGATGCATTCTTTCAGTAAGTATTAACAGAGGCTTCACCCCAAGATACATGGGTTGTTCAGGGATTTCTCTTTGGCAACTTCTTGGGTCCCCCATTGAGGGACATCCAGGACTGCCACCTCCCAGCCCCTCCACGAAGCAAGGAAATGTGCATTGTAATTCCCAGTTTCATGCCCTGCTGAGATTTCCAGAACCTTCAGAACAGCAAACCACAGCATAGCTCAAGACCCAACAAACCAGGCATGGATCCTGGCTCTGCAACCTGCTGGTGCTGACTATGGGCAAGTCAACTTCTCTCTCTATGCCTCGATGTAGGAACACCCAAGAGTGCTAACCCTCTGTGTCCCCACTTCAACATGCCTTCTGACTTCTGCAGCCTCTTCACTCAACCTGAGAAAGCCAGCTATCCCTGGGAATTTAAGGTCCCAGCGGGAGTGGTAGATGAAGATGAGTACAGGGGGTCAGTGTCCAGCAATCTTGACTCCACGCAGGACCAACTCTGCTGTGCAACTGACCTCCAGAATCCCATCTGGGATTAAACTGAGGATGGAACTTGGCATGCACGCTCAGCTTCACTTCACTGCCTCCCTGCCCTACCCTGTTTCTCTCACTCTCACATCAACTTCCCCAGGGAATGCTTCCTTTTTCTTATAATACAATTTTCTTATTTTCCACTACTTAGGGGTTTACAGAGATTTTTGCAAAGACAGTAAAGAGTTTCCACATACCCCCCATACAGCTTCCCCCATTACCAACACAGTCTATGGGGATGATCCATTTGTCACAGCCACAGAATCAATACGGACAGACGCTTGTTAACTCAAGGCCTCACTTCACTCAGATATCCTTAACTTTTCCTAATGTCCTTTATCTGCCCCAGGATCCAGACACCACGTGGGTTTAGTCATCAAGCTTCCTCAGGCTGCTTTTGGCTTTGACATTTTCTCAGACTTCCCTTGTTGCTGACAACTTTGACAGTTTTGAGATGCAGTAGTCGTTTATTTTGTAGAATGCTCCTCAGTTGGGGTTTGTTGAACATCTCTCTCTGATGAGACTGGAGTTACAGGTGCTGAGGAGGAACATCCCAGAGGTAAGGTGCCTTTTCATCATACTTTATAAAGATTATTAACCCTCTGAGGTTGCTCTCCTCTGCTTCTATGCTGTTCTCTTGTAAGGAAGTCACTGTGGGATGCCTGTTGAAGGAGCAGGGAATTAGGGCCTGCACTGTGGCCCCACAGGCTAAGCTGCCACCTGTGACATTAGCATCCTATATCAGAGGGCAGGCTGGAACCCTGGAAGCTCCACTTCTGATCCAGGTCCCTGTTAATGCACCTGGAAAGACAGTGGAAAATGGCCCATGTACCTGTGCCCCTGCTACCTATGTAGGAGACCCAGTTGGTCTTCCAGCCTCCTGGTTTTGGCCCAGCCTAACCGTTGAGCAATTTGGGGCACCCAGCAGAAGAAGGATAGATCTCTCTCTCTTTCTCTCTCCTTATTTCAAATAAATAAAATAAATCTTTTAGAAAATGTAGTAGAGAATCACAAGCCATCTCCTTACTGGTGAAGTGTACACATAATCACTTTGGAACTTTTCTCAATGGAAGACTCATCTCTCTCCCTCTGTTTATGGATTTAATCATTTATTTGTGCTAATATGTACTTAGATATTTATTTTGTATTTTTGTTTATAATCCATATATGAGTTTTTGCCCAAATCGTTCTAGCTTTGGCCACTGGAGCTCTTCTGCTTGGCTCCTGTGCCCCTATGTTATACTCGTATCACTGTTGTTATTTTAATTTTCAATATTCTCTTATTTTCTGGCACTACAAGATACCCTCAGGTCCTTTTATATGCCCATGCCCAAGTCTTTGAATCAGCCATTACTCCAAGGAGCTCTGGATTCTTTTGTTGGAGAATGATACATGAAGCCAAGATCTGAGTGCCGGGTGTGCTAATTGCAACCCGATGTCACTGCTTCTAGGCCACCTTAGCTGGCAGAACAAGGAAATACATCTATAACGTTGGAGATGACGGAGCTTGTAAGTTTAATGCAGAAAAGTTAGAGTCTAGTTGATAAAACTGTTTCACATGGATGTGGGTTAGCAATCTTCTGAAACCACTAAACATACATGCTGGGAAGCCATATGCACTAATTTGTATGTACATCTACAGGAACTACAGACTTTCACTGGAAAATAGATGTGAAAAGATAAGCTTGTTTTGGTGCAAAAGCACTGAAAGCCATTGGTAGTTTTTAAATAATTTTTCATGAAAAAGTTTGAAGTCCCCTCTTACATACACACCTATGCCTAGAGATGCCCCCAACTCTAATCCATTACATCATGAATCATCCAGTCATTTCCCTTGCTGATCTGTAACCACCATCACCAAAACCACCATCAGCAGAGAGAAGCACAGCTTCCCCGTCTGTCATCTGTATGCTTGATCCCTTCCAATATACACTGACAGAGCATATGCTACCCCACACCCCGGTGCAAAATCACTTTATCAACTGGAGTGCAAGGCTCGTGGGTTTAATCTCACAGACTCCATTCGTTTCCAGAGTTACTTAGATCAGAATTTCTCCTCTCAACCCCTTCAATGAGATCGTCTCATAGATTTTTAACACAGCTTGATCCTCTTGTCACATTCTGCATTTCACTTTGCAGTCTTGCAACTTCCTAAATGATTTATTTTTATTTTTCATGCATCATGTTTCATTCTTTATGCTGTAAATTTATGGATTTTTACAAACATATAGTGTCATATATACATCATCACTATGTTATACAGAATAGATTCACTATTGTAAAAATCCCCCTCTGCATGACTCCCAATCCTTTCCCAGCTGATCGAATCTCTTGGCAATTGCTGCTGTCTTGATTATTATTGTTTATTGTCTTTATAATTCTGTCCTTTCCAGAAAGTCATATTAATGGACTCACACAAGAGCATTTCAGATGGCTCCTTTCACTTGGCAATGTGAATCTAAGGTTGATCCATCTCTTTCCATGGCTCAAAGATGCATTCCTTTTTATTGCTAAATAGTATTTCATTGCACAAGTATAATAAAGTTGTTTTATTCAGTCAGCCATTGAAGAATATCTTGATTGATTCTAGTTTCTGGGAATTATGAACAATGTCACCACAAACATTTGCAGGTTTTTTGTGGCTAGAACTTTTTCAAAGGAGTTGGGAACACATGTAAAAGTGCAATTGCTACCTCCTGTGGTAAGACTGTGTTTGACTTCCCACCTGTCTTCCACAGTGGCTCCATCACTTTGCGCTTCCACCAGCAATACTAGATCCTTCTGTTCTCTGTCCACGCCAGCTTCTAAGTCCATCATGTATGTCCCACCCAAGCCTTTGACAGACATTTCTTTCAGATTTTTGTTTTCATTTTAGCCACACTAATATGTATAGAATGATACCTCACTGTGGTTCTGACATTTCCCTAATGACAAATAATGCTGCATATATTTTCATATATTGATTCAGATATTCTACCCATTTGTTGAGATGTTTTCTTACTGCTGATTCTTAGGATTTCTTTTACTATTATATACATACATACATATATATATATATACACATGTGCGTGCATGTGTGTGTGTATCTGTGTACATACATACAGTTGGGTCTTTGGGATTTTCTACATAGACAATCAGGTTATCTGTGAATGAAGTGTTTAAGTTCGTCTTTTCTAATAATATACCTACACTCCTTTTTCTTCTTTTGTTGCATTAGCTAAGACTTTCACTGGATGGTGGGAAAGGACATCTTCACTTTGCTGCTGATCTTTGAAGGACAGCATCCAGTTTCTCACCACTAAGTCATAGCATCTTGATAGATATATTTTGTAGATTTACTTTATCAAGTTTAGAAAGTTCCCCTCTATTCCTACTTTGCTAAACTGTTTTTCTTTTATTATGAAGGAGTCTTGAATCTTGCCACATGCTTTTTTTTATCAGTTGATGTGATCGTGATTTTTCTTCTTTAGCTTGTTGATATGATAAATTATGATAATTGATTTTTGAATGTTAAACTAGCTTTACACACTTAGACTAGATTCCATTTGGTTGTGATATAATTTTTATACACTATTGGATACAATTTGCTATTTGGGGAGGCTTTTTACATCTATAGCATGAGAAGTGTTAGGTCTGTAGTTTTATCTTAAGTTAGGAATGGCCTCGTAGAATGTGTTAGAGTTTCCTCTGCTTCAATTTCCCAAAAGACATTGTAAAATATTGTTAACCCTTTTTTAACCTTTTTTAAACCACATAAATCTCATTTCAGGATCTGCTTCTGAGAAACACAACCAAAGACATTATTGCCTCATCTGTGAAATGGTGAGGATAACAGTGCCTTCCTCACAGGGCTGTTGTAAGCTCACACGTGCTATTGCAGCAGATGCTCTGAGCACCCCACCCATATCCCTTTGCCAGTCAATAACTTCCATCCTTCAGCTGCTATGAGCCTTGGCTGCCAACAGCTTACAGCTGCTCCCTGTCCCACACTACTACCCCTGGAGGAACAGAACTGTATCAACTGGAAGAGAATGCCATTCCCCAGGGGCAGCCCGCAGTCAGTGACAAGGGACCAGAACCAATCTTCTTGCTTTGACTGAGGGACAACTTCCTGGGACACTTGGTGCTCCAGGGGTACCCGTGGATCAGGTCAAGGCCAGACTCTGCCTGGCTCAGCATATCCCCCTTCCCCTCCTGTAGTCCTTTCTCCTCCAGAGATGTCTTATTAAGAGCGATTTCTCAATAAATCGCCTGAGTCTGAATCTGCTCAGACCTGGCCTCCAGGATGCCAAACCTAATGCCGTGGGTACACAGAAAGGGTCCCGGGGTGGGGGGCGGAAGTGGGATTCTGAGGTTGAAATCACTTTTTGGCAGC
Source organism: Oryctolagus cuniculus (assembly GCF_964237555.1). Classification (NCBI taxonomy): domain Eukaryota; kingdom Metazoa; phylum Chordata; class Mammalia; order Lagomorpha; family Leporidae; genus Oryctolagus; species Oryctolagus cuniculus. The sequence goes on along the minus strand of NC_091449.1, from coordinate 64,558,012 downwards.
TGGGTAACAAAGATTCGCAGCATGGGAACTATGCAGAGGCACTGATAGTTTCCCGTGTCGGGGGAAAAGGCAGTTGTTTATCTGTGGTGAACTGGAATGGGCTGCAGGTAGGAGATGTACCACCTTCAGGGACAGCTTTGGTGCTGCAGAGCTGTGGGCTGGAAGGACACAGTAATTACAAGGACTCGATGTGAGTGACTGTTGCTGAAAACAACACTGACTAATGATTGGAAGAGAGAAAATGACCCAAGGAAAATGAATTTTGGAATTCCAGGCAATAACCTGGAATGTGATAGCAGGCATTACTGGGACTCCCAGCCTGTCCTGTGATGCTGCGGGAAACCAGGCCACCTCAGTGGGATTCCTGAAATGACCCTGTGCCCCATTTACCAAGCCAGACACACAAACACACAAAAACGGTCAAATCGTTTGTGCTGTCTGTCTGATGGAGCTAAACAAAAAGGTGGTTGAAAAAACCCTGACACTGCAGCACGTGGATTCTATCGAAGAGACAGTTCCTCCATCATGGGACTGACAGCTTTTCCCAATTCAATTAATTGAAACTTCATAGAAAAAAAGAATGCTGTACAATAAAAAGCCTCAAACATCTGGGACCCCATGCACAATCCAGCGGAAAGCACTCATATGAAGCAGTCACAGTTTGTGGATGGAAATCTTAAGAGTCTTTGTTTCTAAGAACTACTGCTCAGAGCGAGCACGACATTTTTTTTTTTTTTTTTTTTTTTTTTTACAACTAGTGAACAAAGCATGTTCAGGTGGTGGCTTTTCTGAAAAAGCAATTTATTGAGACATTGCCAATAATCCATGAGACATAAATGTATTTACTGAGTGTCTCTCTTGGGTCAGCCACCATGGGTAAAGTACAGTGGTGAACAGGGTAAATGCCATAAAGCTCCCTCCTCACAGAGGCGAGGGTCTAAGTCCATTTCAAGAACTCACAGCCCAGAATGAGAACATCACAGAGAGAAGGCTGCCCCAATAGGACATATCATGTGAACTCAAGGGACACAGCCAGCTGGAGGCACCAGCACCCTCTTTTCTCCATCCAAGGGCTCTCCATGAGCCACCCCAATCAAAGGCAGGGGCCACAGAGCCCCCAGTGACCAGCAAGGAGCTGGGAGCCAAGGGGAGCTGGAGAGGCACCGGGAGACAATCACCACACAGGTGTGAAGCCCAGCAAAGCGGAAAAAGGCTGTTGTCTCAGCAACCCACTCCCCGCCCAGCCCTGCAAGCTCCAGGTCTCTCAAGGTATCTCTTGTGCATAATTTTTCTTGCACTAAATTCTGAACGAATTAATCTGCCCTCATCTATTCGGCTAATTCTTGTTTTTCTATGCAGCTTCTTGAAGATAATGTTGACTCCCCTTCCTTTTCCACGCAACCTATTTCTTTGAAACAAATTACTTCCTTTGAGGACTCCTAAGAGATCATATTTAGCCTTTTGTTAGGAAAATATTGATAGAGCTAAAACCTATAAAATTCCAGTTGGGCCGCCAATTTGTGTTCCTAGCCACTTTCAAATGAGAACTCACGAGATTATCGAAGAAAACACAATCTGAGAATGGTGAAACACGCCTGAAGGATAGCACTCTAAGACCACGATTGTTACTGTGCAATGTTCACTTAGCATTGCCACGGAGAAGAGGTCTACCCCGCACCGGATGACCTTGGGAGCTATGCATCCCAAAGGGGTGCAGGATGCTGAGAGTAACACAACGTCACTGCCACTGACAACAGTAGTAACAGTGGTACTGATCACTTGCCATAGTCAGCTCTCTATGTATATTGTTTATTTACTATTTTATCAGTAATATCAATTTTATACACATTTAATATTCAAACTGATATTGCAGTTTGTATTTTTGTACAGTTCATCAAATGCTGTATTTTAATTGATATTATTTCAGAACTTTTTAACATATAACTTTATGCACTTATATACCTTTTATCTCATTTAATACTGAAGGTATTATTCTTCCAGATCTTTTCATATATTATTTTATACCCTTTATTACATGTACCAGTCAGACTGCTATTGGCAGTCCCACTTTCGAGCACAAGGAGTATGAGTTTCTACTCAGAACCTCAAACTGGGAGCAGTGGAGCTCCCTCCAACTGCAGGAGCCAACAAGCAGCAGTCCTCGCCAGGATCCAAGGCCAAGCACCGTAGCTGTCCCTTACTGAGCTTCTTGCATTTGATCTTCACAATGGCCCTAGGAGGCAGGTTCTATTTCCAATCTTTATTTTGTAGATCTCAAAAGTGGCACTCAGACAAGCTATAACAATTAAGGGAGATTTCTACTACCCAAACATCTGCAGGGAATCTAATCTGGCTAAAAATAGAGGGTCTGCAGAGTCACTGTGCTGAGCACTATCTCATCCTATCTCATCCTCCCCGCACTGACAAAGCAATGAGGAGGCCTGTCCCTGAGGATGGAGCCTGGGTTTATACAGAAGACGAGTGAGTGGTAACAGTGTGACAGCAGGCCACTAACAAGCAACAATTTGCCTAAGATTCTTAATCATAAAAGAGGAGAAAACAAGCACAGGCAAGTGCAAGCTTTACATTCAGAGTAATCATATTTTAAAAAAATAAAGCAGTGTAACAGAGTCCATGGCTGTAAATGACAAGAAGTGACTCTGGCTGCCTGAGCACATAGCAACAACTACAAAAACAATGGAAGTCTTGCCAGCTACTTTGCACAGAGGCATGGAGTTTGGTAGGCTACATGGTTACATGGCTTACAAGGGCTGGCATAGTCCAAAGAAAGATAGTAAAATTGAAATCACAAAGTATCCCAGCAAGGAAGGAAATGAGTGGAGCCAGCAAGGCAGCAGTGTGGTCCTCTGAAGGCACCAACCCAGGCGGCCCAGGGACAAAGGCAGAGCGTGGGAGCAGAGACAAAGGTGAGACATCCACGCTGACCACCAGGAATGGTTTAGGGAAGGGTCATGCAGGCAGGGACCAAAGGGAGGAGGCTAACATGTTTCTCCAAGAGGAGGGAGAGGGCAACAGTAATGGCTGACCTTGGTCATGGCAAGTTTAGGCTCTGGAATCTGATGGAGCTAGAATCCTGGTGGTGCCATCTACTAACCTGGTAACCCTGGAGAGCTCTTCTGCCAGATGTCTACGGGACTGCCTTGTCCCTTCCAAGTCTCCATTGAGCTTCTGAATTATGTCATCCTGACCACTTCTTACCTTCCTCCCTGCTGGATATCAATTTACCATGTTCTACTCATTCTTTGTTATCTCCTAACATGCTGACTGTCATTACTGTATGTCCTGATTCCCAAACACACACTAGCACGGGGCCATTTGTTGATTTTGTTCAAAGATGTATCCCCAGTGCTAAAACACATAAAATAAATACTTGCTCAGTATTTGCCCATTTTAAAATTGGGTGATTTGATTTCTTGCTCTTGATTTGAGTTCCTAACATATTTTGGATATTGACTCCTCATCAAATATATGATTTTCAAACCTTTTCTCCCATTCCTTAGATTTTCTCTTCAGTTTTCTGCTTGCTTTGTTGGCTGTGCAGGGCTATTTAATTGGGTATAATCCCATGAGTCAGTTTTTGCTTTTGGTGTCATATCCAAACAGTCACTTCTGAGACCAATGTCATGGGGCTTTCCCCCTGTGTTCCTTCTAGTAATTTTACAGTTTCAGTTCTTACATTTAAGTCTTGAATCCATCTTTGGTTGATTTTATACATGGTATGAAATAAGAGTGGAGGTCTTTAGTGGTTGTAAACTAATTTTAGGATTGTTATCTCTTTGTATGAAAAATAGCTTGGGGCCAACACTGTGGCACAGCAGACTAAGTCACTGTCTACAGTGTTAGCATCCCATATGGCCGCTGGTTTGGGTCCCAGCTGCTCCACTTCCAGTCCAGCTCCCTCCTAATGTGCCTGGGAAAGCAGTGCAGGATGACCCAAGTGCTTGGGCCCCTGCACACATGTGGGAGACCTAGATAAAATTCCTGGCTCCTTGCTTTGGCCTAGCCCAGCCCTGGCTGTTGCAACCATTTGGGTGAACCAGTGGATGGAAGATTCTCTCTCTCTCTCTCTCTCTCTCTCTGTGTGTGTGTGTGTGTGTGTGTCTTTCTTTCCCTCTCCTCTGTAATTCTTTCAAATAAATAAATAAATGTTTTTAAAAAGAAAAATAGGTTTAGAATTTTGACAGATATTACATTAAATTTGTAGCTACCTTTGGGTAGTATGGGCGTTTTTAACAATGCTAAGTGTGTGTTGCTTACACATTAGACTAATCACCCTTAAGCAAATTCATCTGCAGTAGCAAATATCATCTCCTGCATGGGTTCTCCAGAAGCACTCTCTCATCACAGGCTGAGGATGCACGGTGTACTTGGGAGCTCTTGGGAGAACCAGCCCATAAGGAGTATGTTATCAAGCCAGCTACTTTATTGCATGACTGACACTTAGCTCTGCAAGGAAGCTCTGGGAAAGAATGCACAGCCATGCCAATGGGCAGGGGAAGTGAGGTATCCACACCTCTGCCCTTGCACCATTGGGTAGGAGCTCACCCAGGATGGAGATGTGGGTAGCCAATTCCAAAGCACTACAAGTCCACAACGTGCATACTTGTGTGTGTGTGTGTGTGTGTGGTCTGGAAGCTGGTGGACAGCCCAGTGACAAAGATGCAGTTCTGGCTGCTGGAAGTGAGTTGTTATACACAGAAGGAGGGATCTGAGATGGATCATCAGCCAAAGCTACTACCTGCACCACACTGAATCTTTAGAATCTCAGACACCTTCAAGAGAGACAAAGCACGCATACAATCCTTACGAGGTAGTAAAGCCCATTCTAAAACAGTTCACCCAATGTTTCATTACATCTTCCTTTGAACTTTCTAATTTCCTAGAGTTACTGCGGGAAGCTTCTATTTATTCCTAGCATTTTCATTCTACTATTTTGACAGTTTTCCTGGTTTCAGTTATTATTCTGCATACTCAAAGAACAAGTTGTTACAACAGCTGATGTTAAATGTCCCTGGAGGCTACGGAAGCCTGGTCATCAGGCTTTGGAAGCCATTCAGCATCCTTATGATAGAACTTTCTAAGCCTGCTCTTTCACACAAGTTTTCCTTTGAGTACCTTGGGGATATCCTCATCAGCTGTGTGTGTTCTGGTGGGATATTACATTTGTTTGTCTCTTAATGTTGTCATCTTAATTTATTGATCTTATGTGTTAGCATTATTAAAAATGCACAAACTTCTACTCACAGTTTATTGTTATCTGTACAGCTTCCTAGAGGTTTCATCTCCTAGGAGTAGAGCAATTGGGTCTGTGTACTTAGCATGACTCTTGAGGACTTTGGGTTAATTAATCATTTTGAAACACTGTGTTGAATCCTCCATCTACTTGGCCATAATACAAGATCATCAACACTGACCTGTCTTGCCTGAACTTTAAATATAATCTGCCTTATCATCTTTGGAGTTACTTGACTTTTGCATGCTTGTCTAGCTTATTCTTGCTTAATTATCCTGATCAAAATAAGTACAGATTTCTATTTCTTATACAAATACTTGAGTGAAAATATTGATTTGTATAGGAAGTGAGGAAGTGACACACCTTTGTGATAAGAGCACAGACCCTGGAGCTAAGTGGCCTAAGTTCGACTTGCGAGTCCCCCACTCACCAGCTGTGTGGCGTGGAAAGGCCCCTTGGGACCTCCATCTGCTCCTCTGTAAGATGCGGTTAATGAAGCCTCTTTGGTCTTTGCCTGTATCACGTCAGTGATTAGGTACAGGGAACTTAGCCTGGTGACTGGCAAGCAGTAAGCCCAGCAGGTAAGCATTTGCTATGACCATTTTCCCTGTGAGGATTATGAAGATCAACTCTCCCTTATCTACTAAAATCAATAGAAACACTGAAATATTATATCATATTGACTTTTTCAATATAAAATACTCTATAAGCTTGATGTTAAATTTTCTCTACTGAGAGGAATTATTAACTTGTAGTCTTTAACAAACATATGTTTCCTTATTAGCTGTGACTACTATTGTCCCTGTTATTAATGCTCAGATTGCCACTGCTTGGCTGGTGGAAGCTCTCTTAAGCTGGTTTCTTGGTCCACACAAGTAATGTATTCCTCATGATTACGAAGCAGCCTTGCTTTCTGGCAACAGGAGGATGCTGCAAACCTAGCCTAGTCTTCTTCCATCTCAAATGCATGGAATCAGCATCCTGGTGTTTGGGTTTATTTTCTAAGTGTACTATTAGCTACTGAAATCAAGACAGAGGATAGGCTGGGTAAAGGTGCATCTGTCGCTGCTATTGATGAGATTTTTTTTAGTGATGATGGAGCTATGCTATTTTAAAGTTACGAGTTCACACTTCTCTTTCTCAATATAACAAATTGGTTTGTGATATCCCACTTTCCAGCCAGTGTGGAGTTTCTTGATTACTACAATCTTATTTTGCCTTGACAGCAGAAAGAAGGGTAAAGATGGGAGGGCATGGAAGGCAAAGAAAACAGGATGTATAAAAAAGGTGAGCAGGAAAGAGTGCACCATGAACTAGCACAGAGTAGGAATGGAACGGGGGAGACTTGTGGTGACTCAGTAATTGCATGACTATCGGAACACAGGGCTGCCTCCTCATGCTTCCCTGACCAAGGCAAGTCCCCTTACACTAGATTTCCATGTCCCATGTAGCTCTCTTTGTATTACTTTTAATAATTACAATTTACTTAAATTATGTAGTTCATTAATTGAAGTCTGCACCTCCTTTTAGACTAAAAGATCCAAGGGCAGGGATGTATTAGTTAGGGATAGAAACAAATAAATCAGGGACTGGCACTGTGACATAGCAGGTAAAGGTGTTGCCTGCAGTGACAGCATCCCATATGGGTGCTGGTTCGAGTCCCGGCTGCTTCACTTCTGATCCAGCTCTCTGCTGTGGCCTGGGAAAGCAGTAGAAGATGGCCTGTCGCTCTCCCACTCGTGGAGGAATGACACCGGACCCTGCGCTGTTCTCTTTGCCCGGCCCTTCCCGAGTTTGCTGCCGACCCCCCGCCTCTGCGGAGGGGCGGCACCCCTACCGCTTTCCCCGCTTCCACAGAGGAGCGGCACACCACCGGCCAGCTCTCTCAGGGGTTGCTCAGGGGTTGCTCAGATGTTCCTGGTGCATGTTGTCTCTCTCCTCCTTTCTAGTCCTCTTCCACCAATCCCAACTCTGCTGCCAACACGCTGAGCACGCTGCTCTCCTCCAATCAGGAGCAGGATCAGCTCCTGCAGCTTATTAGTCGAATTGGTGAGGCAGCTGCGTAGTTGTTTGCTCTCTCTCAGCGCCATATTGTGGGAGATCAGATGCATAGAATTAGTCTTAGTTCCAGTAATTTAGTCTAGTCTCAGTTGCTCCCCACAATGGCCCAAGTCTTTGGGCCCCTCACCCACATGGGAGACCCGGAAGAAGCTCCTGGCTCCTGGCTTCAGATTAGCCCAGCTCTGGCTATCACAGCAGCTGGGGAGTGAACCAGCAGATGGAAGAATTCTTTCTTTCTCTCTCTCTCTTTCTCTCTCTCTCTCTTCCTCTCCTCTCTCCGTGTAACTCTTTCCAGTAAATAAATAAATCTTAAAAAAGAAAGAAACAAATAAATCAAATAACCGAGGTAGTTTAATCCTCTAGAAGGTTTTTTTTTTCATTCAGTTAAAATATAGTTGGAATTTTGGAAGCAAGCCTTCCATACAGTGACTAAGGCATCCAGGCTTATCCCATGCAAGAGATGTACTATTCCGGGGCCTGGGTATTCTCTAAATCCCCTGCATATGACCAGTAGCAGAAGGAAGAGAGACAATTGGGATTCATCATGTACAGAATTTTAATAGGCTGGGCCTGGTTGTTATGACCTTTATAGCAATCCATTCTATTATACTGGCCTGGACAGGGCCCTCACCTAAATGCAAATGAAGCTGGAAAAATAATCTAACGGGGTGCTCCGGAAGAGCAGGAGTGCACTCTACCACAGAGTGTGCTCTCTGGTTTTACTCTCTGTGATATCCTCAGAGCCTTCTCTGCTCTACGTCAAAAGGCTTAGATCTCACTTAAACATGCACTAAACACATGAAGAGTAAATACAAGTGGCCAGCGCCGCGGCTTACTAGGCTAATCCTCCGCCTTGCAGTGCCGGCACACCGGGTTCTAGTCCCGGTCGGGGCACCAGATTCTGTCCCGGTTGCCCCTCTTCCAGGCCAGCTCTCTGCTGTGGCCAGGGAGTGCAGTGGAGGATGGCCAAGTGCTTGGGCCTGCACCCCATGGGAGACCAGGATAAGTACCTGACTCCTGGCTTCGGATCAGTGCAGTGCGCCGGCCACGGCGGCCATTGGAGGGTGAACCAACGGCAAAGGAAGACCTTTCTCTCTGTCTCTCTCTCACTGTCCACTCACGCCTGTCAAAAAAAAAAAAAAAGAGTAAATACGAGCTGAAAAGCAAGGCTGAGGCCGTATTGCCTGGGTCTTGGACATCGTCAGCATAAAGTGGTCTTTCTCACAGCAGCAGTGAGTCTATCTCAGCGGAGAACAGATGAACATAATCCACGTCCTGAGAGGAGAGGCAAACGTGTGCGAGCAAGTGCCCATCTTGCTGCACACGGTGTTTCACTCAGGTCTGGATATCATCTTGTTGAAGAATACCTTAACGAAGTAGGAAGCATTCAAAGGTCAGTTGAGATAATAGAGGGCTGGACAGGATTTCCTCTGAATGGGACTGGAAAATGTAATGGATTACTCCAGCAAAAGAAGGGGAGAGCCCGTGAGATGGCCTGGAGGTGGCTCAGGTGTTCTGGAAGCTCCATGGCAGGCCCAGGGTGGAAGCTTTAAAGGGTGATGTGGTTGGATCTGGGACTCACTTACTTCACTTAGCATAGTATCTTCAAGGTTCATTCACGTTAAAATGCATCAGAATTTCTTCCTTTTTAAGACTGAATAATATTGCAATGCATGCATATGCCACATTTTATTTGTCCACTTATCTGTTGATGGACATTTGAGTTGCTTCCACTTCTTGGAATACACATAAGACTATTGAACTTAAACATTATTTTGGTAGTAAAAGGTTGGGGAGGAGGTTGGGCATCTACTCACCGTCCACCGCCAGCAACAGAACCCTGAAATGCAATGTCCTTGCAGACCTGTGATGGACAGAGACCTGATGCACCCAGGCTCCATTCTTCCAACTCCTATGGGAAAAAGTGATGTGTGTATGTGTGTTTAAAAGATTTATTTACTTACTTGAAAGCCACAGCTACAGAAAAAGGGTGAGACAGAGACAGAGACAGAGAACCTTGCATCTGCTGACTCATTGGTTTATTCTCCAGGTGGCTGCAATGGCCATGCCTGGGCCAGGCTGAAGCCAGGAGTCAGGTGTTTCATCCAGGTCTCCCACCGGGGTGCTGGGGCCCAAATGGGTCATCTTCTGCTGCTTTTCCCAGACCATTAGCAGCAAACTGGACTGGAAGTGGAGCAGCCTGAACCTGAACCAGCACCCATATGGGATGCCAGAGTTGCAGACAGTGGCTTTACTTGCTATGCCAAGATGCCAGACACACAAAAGTGGTTTTGAAAGACTGCTTCTATGATGTGCAGAGTCCTTATGTGTCTTACGGTCTCTTGCTGATAGGTCTGCAGAACCGGCAATTGTGTCCTCGGGATCCAGAATGTGAGAAGTGCTCCAAAGCACTGATATACTAACCCCACCAGTATTTCCAAAATTCCATCTCCAAATCTCCAGTCTCCTCTGAGATATTTCCAATCAGAATATGGGCTGCAGCTTGTGATAATAATTTCTGGCATTATGCTCCAACAGGCCCATTTGCAAACTGACTTTGGCATTCAAAGTCTGGGAGTATTTGAGGAAGCTAACTAATTTGCTTGAGCCTCAGCTTCCTTGGAAAGGAAATGAGATGAAAGGCAAGCTCTCTCTTGGACCATTTTCCCTAGAAACCCACTCTCTACACATCTGAATCCTGCACATTGCCTGGGAGTTGAACCCATGTGGACTGTACCAGCAGTTCTCAACAGAGATAATTCTGCTCCCCTCTACCCAAGGATATTTAGGAACGTCTAGAGACTTGTTTGGGTATCACAACTGAGAGAGTTGCTATTAGCAACTGGTGGGTAGTAGCTAGGGATACAGTTAAACATCCTACAATATCTAAGTTAAACATCCTACAATACCTATCCAATACCCAATGTCAATAGTATGAAGTTGAGAACCCCTGGGCTCTATCAACAGGTTCTCCTGCCTTCCGAATTCTGGTTGATTTTGGCTAGTGAGTAGACATAGCACAGGTCAGAAGAGGAAAGAGGGGGCAAGCTATTTATCCTCTGCTCCCATTCCACGGAGTCACCTTAGGTTGGCTGTGTCTCTTCACCCAAGGCTGCTACTCCTCTCAAGGCAGACTCTCCTCCTTCAGAACGGCTGCCCGTCATCATCTCTTTGACTAAAGGGTGGTGACACCTCTGTTGCTATCAGCCGCTGGCTACTGCACCCCTCCTGAGGTTCCTTTGAATATGCCACATCTTTGTAAATAATCCCCTTTCAAATAAACCTTCCTCAAATTATCACCTCTTTCCTTTTGAGAGTTGAGTAGTATCCCTACCAACCTTATAAGACTCTTACAAACTTTCAGTGGGATACTAGGTAGGAGCATTTGGCACAGACCACAGCAGGTCATCAGTGTCCAGCCAACCGGGGTCTTCTGGCCGGTCCACTTGGGGCATTGCTGGTACCCTGGGTCCTCCTGGCAGATGACTGTACCTGCACCTGAACCACCTAGCAGCTTTCCTCCTCTTCAGTCTGAGGCTCACTTGGAGCTCAGGAACAGATCCTTCTCTCTTTCCTATAGTTGCGCTCCAGGGTCTAGAGAGAGCCGTTCTGCTGCAGTACTCAATATGACACCAAAATATGTTGTGAGTGGGAAAGCCTCTGCAGAAATTCCAGACCTGTCTTTGCTTTCAGAATGTGAGACATTATTTGTGTCACTGTCACATAAATCTGGAAGTGCTGCCCATGCTGGCCTTTTTCTCTCAGGTTTCCGGACTCAATAGTATGAATGGATGAGCCCCATTTTTAATCTTGGAGGCAGGAAGAGAAGAGTGGGGTAATAGCATCTGCAGCTATCCCTGGACAACCTTCAAACAAGGAGAGGGAAATCACCCTGCCCCTGCCCATGAGCCCACACCTGTGGGCAACTGCACTGGGGCTGAAATGCAAGCCCAGGGCACATTTGAAGGTATGAGGTGAGGAGGGCAACTCACTGCTTCTTCATTCCAATAATGTATATTGATATGAGAGGAACAGATGTTTCTGCACTTCAGCCTGTTCTATGCCATCACCTCCAGGATGCAGAATAGTTATAAGTATAGACAATATTTACCTTCTCACCCACTACTTCATTGAGAACACTCAAAAGCCTTATGGCCCATATGAGGAGTAAGGAAACTGAGACCTAGGAAGAGTAAATCCTTGGAGCAGGCTGCAGAGTGGGGAATGTGGACTCACATGCATATAGGTGGAGTCTAGAACCAGACAGACCAGCCAGAGAGTTCCAGTGCCTTGCCAACTCTCTGTCCTCCGTGGCTGAGAGACCACTGTGCTCACCTTGCTGCCCAAGTGACAGCCAATGCTAAGGACTGGCCACACTGTTATTCAGGAGAAAGGACTTTCTGTCTGGCATCCCTGAGTTCCAACCCCGCTCTGCCTCTTAACAGCTCTGTCCTTAGGATGAGTCCTTCAAACCTTCCTGGGTCAGGTTTCCTCATCTACAGAGTCAAAGATAATAATATCTGCCTTACAGGATCACCCCGAGGACTCAACGACAATCGCAGAGGTCTCCGGAGTGGGACACATACATGCCACGACAGGGCTCAGGATGATCCACTAGTGTGCAGGAAGAAAGCCTTGGGATTTCTAGCTCCCATATATGTATTGCACTTCAAAATTTAAAAAGAAATTGTCATGATATCTGATGCATGTACAAACATCTGAGTCCCGTATCTGACCTGTATGCCAGCTCTTTTCTTTATTCTGCAGTGCAGAGTAGCTGGTAACACCCCTCATTCATTCATTTGCTTTTAGCAAATTGTCTTCTGTGGCAATTTATGCATTCCCAGGTAAGTGAATGTAGAGGTGTTCTGTGATTTAAAAAACACTGTTTCTAAGAATTCATTTAGTGAAAAAAAACTAACAGGCAAATATCAGTGAGCGGTCCGAAAATGACAGAGCTTGCCTTTCTTTCACCCCGTGAGAGCATGTTCACTGGCCAAGGCACAGGGCACAGTAACAATGATATACTCTAAGCTGACAAAGGGGTGTCCACCACCCCTCCAAAGGAATTATCATAGGAATGCCTGGAATACGTAGTCACACCCACTATCCCAGTATGTAACTTTGGAGATACTAGCTAGCAATAACACAAGGCTACCACACTTAGTAAGACATTACATATTATTAATCCCAACTTAATTTCATCCTTTCAGAATTTTTTTATGTTTTTATATCCTTTATGTTTCATAAAGGACTCTAAAAGCACCTTTTGCCACTGTGTGTATAAGTGATCACAGGTAATTACATGGGTGGTATTAGCACTTAAAATCACTTCTATAGATGGAGACGTAGAGTTTACAGTGTGGGAACCTCCGGGCAAATAGATAAAATATAGTAACTGACTCAAAATACACTAGATGCTCAATAGATAGTACCTGTTATTATTAACAATTTCCTATTCATTGAGCACTTATTGCATACTTTTTTTCCACACATTTAAAATCCCTTCATTATGGAAAATACTAAATACTCAAAACACAATAGTTTTACCCAGCTTCCACAATTATCATAATTCTACCGATCTTGATTTTTCTCTTCCCCCACTAATTTTGCTGGATTATTTTAAAGTAAGTCCTATATCATTTCACCTATAGAAAGTTCAGTATGAATCTCTAACCAATAAGGACTTTGTTTAACTACCTTGCCATTGTCACACCTAAAATAATAACACAAATTTCCTTAATATCACCTACTTTGCTGTTATTATTGCTACGCCATTATAATTATTTCTTAAAAATGAAAATATGATCAGGTCCCTCCAGAGCCATTCTGTCTCCTGCAGGCCTATACTCAAAGCCCATGAGGGGTCACAATGCCCAGGATGACCTGCTGTGCCACTCTCCCACAATGCCTGCCACACCCCTGGTCCTCAGCACCCTTGCACCTGCTGAACCCTGTACCTAGATAGGTCCTTCTCAACCTTCAGGTCTTGGCTGTAAGGTCATCTCCAAAGAGAAGCCTTTCCTGACCCCCAGATGGGAGACTAGTTGCCCAACTTACTCATGCACTAAGTAGGGTCCATAAGTCTCAGGACACTAGGTAAGTCCTTGCTGGTTGCCTGCTCCCTTTGTTTGAGTCTGTTTTATGCCTCAGCCTCATCTTGGGCCCGAACTCATTGCCAGGCAGAAAGCCGCGGCTGACAGGCATATACTGAGTGAAGTCACTACCTCATCCATGCTTCCTTCTCTCCCTTCCAATCTTTCTTGCCTTGCCTAACCCTGCAAGGTCTCCCACGTCGCTCTCCTGCACACCTGTCCTTCCACACCACAGCTCCCTGCCTCAACACCCAGATCAGGGAAGACCTGCTCTGGGAAACCCAGGCTGCCTCTGTGCTGCCTTCGGACTTGCTTCCCAACTGAGCTCATGGAATCATTCACACATCTCTCACCCTCCCTCCTCTCTGTACTCCAGGAGAACCAAGACCCTGCCCTGCTTAACTTGGTAATCCTGTGCAATGCCTGGAACCCAGTGCCGGGGACGTCTCCCTGTAGATTTCAGAACTGAATAAACCAATTGGCTGGGAGTAGGAAGCAGAGCCAAGCTGAAAGGCCAGGAAACAGAGGGAGAATGATGTAGGGAGTAGGTATGGCTTGAAGACATAATGGGATGTGGCTCTAGGAAGCTTTGGATCATCTGATAAACTCAAAGAACCTGAACAAGTAAGAGGGCCCCAGGTTTGCATGACAGAACTTGCCAGGTGTGACCTAAGGTGATAGCAACTCTTTAAATAAATGTAAAATAATCAGAATATGAGGATAATCATTTTATAAAACAATCAGAGCAGAGCGTCCCTAGGGGAAGCTCCTCTGAGGAGGACTCTTATCAATACCCTTCACTGCTGAATCTGTAGTACCCGGTAGATGGTAGGCACTCAATGAGGATTTCTTGAATGGATACATGAATGTGAAAATGAACTCAAGAAAGGCAGAAAATGAGGAAGAGACGTGAACTGCATCTCAGTGGAGATATGAAAGAAGCTGGTGCAAGAGAGAAAAGACACAAGTCTGCCAAGACCGTAGTGATTGATACCAAGCCTATCTCATTTAAACTTACATCTTCAGTGCATAGCAGTCTGGCACCTAACAGTGCTCAATAAATCATCGTGGGATACATGATTATTTCTGTGAAATGGATGCTAACATGACTAGCTTCAAAGTGCATTAGGATTCTAAGTGCTCTTCATGGTCTATATTAGTCAATCCCTAAGGTTTTTTGGTTTTTTTTTTAGCCCTGTTTGTAAGTGTTGAATGGATTCCAACTTATCAATCAAGGTCAGAACTGTCACTGAGCATCTGCAGCGTACTCACACTACTATGAGTATGTGTGCATTTTACCCAGATTTCTATTTTTACTACCGCTGAGTGTGTGCCAGGCCATCTCCAATCACAAAATCAAAATTGGAACAACAGGGTCTTGAGAACTGTGAAGAGATTGTGATGGAGGCAAAAGAAACGTTGTTCGGACTCATGGATTTTGCAAATTGTGCATTAAACAAAAAATTATTCAGTGCAGGATTGCTCAGATCCTTTGTTCTTTTAATATGAAATTGTGACTCCCTTAAGAGAGTTTCCAGAAATATAATTCTGAAGCTCATAATTGTTGGAATCCAATTTTTTTTTATCTCTTCATGGAACTTTTTTTAAAAAAAAAAGATTTATTTATTTATTTGAAAAGATGAGTTACAGAGAAGCAGGGGCAGAGAGAGAGAGAGCGAGAGAGGTCTTCTATCCACTGGTTCACTCCCCAAATGGCCGCAATGGCCAGAGCTGTGCTGATCAGAAGCCATGAGCTAGAAGCCAGGAGCTTTTTCCGGGTCTCCCCACGGGTTCAGGGACCCAAGTACTTGGGCCATCTTCTACTGCTTTCCCAGGCTGTAGCAGAGAGCTGGATTGGAAGTAGAGCAGCCGGGCTCCAACCAGTGCCCACATGGGATGCCGGCCCCACAGGCAGCGGCTTTACCCACTACGACGCCACAGCGCCGGCCCTGATGGAACATTTTTTAACAATCCAGAGGCTGCTTGTCTAACAGCAGAGTGCAGAAAATGCTGTTTTCCAGAACACTGAACCATGAAGACTTCTGCATTTCCTTAACCACCCAGTTTACTGGAACGACTCCTGTACTGTAATGGAGGGAGGCGTGCACTCATTCCTGCCCCTCACCCACTCCTCTGGAGGGCAGAAGCAGGAGAATCAAGAGCTGGAGCTTTGATGTGAGCTTGGCTTTCTACAAATTTCAGTTCTGCCACTTACCAGTTGTGTAACATACTGCAAATTAATTCTCTCACAGCTTTGGTTTTTCCATCCATGAGGATGAGAACAATGTCACAGCCGAGAAACTACATGACCGCGATGGTAGGTGGTATCTTTCAGAGCGCGTGGCAGGCTCTGCACATAGTAGGTGATCATTCATTCATGGAACATCAGGCATTGACGGAGACTCTAGATGGAGCTGAAAACAAGACAAAGAGGAGTCCCTGCTGTGGGAGAGACATTAGCCTCGCAGGAGAAAGAAAGTTCTATAGAGGTTGGCTCCTCAGGTGGTTTCAAGGTATAGCCAAGGTGGGGCACCAAAATTCTAGGCCAACGACAGGTGCTGCTCTTGGGACGTGCGTTACTGAGGTGCTCCAGACAGGCAAGGAAGCTGGGAGTGGTTCTGGGCCAAGGCCTACCCAAGTGCCGTCTGAGCGCTGCAGCCACCCAGGAGGAGGGGCGGATGCCTGGATCTTTCCAGTTCTCCCACACAGTGGAGACCCAGAGAAGCAGAGCATCCGTGCAGCCTCACACCAGGGTGTCTTTGGACACATATGCCAGTCAGCCCCATGACAAGGACCACAGGCACAAAATGAGGCCATTTATTTGCACATAGCTCACAGATGACATGACAAAGTGTCAAGGTTCAGTGCTGAAGGATGGACCTGCAGGGACCAGCGGGCAATAAAGCCTGACAGCAAAGCCTGTCTGTTCTATAAGGACTCGGGTAACTTTATGAAAATGGTGGCACACACCTTGGTGAGCAGGTGCTCAGGGCCTTGATCTGTCCCTGTGTCTCCCACAGATGGGCCCACGAGACCTGCCGAGGTGCCTGCCGCTGGTCTATGTGCTGCCTCCCTGGAAGGGGGAGAAGTCAGACCCTAATTGCACTTGCTTTTCCTCCCTCTGCCTGCATCCCTCCCACTGCAGTTTTCTCACAGGCATTAGGCGTCTAATTGTGCATGCCACTATTCATTGTGCTCGCGGCTTAAGCAGGGGCTGCCGGCCTTATTTCTCCATTCCGCTGGCTGAGCGCAGAGCGCGCTGACTCCTGTCCTGCCTGCCTCATGAATCATGGTGCAGCATGTTCTCATAGTTGTCTCAGGTTTCAGGTTAGGAAGGAGATCCTAGAAAGCTCCAGAAGGTGCAATATTTAGTTTGCACCAAATGAAGGACACAATTGTGTGTGCTTCCTTTGTACACCAATTAGCAGCATATGGGGAGAACAAATGCACTAAAAAAGTTATAAAGCAATAAAAGGGTTAGGGAGACAATCACTTGCTCACAGGCGCAGGCAGTAGAACACGCTGCTCACACTGCATTTTCCCAAACAGATTGTCTGAACACCTGCAGGCATTCCAGGGCCCTGCGACTCTCAAGTACCCTCATCTATGTCTCTTTCAACTGAATCGCCATCATTCAGGCAGAGTTACGGTGTTGAGACTGGAGAGGCTGTGTGACAGACAGGTCTCATCTCAGACCAGGGGCTGCCTGGCAGGCTGTGTTGAGGAGGATTCTGAGGCTGCAATGGGACCTCATGGGCATGAAGGCAGTGATGAGTGGCAGTGTTTGTCCCAAGCGTGGACAGGGCAAGGAAGATGCATGCAGACATCAACACATCTACTGGTGCAAAAGAACCCTAACTAAGGAGCCAGAGACCCTGTGGTCCTGAGGAAGGCATGCCTTTTCCTCAGCCTGTTTCCTGAGCTGTAAAACTGAGGTAGGTTTTGTCATGTTTCCCTTATGTGGCCCTGGTTAAGATCAAATGCAGCGGAAGGAATCCAACTGCTTTCAGAATCATCATCCATCACACAATCGTGAAGTCCTGTAATTGCAAAACTATCTACACTCAGGTGTGTGTGTGTGTGTGTGTGTGTGTGTGTGTGTTTGCTTTTCTGATGCTCCAGGGAAAGGTGTCTGCACTCCAGCGCTTTGCTGTTTTATGTAAGATCAATGTATGTTGTAAGGGTCTGGGCGCTGTATTGCAGGATGTGCCATGACACCAGCAGCACACCCCCAACAGGTGTGATGGCCAAAGCTGTCTCCAGACGTTGGCTGGCAAATATCTGCTTAGGGCAAAAAGGCTCCTGGGTGAGAACCCCTGGCCTAGAACAGCAGCTTCCCCTCAGGATGCATATTGGACTCATCTCTGGAGTTTTTTAAACCCACTGAGTGCCAAGTTCCAAGCCCCACCCAAGAGGATTTGTATTTAACTGGCCAGAAGTGGACTGGGCACTGGCACCTCTCCTGAGGTGACTCCAACGTACATTCCAGAGCTGAGAGCCATCCCCCAGCCCCACAGAATCCCGGCTGTGGGTGCACAGGGTCTCCTCTGCCATCACTGACAGCCCCCAGGCAGACTCTCCGGGCCTGGCCCCAGACTGGGCTTCAGCACGCAGCCATGTGCTCTTTAGGGCCCAGCCAAGACCCTCCCAGGGATCATATCAGGGAGACAGCTCCTCACACCTCAGCCCCATGTGCAATTCCCTTCCTCTATTCAATCACAAGAACTCCACTTTTTAATGAGCCTATGAGCAATTTATCCTTTAACAGATGACTGGGGGAAGCTGATGAGGGAGATAATTAAACATGATAGATACCCATGCGTGTCCATCTTGAAGCCATTTTTTAAAGGCCATGGAAGCCCTAACATCCCTTTGATGAAAAGGAGCCAGACAGAAACACAACAAGTAACATATGACTGGGGACAAATGGTAAAATTAAAGGCAAACATTGTTGATGAGCTTACTAGAGCCTGAAGTATTGAAGCACAATATTAGCCTTGGTGGAAAACAACTTCATTGAAATATGTCCTTCCTGCTGCACGGCTTTCCTAGGGCTCCCAACACCGTCTGTCTCTCTCGGCATCTCGCTCTCTGTCACCAGGCGTTTTCAATAGAGTGCACAAGGCAGAGAGTTTGGGAATGAAAGTGAAGGATAATTGAAGTCTTGCCTTGATCTATTGTTACAACTGAGTAGGCAGACAAACACTCAGTTCCTGTGTAGACCCTCGCAGAAGAGCTTTTGCTCCGGGGCTGGCACGGCAGTCAGTCAATCAGCATATACTTACCCAACACCCGCCATAAATAAGCCACTATGCTAAGCTCCCCAGGGAATACAAAGATGGATAAGACACAGATCCTGCCCTCTAACCGTTTGTAGTCTAGTTAGGGGCCTATAAAAACATAATCAATAACATGCAGTCGTCTCAGACTAAATCCAAATAAATGACACCAAAAAGAGACACTGAGCTGAGGGGTTTCATGTGAAACCAGATGAAAGTTGGACACAGACACCCAGCCATTCGATCTGGACCCTGGCACTGCTTCTTACAAGTTCCTGTGCAGGAGGCCATTGGGCTCCTGAATGAGTTGGGGAAGCACCTCATGGAGGGCCAGGGCACAGAGAGAAGATGGAATAATTCCACTCCTCCTCAGACCCAGCCATCAGCTCTGTCTCTGAGACAGACCAGGGTTGCATGGAGGCACAGGGTGGATGGAAAAGCCAGCTCCCATCGCCCCGTGGTAAACAGTGGCAGGACTACCCATGCAGAGAGGGGCAGGGGGCTCTTGCCTTGTACCCTGGAGCAGAAGTGTCCTCGGGCAGAGCTCTGTTTTCCAGGAGAGAAAACCGGGACCTCGGTATGTGGCAAGGATGTGACAAGCATGCTGCCAGCAGAGTGGCCTGAGTCAGTGTAACAGCCTTGTGGACTCGTGCACTAGCTCAAGGTGTCCTGTTGGAGTCCGTCAGCAGCCACCTTGTTCTGGGCTGGGGACGAAGGGAAGCCATGTGATACCCATGGGAGAGCAGAAGGAATGGAGACACATGGACCTGGACATCAGGAGGAACAGCTTTGGATAAGTTTAGCTATAAGACTAGTGTGAAATGAGCAGAGCCGCAAACAATCAGCACCACACAAGGTGAGACCAGCAGGTCACATGGCCGCCAACAGCCTGAAATCTCTCTTGGACAGGAAGGCTGTGTGTAAAGAGAGACACAAAGCCCCAGTGGTCGCAAGAAGCCTGATCCAGGCCGGCGCCGCGGCTCACTAGGCTAATCCTCCGCCTGAGGCACCGGCACTCTGGGTTCTAGTCCTGGTTGGGCACCGGATTCTGTCCCGGTTGCCCCTCTTCCAGTCCAGCTCTCTTCTGTGGCCTGGGAAGTCAGTGGAGGATGGCCCAAGTGCTTGGGCCCTGCACCCCACGGGAGACCAGGAGAAGCACCTGGCTCCTGGCTTTGGATCAGCGTGGTGCGCCAGCCGCAGCATGCCAGCCGCAGCGGCCACCGTGGGGGTGAACCAACGGAAAAGGAAGACCTTTCTCTCTGTCTCTCTCTCTCACTGTCTACTCTGCCTGTCCAAAAAAAAAAAAAAAAAAAAAAAGCCTGATCCAGAGGCTCATCCAGTGAGGCTTCGCCTGGGCGGCCTGAAGCAAAGGGTGGGACCTGGACCTGGGAAGTGTGGCCGTGAAGCCACTGCCAAGTCCGGGCCCCTTGCTCCATTACCTCCCAGCGGGCTTCTGCGCCCCTAGTTCAGATGCTAGACACAGCAGTGGAGTGAGTCTGTAAAGCTCCAGTTAGACCACGGTACTGCCCTGCGCAGATAATCCATGGCTTCTCTCATACTAAAATCTAAACATCTTTCTATACCCACTTCTCCCTGCCTTCTCCCTAGGTTCATTTCCCAACCTTCTTCATCTTACTCATCTCATTGCGTTGACCATGGCTTTGTCCCGAACCCAGAACACCCATACCTTGTCTTGCCGCAGAGCCGTGGCCCCTGCTGCAGATACTAAGACACCATTCCCCCGATATCTTACGACTGTTCCACCTTCTCATTCAGGCCTCCGCTCAGGTCCCGTGACTCCAGAGGGCCCTTCCTCGACCACAGTCTCTCAATGAGCCCCCACCACCTCCTGTAGCCTTCTCCTAATTACTGTTTCTTCATAGCACTTATCTCCCAACACCATATTATAAACTCACTTGAATGTTTATTGTCTGTAAGTCACATTAGAATACAAGCTCCAGGAGGAGAACCTACCCCTGGTGGCTAGAGCGGTGCCTGCCAGGTTCTTAGTGCACAGGGAATACACGTTAAGTTAAACAATGAGCAGCCCCCTTTCAAACCATTAGGTAAGTTGCTGAGGGCTCTAAGTCTGCTTTGGAAGACCCAGCTTTGTAAGCCACGAACCTGCGTTGTGATTCACGATTACAAAAGCTGCACCCACAAAGGGCTTTTCACCCTACCTAAGCAATCCTCTCTGTCACTGTCACTTCACTTGATGTGGCTGCTCCATGACATTCCAATATAGATCAACACTGGCGATGGGTTATCTACTCTTATTTTTACCGTTTTCTGCCCACAAGAATATCAGCCCATGAGACAAGGCTCATGCCTGCTTTGTTCACTGCTATAAGGCCACACAGGGCAAAGAATGCACACAGTGAACATTTGTTTAGAACCAATCCAGTGAAGCCAGGATTCCTTGGTCCTGACATTTTTTTTGGTGAATACTTTGCACCTCAGAGCCAGATCTTATTTTACTATGATGAAATAGCATCGTGTTACATTCACCTCATCATTCCTGTCTGCTGAACTCGTCAAGATCTTGATTCTGTTATTCAAAATATCACCACCCCTGCCAGTCTGTGGAATCCCCACATGGCTGCTCCCACATGGTTCCTGAGGCAGGGAAGGTGGGAGCAGCCACGCGGGTGTACCCTTCTCTCTCTGGCTTCCTCCGCGTCTCCTTGCTGAAAAGGTCACCTGATTTAGGGTACAGCAGTGGCTATCTCCTCTACACACTCCCCAAAGGGAGGGGGCACAGAGTAGACCTTGGGCTAGAAAACAGACTAGACCATAGCTTGAGCCCCTCCTGCTCCACTTGCTTTCTAAATTTTGGCATTGGCCATTCCCTTCACCTGTCTGCATCTCAGCTTCCTTTACCTGCTCCATACAGGTAGCGCTTCCTACTTAAGTTTGTACGGACAGAACACAGTGATAAGTACCCAGTAACATGCCAGGAACTCGGTGAATGCATCAACCATGTGCATTTAAAACCAAACAAACCACTCTGGAGGGCCAAATGAGGAAGGGAGAGGAGCTGGAAGTTTACCTATTTCACCAACTCCTTGTTATTCCAAAGGGGAAACCACCAGTACCTACAGGCTAGTCCCCAACGAGGGGGCATGTGGACAGCTGTGGTCATTGGCTTAATATTCCCGAGAAAGTCTCCATGCATCCACATACCCAAAGAAGGGGTGCGGGAGCTTGCACTCAGGGGGCCAAGAGAAGGTGAGGTGAGTGGGTGCACAGGAACAGCTGGCTGGCAGACGGCAGCCTGGCAGGCTCGGGCTCTGCTGCTCTGCCTTCCTTACACGCTGGTGCAGGGCGCTCACCCAGCTGGCATTTCAGCATCTTCCTTAGACTCATTTAAATAATGGGGCAAACTGTAAAGGTGGAGAAGTAATCATAAAAAACATAGGCAAGGTATGCAAATAGAAAACCCCACAGACTCAGAGGAGGCTGCCAGAACAAAGATAATCAAGCGCATTCTCCTTACCCTCCAGGTGTGCACGCCTTGGGAGTCGGAGTGGGGCACACAGGCCAGGAGGGGAGGAGGGGAACACCCTGGCTCAGGTCTCCTGCCTGTTTGCGTTTATAAGCCTGCTCTCGCTCTCGCTCTCACTCGCTCAGCAGCAGCCTGGCAGATGGCGCTCAAGCACATTCGAGAAAGGAGGAAGGGGAAGTGAGGTATTCCCCATAATGCCTTCTCTCAACCCTGTTTGCATGATAGGCTCACCTTAATCAGGCAGCTACACAGATGAGCTAAAAGTGATGTCCCCCACTGCTCAGAACCCTGAGGGCTTTTCATCCAGCTCAAAGCAAAAAGGCCCAGGCCTCCAAGGCTGGCCCCACCCTCTGAGCTCAGCCCCTTCCTCCCTGAGTCCTCCCACCCCAGCCACAGACAGTGCCTTGCAGACCCGCGATGCCAGCCCCGGGCTCATCCCGCCCTCCCCCTTTTCTGTGTCAGTGTAGACGTCAACTCCCTGCACGGAGCCCTGCTCCCTGTGCAGACTGCACACCCTCCTGCTGACTCCCTAGTACAGCTGACATCCACCTTCCTTCCTCCACTTCCGCTCTCCCTCTCCTGAGTAGAATGGAAGCGCAGTGAGAACAGGACTCTGGGTCTGCACATCCGCTGATATCTCCTCAACGCTGTCAACGTGGCCTGGCACATGGTGGGGGCAGAAATATTCATGGATTGACCATTTTTTTGTTGAGTAAAGCTACACGTGTGTTGACTTTGACTGTCCTGCTCTCCTCCCTCTTTTCCATCTCTTAGCTTGGCAGGGCAGGGCTAACACCTGATGAAAAGCAAGTGCATCTCACTGAGTACGTAGTGCACACGTAATGAATACTGGCTGTCATTACTATTGGTGAGTTCGACTTCAATGAGTATTGGTAGCAAACCATGGCAGTGCTCAAGAAGAAAGCCAGTGGCACTATGGCATAGACGGTAAAGGCCCTGCCTGCAGTGCCAGCATCCCATATGGGCATTGGTGCTAGTCCCAGCAGCTCTACTCCCAATGCAGTTCTCTGCTATGGCCTGGGAAAGCAGCAGAAGATAACCCAAGTGCTCGGGCCCCTGCACCCGATGGGAGACACAGAGGAAGCTCCAGGCTCCTGGCGCCAGATCGGCCTACCTCCAGCCATTGTGTCCATTTGGGGAGTGAACCAGCGATGAAAGAGCCCTCTCTCTCTATCTGCCTCTGTCTCTCTGTAACTCTGTATTTCAAATAAATGGAGGAGGAGTTGGAGGAGGAGGAAGAAGAAAGAAGGAAGGTGGGAGGACAGAGGAGGGAGGAGGGAGGAGGGAGGAGGGATGAGGAAGGAGGAGAAGGAGAAGGGAGAAGGAGAAGGGAGAAGGAGATGAAGAAGGAGAAGGTGGCCAGGAAAGACAGTGGTACAGGGCCAGCACTGTGGTGCAGCCAATTAAGCCACTGTCTGCACTGCCGGCATCCCATATGGATGCTGGTTCGAGTCCCAGCTGCTCCACTTCCAATCTAGCTCCCTGATAATGTGCCTGGGAAATCAGCAGAGGATGGCACAAGTACTGGGACACCTGCTCTCAACTGGGAGAACTGGATGAAGCTCCTGGCTCCTGGCTTTAGCCTGGTCTGACCCTGGCTGCTGTGGCCATTTGGGAAGTGAACCAGGAGATGGAAGATCTCTCTCTCTCTCTCTCTCTCACTCTCTCTCTCTCTCTCTCTCTCACTTCTACATAAGAAAAAAAGACAGTGGTAAAGAACAAATGCACAGTGAGCTGTATTTGCACAAGAAAGAACTGGGAGAAGGGATCAACCGGGGAAAGGGACCCACAGAGGTCAGGCAGGAAGAGCTGGGAAGGCAGAGGGTAGAACTCATAGTGGGGCTCTCTCACCCTCCCTACAGTCCTTCCATCTACTTGAATGGCCATGCAAGCACATGTGTGCACTTTAGTTAGAGCTAACTGTGGATGACAAAACTCCCCACCTCCACTTCTGTCCCGCATCACCTAAGCAGGACAGCATAGAGGCGAGGCTGATTCCAACAGGGCTCCCTCTCTAGCCAGACTATGTGGATGGTACACCCAACAAGTCGGGCCATTTCCCCAGGAGCAGCCTGCTGCAGGCTGAAAGTATTGAGGACAACAGAGGTGGCCCACAAGTGGATACCAGCCCATGACCAACATTGGTATTATAAACAGAATCTTGGCAGGATCTCTAGGACTCTATAAGACATGGCTACCATCTACCCACTCCTGCCCCTGCAAGAGCCTCATGGCACATTCCCCATTCTTGGGGCTCCAGCCCCCAGTAGCATCTCTGGTTCCTTGAGAGCTTCCCACCCAGAAACTCCTTTTCACCTTCATGCCTTCATGACCTACCCTTTCTTTTTAGATTGCAAGTTCAGTTCTCCCTCTGGGTGGGTGCTCATTCTCACCTCCTGAAGTTCATTCTCCCAGCTGTGCCATCTCCCCTCCCTTCTGTTCTCTGGCACAGGCACCTTGTAGACACCGTGTGTGTGAGTGCATGTGGACCAGGGAACTCCAAAGAGTTCACAAAAATGCATATCATGCAAAACTATGCTTGGATCTCAAAATTTTCAACACCAAAATAAACTCATCTGATACAATTCAATTTTCCACAAACTTCTGAAGTACCCTCAGGTGTAAATTAGTTCATGAGAATCCCTTTTGTCAGAAACAAGGCTGTCTCTTCATCCTCAATTCACCATCACCTCTTCTCACTCTGTGTTCAGATCCTTCCTCAAAAAAACAGCGGGTTCGAGGAGTTACACCACTCCTGCTTTCAAGGCACTTGCAGTGCTGCTTTCTGGCACAGTCTGGGTACCAATGTCTCCTCCAGAGCTTGGCAAAAAAATGTCTCTTATGAGAGTCATCTGCTGACCACTCGGCCTGCAAAACACTCTCCTCACCTGCTTACTCTGCGTCTCTGCATCCTTCAGAATCCTGTCAATCTTCAAGGAATGGTCCTTGGATGAAGAACATTAGTTTCACCTGAAAACATGGCAGAACTGCAGAACTGGAGCCTCACCCTGATTGGCTGAATCAGAGTTTGTATAGGGGCAGGGTTTCCCAATCACCAATGTGGACATAAAGTTGGAGAAGGTGGATGGCGCTGTGGCGTAGTGGGTAAAGCCACCACCTAAAATGCTGGCATCCTATACGGGACTGGTTCAAGTCCAGAGTGCAGCACTTCCAATCCAGCTCCCTGCCTGATGGCATGAGAAAGGCAGTGGAAGATGACCCAAGTGTTTGGATCATCCAGGGAAGACCTGGGAAGCTCCTGGCTCTGGCCTGGCCCGGCCCAGCTCTAGGGAGTAAACTGGCAGATGGAAAATCAGTCTCTCTCTCTCTTTCTGACTTTTCAGTAGATAAATAAGGCTTTTTTAAAAAGAAAGTTGGAAAAGTACTTTAGAGCAGCCCTCACGGTCTGTTGTTGCCTAACTTGTTTATTTAGTGATCATCTATCTCACTCCCAACCAAAAGAACTTTCTGTGAAAGTAGAGGACTTGCCTGTCCTGTTTATCACTGCATTTGCAATGCCTAATACAGTACTTGCTACATGGTCAGCACCAAATAAAAGGAATGAATTAGCAAAGCGAAGAAAAAAATGAATGGATTGCCAAAGTGTCTTCAAACTCAAATGCAGTCATCTTATTCTAGCTCACGTCCCTTCTCTGAGATCCAGGTTGAGCCTGCCTGCCTGCCTGCCATCAACAAGCACTTTCCGCACTGGATGCACCATGCTGAGCACTGGGAGCAGTCAAAGGCAGTGCCTGCACACAAAGAGCCCACACTCTGAACAGATCACTCACAAGGAACAACCTCTGTCCTTCTTCCAATTACAGCTTCAGCGTCTCACCTTCCATTTCGACAACACTACACAGCAGGAGAGCTTCTCAGTGCTCAGTGGCCAGAGAGCTGCCCACGTCCCTTCCCCATGGGCTTGTGTTTCCCTGACTAGATACCTGGATCTTTCTTTTTCCAAACCCGACATGGGAGAAGCGTTTCCCACTTCTGCATTACTGATGAGCTTCTACCCAGTTCCTGAACGCGCTGAGTCCTGTCTGCCTCTGTCAGAGAACATTCCTGTAATGCTAACCTGGCATCGTCAGTGCTCCACCTCCAGTCCTGGGAACGCCCTGCCCTCACAGCCCCAGTGTCCTCACTCGCTCACTTTTCACCGCTGGGCACCCACATTTCAGCTGCTGGCAAGCAGTGCTTAGTCCTAGTTTCCCTGCTTCCTCTTCATTAACACCCCGCAAACCAGCCGCTCACACATGGTGTGATACACTCTTCTCCCTCCCTCCCAGGGAACTCTTCCTCATCCTTAGACACTCTTTGTGGTACAAGGAAATTTATTCCCACAATTTATTACATCAGCAATCAAGGAGAAAATTCTGATGATATTACCATGCCTGGAAAAGGCATCTAATGAACTTTCGCAGCCATTTCTAAGATGTAATCCATGTAAGAATAAAAATAGAAATCAGAAAGAAATGCATAAATATAGTAATTTTTAATAGAAGTTGATAACAAATATTAAAAATCAGAAAAAATTTCATAAAATCAGAAGCTGGACAGAGATTCTCACTATTACTAATATTGTAGTCAGTAGAAACCAAATGATTCCAGCCAATGCAATAAGATAAGTAAAATTAACTAATGGGCCTAAAACAGAAAAAGAAGAGGTAAAATTTTACCTTTTAGCTGATGACTTGATTGCACATGTAGAATGTTCACAAAACTTTTTAAAGATTTCCACAGCTAATAAGAGGATTTGATAAGGTTAAAGAATATGCAAAGAATTTGAAAAGAGATTTTTCCATATACTAGCAATAAGCAGCAAAAAATGGGAACAATAAAAAAATGTATAAGTGGAAAAAATGTTAAAATACTTAAGTAAATTTTAACAAGAAAGCATAGAGTCTAAATGAATAAAATTATAAAATCTAACACAATGATATAAAATAAATTTTGAATATATGAAAAGAGAAACTACATTCTCCATTAGGGAGATATAATACTATAAATGTGTCCAAATTATATATATATATATATAAAACTTAATGATACTTCCATTAAAACATGAATAGCAATTTTCTCTCCTTTTCTTCAAAGGTAGCATCAACTTCAATTCATACAGCTTTTAAGAAGTGCTCAAGAACACTAACCTTTATATGTACAAATACAAAGACTAAAATGGGGATTTCCTTACCACACACCAAATAATTCTATAAAGCCACTCTAAACAATCCAGTGTCATATTCCCATGAGAATACAAAATCTCATCATTGAAAAAGGTCCAGAAATAGATAAAAGTAAATGTAAGATCTTAAAATATGGCAAAAGAGGTATCAGCATTAAATAAAGAATGTACAACAGGCCAGCACTGGGATGTACCAGGTAAAGCCACTGCCTGCAGTGCTGGCATCCCATATGGGCGCCAGTTCGAGATCTGGCTGCTCCACTTCCAATCCAGCTCTCTGCTATGGCCTGGGAAAACAGTACAAGATGGCCCAAGTCCTTGGACCCTGCACCCATGTGGGAGACCTGGACGAAGCTCCTGGCTCCTGGCTTCAGATTGGCACAGCTCCAGCAGTTGCAGCCATATGGGGAGTGAACCAGCAGATGGAAAACTCCTCTCTCTCTGCCTCTGCTTCTGCCTCTCTGTAACTCTAGCTTTTGAATAAATAAATAAATCTTTTTTAAAAAATAATGTACAAATAGCTGCTCAATTAAAAGAATATGGACAATGGGTACAAAGTTGTGATTGCACAGTAGGGTGACTACAGTTAACAATAATGTATCATTTGTGTGTTTCAAAATAGCTAAATTTTGAATGTTATCTCCACAAGAAATGATAAAATTTGAGGTGACAGACGGGTTAATTACACTGATTTGATCATTACAGAATGTATACATGTGTCAAAACATCACACTGTACCCCATAAATATATAAGTATGATTACTACGTGTCAATATTGTTAAATAATATAGTTGGACTAGTATAAAGATGAATTCACAAAGAGTAATGAAAAAGCTTAGGTATGAAAAGTTATACAAAAACACCACATGAGCACGTATATCTACTCATAGTTTAGAATTGGAAGATCTTTATACACAAAAGAAACACTGACTTTGGAAGGGAAAACACAATGCATGTGGCATGTGTCTATGGAAACATCAACCACAAACTATATACCATGTAACTATAAGCCATACACTATTTAAACATAACTAAATGTTTCATTTTGTAAATTAACAGAGAATCCCAAGAAATGGAAGAATCTGTGGTACAGATGACAGGCAACAGGTTAATAAGTATTTAAGCAATGCAAAGAGCTCTTGCAAACCCACAGAGAAACCATCCCACGGGAAAGGGAACAAAGGATATGAATAGGGAGTTCAGAGAAGATCAAGCCCAAACTGTTAATAAACACATGAAGAGATATTTAAACTCACCGGTAGTGAGAGAAACGCAAATTACAGCAACGAGTTATTACTTTATGCCATGTACAGGGCAAACATGAAGAACAAGTGATGATGGAAAAGTTCTCTAACTTATTACTGGCAGAAATGTGAGGTGTTGCTGGAAAGACATACGATGCTTCTATTAAAATGAAAACTACATATACCCTGCAACCCAGAGTCTCCATTCTTGCAATTCTGCCCTATAAAAATGAAATTTCAATATCCAAAGATAGATGTTCAAGGATGTTTACTGCAGCATTCTTCACAGAGGAAGAAAGTACTGAAAATAGTAAATGTCCATTAGCAGGGGGAATATTTATTAAGTCATAATATATTTACAGCATAAAATATATTATACAATGCAGCCATATAAAGAATGAGATTTAGAACAATTGTTGAAATTAGAACTCTTATAGACTACAAGGTATAAAGTAGTATGAGTAATACCATGTTTTAATAAGTAAAATATTTTAAGCCAATCTTACACATACACGGATGTGTGTATAGACATAAACAATTAAGTAACATTAGAGAAAAATATGTAGAGTCAGTTAAGGTGGAGTGGTAGAATTCATTAAGGTGCCTTTAGGGGAAGAAAGGGCAGGGCAAAACAAACCTCAAAGAGAAAATGCTATACTAACAATTCCATCAACAATTCAGGATGTGTGATAGGACCCCATTTTGTTTGTCTGCTGTGTGTGCTAGGAAATTAAAGGTAACACTTGATCTAATCTACTTCTTGTAACTCCATCCCTGACACAATAAGATGTATGGTACAATATTAATCCATCAATACAGACACCAAATGACCCCTCCATACTCTTGTGTATGCTATGTGGTTCGGTTTTTTTGTTGGTGTAGAGAGGATGTGGGACTCTGCACATATCTCAGGATGAGAGGACAAAGGACATGGAATATACTTGGACCTCTGTGGTTCTGAATCTATGGATTAAATAAAACACAGACTGAAATACTGGGGGAAAATGCCTCTGTACAGAATATAGACATTTTTCTTGTCACTCTTCCTTAAACACAGTGTAACAATTATTTATATTGTATTAGGTAGGTATTATATTTGTAAGTGATCTAGAGATGATTTCAAGTATGCAGGAGGATGTGTGTAGGTGTTAGCAAACACTCTACCATTTTATACAAGGTACGTACACATACATGGATTGTGGTATCTGCAGTGAGTTCTAAAACCAACCCCACGGGGGCTGGCACCATGATGTAGCGGGTAAAGCCACCGCCTGCAGTGCCAGCATCCCATATGGGTGCCGGTTCGAGTTCTGGTTGCTCTACTTCTAATCCAGCTCTCTGCTATGGCCTGGGAAAGCAGTGGAAGATGGCCCAAGTCCTTGGGCCTCTGCACCCGCATGGGAAACCCGGAAGAAATTCCTGGCTCAGCTCCTGGCTTCGGGTTATCACAGCTCCAGCCGTTGTGACCATCTGGAAAGTGAACCAGCAAATGGAAGACCTCTCTCTCTCTCTGTCTCTCTCTGCCTCTGCCTTTCTGTAACTCTGCCTTTGAAATAAAATAAATGAATCTTTAAAAATAAAGTTAAAATAAAACCAACCCCACCATGGATTTTAAGGAACAACTGTATTGATGGGGGGGTGATTATCCTTTATGATAAGAATCCATTGTTAGGTATTCTGAAACTTGATAGATAGCTGTTAAACCCAGACATTTTCAAAAAGTACATTGTATAAACTGATACTTAAATAAATTATATTAAAAACAAATTAATGAAGAGATACTGCTAATCACTTCTTTTTACAACTGTGGTGTTTAGATGGCAGAAATACTGTAAGATGGGTAGGACCTCATTTCTCTTCCCTACTCTGTTCAGTGATACCACATTGGTAACTTGAAATCAGCCGTGGTGCAGGGATTCACACCACAGAAACTGGCAGCTACTCTAAGCCAAGACTTGCATCTTTACTAGAGAATGCTAATAATGCATGTTTTTTACAGAAGATCAATTTAGCATATATTAAGTAAAGATTTCAACAGTTTGCACCCACACAGGAACACAAAGTGTAAAACACTATTTGAGTACTAGTTACAGCATTAAACACCTAAGAGTAATTGTGGATTAATTACAGAGTTCAACCATAGTTTTAAGTAGAACACAAAAAATACTAAAAGGGTAAAGTATTAAGTTCTTTTTTCTTTTTTGTTTGTTATATAGTTATTTTTTATTTAATAAATGTGAATTTACAAAGCGCAACTTTTGTATTGTTGTGGCTTCCCCCCCACAACCTCCCCCCCTCCCGTGGCCCTCCCCTCTCCCACTCCCTCTCCCATCCCACCCTTCATCGAGATTCATTTTCAATTACCTTCATATACAGAAGATCAACTTAGTACATACTAAGCAAGGATTTCAACAGGCTGTACTCACACAACCGCACAAGGTATAGGGCATTGTTTGACTAGTAGTGTTGTTTTTGAGTTTTATAGTAAAACACATTAAGGACAGAGATCCTACGTGGGGAGCATGTACCCAGTGACTCCCGTGGTTGATTTAACAATTGGCACTCTTATTTATGACGTCACCCGAGACTCTTGCTATGAGCTGTCTAGGCTACGGAAGCCCCTTGAGTTCACCGACTCTGAACTTGTTTAGTCAAGGCCGTATCACAGTGGAGGTTCCCTCCTCCCTTCAGAGAAAGGCGCCTCTCTCCTTGATGGCCTGTTCCTTCTGCTGGGGTCTTGTTCACCAGGATCTTTCATTTAGATTGTTTTTTGCCACCGTGTCATGGCTTTTCATGCCTGTGAGACTCTCATGGACCTTTTAGCCAGATCTGAATGTCCCAAGGGTTGATTCTGAGGCAGGAGTGCTGCCATTCTATGAGTCTGCTGTGTGTCCTATTTCCCCCACAGGATCTGTGGGGAGCAGCCCGGACTGGACTGAGTTACTGGAATTAAGACTTATTCTATGCATCTGCTCTCCCACAATATGGTGCTGGGAGAGAAGTAAACAGCTTCCGCACAGCTGCCTCCAGTTCAACCAATAAACTGTAGGACTTGCTCCTGATTGGAGAGCAGCGTACTCGGCGTGTGGGCAGCCGAGTTGGGATTGGCGGAGGAGGACTATAAAGGAGGAGAGAGACGGCATGCACCAGGGAACATCTAAGGGGGAACATCTAGCTGAAGGAACACCTGTGCAGCCCCCGAGAAAGCCGGCCGGCGGTGTGCCGCTCCCCTGCGGAAGTGGGGAATGTGGCCAGGGGGAACCGCCCTTCCACGGAGGTGGAAGGGACAGTAGCCAACCCGGGAAGAACCAGCAGCAAACCCAGGGAGGGCCGAGCGGACGAAAGAACAGCGCAGGGTCCTGTGTCGTTCCTCCACGAAGAGGGGGAGCGACATAATGGTGCCGTGACTCGGATATGAAGCCTAGGCAGGGTTTAGTGTCGTTCCTCCATGAAGAGGGGGAGCGACAGGATCATTCTCTCCCTTTTAATTCTATCCTTCATTACTTGCTTACACTGGTCTTATTTGTGAAATCTCATCGACAAATACCCTATATTTTTGATTGGTTGTGTATTTATACTTATCACTTTACCAAGTGCGCTGGCATTGGTACTTGCCTCCTTGGTAAGATTGAGTTGAAATCCCCTGGCACATTTCTAGTTCCACCATTGGAGGTAAGTCCGAGTGAGCATGTACCTGTCGCTCCACCTCTTCGTGGAGGAACGACACAGGACCCTGCGCTGTTCTTTCGTCTGCTCGGCCCTCCCCGGGTTTGCTGCTGGTTCTTCCCGGGTTGGCTACTGTCCCTTCCACCTCCGTGGAAGGGCGGTTCCCCCTGGCCACTTTCCCCACTTCCGCAGGGGAGCGGCACACCGCCGGCCGGCTCTCTCGGGGGCTGCACAGGTGTTCATTCAGATGTTCCCCTTAGATGTTCCTGGTGCATGTTGTCTCTCTCCTCCTTTATAGTCCTCCTCCGCCAATCCTAACTCGGCTGCCCACACGCCGAGTACGCTGCTCTCCTCCAATCAGGAGCAAGTCCTACAGTTTATTAGTTGAACTGGAGGCAGCTGTGCGGAAGCTGTTTACTTCTCTCCCAGCACCATATTGTGGGAGAGCAGATGCATAGAATAAGTCTTAATTCCAGTAACTCAGTCTAGTCCGGTTTGCTCCCCACAGATCCCCCTTTCTTTTTATTTTTGGCGTTGATACGCGCCTGTCTTCGGTGCCCCGAGGCACACACTCTGCTCTGCTTGCTAGAGTTGCCACAGGTTCTTACAAGTCCTATCAATCAGGCAAACCGAATCCGGGTCCTCTCTTCGCCATGTTGTGAGGAGGTTTTTAGGCGCTGATGCGTGCCTGTGTTCAGTGACCTGCGGCTCACACTCTGGTCGAGCCGCCTGCTGGCGCTTACCGCCTTAATCAGGCAGACCGAATCCAAGCCTCCTAATTGTTGTATTGTGGGGAAGCCTTACTGATGTTAATTCGTGCCTGTCTTCGGTGACCTGCGGCGCATAAGCTGCTAGCTGCCCGCAGGTGCTCATTGCCTCACTTAATCAGGCAGACCGAATCCAAGCTTTCTCATTGCCATGTTGAGGGGAGGCCTTTCTATTTCTCTATTTCTCTATCTCCGGGCATTCCTATTTCTCCCATTTTACTTCTATCTTCCAGCATTCCTATTTCTCTCATTTTACTTCTAAACTTCTGTTTCTCTTATCCCTGCGGCTTCCCGGCGGCACTCGCCCCGAGGCTGCTTCTCGGCACCTCGCCCCGCGGCAGCTTCACGGCTCTGCGTGGCTTCCCGGCGCCTCGCCCCGCCGGCGGGTTCCCGGGTCTGCGCGCACGCTCCGCGGTCTCCATGCACTTCGCGCCCGCACCACGGCCTCGCGCCAGCCCCGCGTTCCCTATCTATTCACGCCCCGTGCTCTCTCTGCACGCGGCGGCTTCCGCGAATGTTTCCGCCACCACTGACATTCAGTCCAAGTTCCCCGGACTAACCTGGCGAATTCCAACCTGGCGGCCCACGTCTCTGGTTCCAGATCTTCGCCTCTTGCTCCCCGGGGTGACTTGAAGAATTCCAAGCTGGCTTAAGTCTTCGCCTCGGCCTGCACTCGCGGCTTCATCCTCCCTAACATTTTTCTCTACCCGGTATGTTTCCTTAAGTTTTCTTCCAACAATATTCCTCTCATTTCTCCTGGCTACTCCCCACAGTCCGTATCCGAATCCAAGCCTCCTCCAGGTTTCACTTTCGCTTTCAATCTCCTAGCTTCCCCGCCATAGTCCGCATCCGAGTCTATGAAAGCTTTCACTTTCGCTTTCAATCCTAACTTCTTTCCCACAGTCCATATCCGAGTCTATGCCTAGGCTTTCAATAGCTTCTTCCAGCACCTCTCTCGTCCAGCTTTCCCCTAGGCTCTTCGCTAGTCTCTCTCTCCGGTATTTTCCACTTCTTCCCGTTTCTTCCCTCCTAAGTTTCCTTATCCGTCCTAGGTTTCCTATCCGAGTCACGGCACCATTATGTCGCTCCCCCTCTTCGTGGAGGAACGACACAGGACCCTGCGCTGTTCTTTCGTCTGCTCGGCCCTCCCCGGGTTTGCTGCTGGTTCTTCCCGGGTTGGCTACTGTCCCTTCCACCTCCGTGGAAGGGCGGTTCCCCCTGGCCACTTTCCCCACTTACGCAGGGGAGCGGCACACCGCCGGCCGGTTCTCTGGGGGGCTGCACAGGTGTTCCTTCAGCTAGATGTTCCCCTTAGATGTTTCCGGTGAATGCCGTCTCTCTCCTCCTTTATAGTCCTCCTCCACCAATCCTAACTTGGCTGCCCACACGCCGAGTACGCTGCTCTCCTCCAATCAGGAGCAAGTCCTACAGTTTATTAGTTGAACTGGAGGCAGCTGTGCGGAAGCTGTTTACTTCTCTCCCAGCGCCATATTGTGGGAGAGCAGATGCATAGAATAAGTCTTAATTCCAGTAACTCAGTCTAGTCCGGTTTGCTCCCCACAGTACCAACCTATATATCTCCTCCCTCTCTTATTCCCACTCCTATGTTTAACAGAGATCACTTTTCTGTTAATTTTAAATGTCTAAGAATGATTGTGTATTGATTACAGAGTTCAACCAGTGGTCTTATGTAGAACAAACAGAGCAACAACAACAACAACAACAAAAATACTAAAAGGAATAAAATAGTAAGTGGTTCCTCAACAGTCTAGACAAGGGCTGATCATGTCATTGTCTCTCAGTGTCCATTTCACTTCAGTGGGTATCATTTTAGATGCTCGTTTAGTTGCCATCAATCACAACATATGATATTTGTCCCTTTTGGACTGGCTTATTTCACTCAGCATGATGTTTTCCAGCTTCCTCCATTTTGTTGTAAATGCCTGGATTTCATTGTTTTTTTACTGCTGTATAGTGTTCCATAGAGTACATATCCCATAGTTTCTTTATCCAGTCATCCGTTGATGGACATGTAGGTTGATTCCATGACTTAGCTATTGTGAATTGAGCTGCAACAAATATTGAGGTGCAAATGGCTCTTTTTTTTCTCCCCTTCAATTCCATTTGGGTAAATTCCAAGGAGTGGGATGGCTGGGTCCTGTGGTAGTGCTATATTCAGGTTTCT
The DNA here is from genome assembly GCF_964237555.1 of Oryctolagus cuniculus. Classification (NCBI taxonomy): domain Eukaryota; kingdom Metazoa; phylum Chordata; class Mammalia; order Lagomorpha; family Leporidae; genus Oryctolagus; species Oryctolagus cuniculus. The sequence goes on along the minus strand of NC_091449.1, from coordinate 64,522,750 downwards.
GAGGACTCTCCAGACTGTCTTCCATAGTGGCTTTACCAGTTTGCATTCCCATCAACAGTGGATTAGTGTCCCTTTTTCCCCACATCCTTGCCAGCATCTGTTGTTGGTTGATTTCTGTATGTAAGCCAATCTAACTGGAGTAAGATGAAACCTCATTGTGGTTTTGATCTGCATTTCCCTGATGGCTAGGGATCCTGAGCATTTTTTCATGTGTCTGTTGGCCATTTGGATTTCCTCTTTTGAAAAATGTCTGTTAAGGTCCTTGGCCTATTTTTTTATTGGGTTGTTTGTTTTGATTGTGTGGTTTTTTTTTATCATTTTATAGATTCTAGTTGTTAATCCTTTATCTGTTGTGTAGTTTGCGAATAACGTCTCCCATTCTGTTGGTTGCCTCTTCACTTTCCTGACTGTTTCCTTTGCTGTAAAGAAACTCTTCAATTTGAGGTAATCCCATTTGTTGATTTTATCTTTGATTACCCGTGCCTCTGGGGTCTTCTCCAGGAATTCTTCGCCTATTCCGATATCTTGAAGGGTTTCCCCTATGCTCTCAATTAGTTTCATGGTGTCGTGGCGCATCTCTAGTTCTTTGATCCATGTTGAGTGGATTTTTGTATAAGGTGTAAGGTAGGGGTCTTGCTTCATACTGCGACATGTGGACATCCAGTTTTCCCAGCACCATTTGTTGAAGAGGCTGTCCTTGTTCCAGGGGTTGGTTTTAGGTCCTTTGTCGAATATGAGTTGGTTATAGATGTTTGGATTGATCTCTGGTGTTTCTATTCTGTTCCATTGGTCTATCCATCTGTTTTTGTACCAGTACCAGGCTGTTTTGATTATAACTGCCCTGTTGTATGTCTTGAAGTCTGGAATTGTGATGCCCCCGGCCTTGTTTTTATTGTAAAGGATTGCTTTAGCTATTCTCGGTCTCCTGTTTCTCCATATGAATTTCAGCATCATTTTTTCTAGGTCTTTGAAGAATGACTTTGGTATTTTGATTGGTATTGCATTGAATTTGTAAATTGCTTTTGGGAGAATGGACATTTTGATGATATTGATTCTTCCAATCCATAAGCATGGCAGGTTTTTCCATTTTTTTTTGTGTTGTCTTCTATTTCTTTCTTTAGTGTTTTGTAATTTTCATCATAGAGGTCTTTGACATCTTTGGTTAAATTTATTCCAAGGTACTTTATTGTTTTTGTGGCTATCGTGAATGGGATTGATCTTAGAAGTTCTTCCTCAGCTCTGGCATTATCTGTGTATACAAAGGCTGTTGATTTCTGAGCATTGACTTTGTATCCTGCTACTTTACCAAAATCTTCTATGAGTTCCAATAGTCTGTTATAGGAGTTTATCGGGTCTCCTCTATATAGTATCATGTCATCTGAAAATAGGTATAGTTTAACTTCCTCCTTTCCCATTTGTATCCCTTTAATTTCTTTTTCTTGCCTGATGGCCCTGGCTAACACTTCTAGGACTATATTGAATAGCAATGGGAGAGTGGGCATCCCTGTCTGGTGCCAGTTTTCAATGGAAATGCCTCCAATCTTTCCCTATTCAATATGATGTTGGCCATTGGTTTATCATAGACTGCCTTAATTGTGTTGAGGAATGTTCCTTCTAACCCCAATTTGCTTAGGGTTTTCATCATGAAAGGGTGTTGTATTTTGTCAAATGCTTTCTCTGCATCTATTGAGATAATCATATGATTTTTGTTTCTCAATTTATTAATGTGATGTATTACATTGATTGACTTTCGAATATTGAACCATCCCTGCATACCAGGGATAAATCCCACTTGGTCCGGATGAATGATCTTTCTGATGTGCAGTTGGATTTGGTTTGCCAGAATTTTGTTGAGTATTTTTGCATCTATTTTCATCAGGGAGATAGGTCTGTAGTTTTCTTTCTCTGTCGTGTCTTTTCCGGGCTTAGGAATTAAGGTGATATTCGCTTTGTAGAATTAATTTGGGAGGATTCCCTCCCTTCCAATTGTTTTGAATAACTTGAGAAGAACGGGGGTTAGCTGTTCTCTAAATGTCTGGTAAAATTCGGCAGTGAAGCCATCCAGTCCTGGGCTCTTCTTTTTCGGTAGTGCGTTTATTACTGATTCAATTTCTTCCATGGTTATGGGTCTGTTTAGATTTTCTATATCTTCATGGCTCAGTTTAGGAAGGTTGTATGTGTACAGGAATCTATCCATTTCTTCCAGGTTCCCCAATTTGTTAGCATACATCTCTTTGTAGTGGTTTCTGATGATTCTTTTCATTTCTGTTGTGTCTGTTGTTACGTTTCCATTACTATCTTTGATTTTACAGATTTGGGTCTTCTCTCTCCTTTTTTTGGTTAGTTGGGCCAATGGTGTGTTGATTTTATTTATTTTTTCAAAGAACCAGCTCATGGTTTTGTTGATCTTTTGTATTTTTTTTTTTTTTTGGTTTCAATTCTGTTTATTTCTTCTCTGATCTTTAGTATTTCTTTCCTCCTTCTGGATTTTGGCTTGATTTGCTGCTGTTTTTCTAAATCCTTGAGGTGCATGGAGAGTTCATTTGTTTGGTTCCTTTCCAGCTTCTTGATGTAGGCACGAATTGCTATAAACTTTCCTCTTAGCACTGCTTTTGCTGTGTCCCACAGGTTTTGATAGGTTGTGTTATCATTTTCATTTGTTTCTAGAAATCTTTTGATTTCTCTTTTAATTTCTTCGATGACCCACTGTTCATTTAGGATCATGTTGTCCATTCTCCATATATTTGCATATGGTGTAGAGATTCTTGGGTTGTTGATTTCGAGTTTCACTGCGCTATGGTCTGAGAAGCTGCATGGTATAGTTTCATTTTTTTTTTAATTTGTTGAGGCTCCCTTTATGGCCTAGCATATGGTCAATCCTAGAGAACGTTCCATGTACTGGGGAGAAATACGTGAACTCTGTGGCTGTGGGGTGGAAGGTTCTCAAGATATCTATTAGGTCTATTTGGTCTATAGCGTCAATTAACTCTGTTGTTTCCTTGTTGAATTTCTGTCTGGTTAATCTAGCCATTGGTGAGAGTGGAGTGTTGAAGTCCCCTGTTACTACTGTATTTGAATCTATATCTCCCTTTAAATCCTTTAGTAATTCTTTCAGGTAGCCAGGTACCCTGTAATTAGGTGCATATACATTTATAATAGTAATGTCTTCCTGTTGGATGGATCCTTTAATCATTATATAGTGCCCTTCTCTGTCTCTTTTAATAATTTTTATGTTAAAGTCTATTTTGTCTGATATCAGGATGGCCACACCAGCTCTTTTTTGATTTCTGTTAGCTTGGAGTATCTTTTTCCATCCTTTCACTTTCAGTCTGCATGCATCTTTGCTGATAAGGTGTGTCTCCTGAAGGCAGCATATAGATGGATTCTCTTTCTTGATCCAATCAGCTAGTCTATGTCTTTTGGTAGTAGAATTAAGACCATTCACATTCAGTGTGATTACTGTTAAGTACTGTCTTTTCCCATTCATGTTTCCTAAACGAGCTGTTTATGTATTTTGAACTTGTTTGTAGGTTACTCTACATTCGCTTTTTTTTGTAGTGAAGTTCTTGTTTTTGTATTTCTGTGTGTGGCACGTCTTTGAGCAAGTGTTGTAGGGTTGGACACATGGATACAAATTCTTTCAGTTTCTGTTTGTCTTGGAAGATCTTTATTTCCCCTTCATTCATAAATGATAGCTTTGCAGGGTATAGTATTCTAGGTTGGCATTGTTTGTCTTTTAAAACTTGAAATATATCATGCCATTGTCTCCTTGCCTGTAGTGTTTGCAATGAGAAGTCTGGGGTGAGTCTGATTAACTTACCCCTGAATGTGATTTGTCATTTTTCTCTGGCACATTTTAGGATTTCTTCTTTGTGTGTCACTGAGCTGAGTGTTGCCACAATGTGTCGTGGTGAATTTCTCTTCTGGTCTACCCTGTTCGGAGTCCTGGCTATCTGTTGAATTTGCCTGTTGTTATCCAGCTGCCTTTGTTTGAAGTTTTCTGATAATATGTCATTGAAAACACCTTCCAATCCATTCTCTCTTTCCACCCCCTCAGGGACTCCTATTATCCGAACATTACACCGTTTGAATCTTGTAGGTCTCCGACCATATTTTTTAATTTTTTAATTTCTTCTTCCTGTGTTTGAACTGACTGTATTATTTCTGGAAGTTTGTCTTCGAATTCTGATATTCGGTCTTCTATTTCATCTGTTCGATTTCCGAGGGATTCCATGGTGTTTTTTATATGGTCAATTGAGTTTTTCATTTCCAGTATTTCATTCTGGCTTCTCTTTAGGATCTCTAATCCTTGGGCTTGTTTTTTGTTCAGCTCTCAACACTGTTTCTCATTATTTCTAAGTAATCTGAATATTAATTTTCTGAATTCTTTTTCTGGCATAGTTTCAAATTCTTCTTCTTCTTCAGCCTCTGTTATGGTTGGTTTAGCCTGCTCCATTGGCAAGTTTATATGTATGTTCTTCTATATTCTTATTGTGGGTTTTTGTTTTGTTTTTTGGCATTCTGTCTGGGTGGTTTTTCAGGTTGATTTCCCTCTGCTATGGGCTGCTGTGAGTCTGTACCAATATCCAGTGTAAGCAGGCTGCTCTGCCTTCTAGAGTTTGTTTGTTTATTTTTTACTTATTTATTTATTTATTTGTAACTTGAGTGGGCTGGTGTCAGGGCTTTGAGGTGCCAATCTCCGCCCCTTAGGGGCTGGTTTCCTTGTTCTTATGTTCGCCCTTACGTGTCTGTGCCTGGGGTTCATTGGTCAGCCACTCTTTTTCACTGCACCTCCTGCGTAAGGAGTGTCAAGTAGCTCCAGACCACCTTTGGACTCCGCCCCTGCTGCTTCCTCCTTCAGAGCAGAGGCCAGCCTCCTTTAAGCCAGAATGTAAACAAACAAGATGGCTGCACTCTGCCCGCTGCAGCTCTGATTGTGGGTTGGGCGGCTCCTAAGGATCCTGGCGTTTTTGACCCCTCAGTTCATCCTCTTGGATCCTGCCCTCTTCCTGCGGGTGCTATTCAATTTTTTTTTTCTGGTAACTTGAATAGACTGGTGTCAGGGCTTTGAGCTGCCCTCCCTCACTGCCCACCCCACAAGGAGTGTTGTGTCGGTCCACTCCACCTTTGGGCTCCGCCTCCGAAGGTTAGTTCGGAGGCAGAGGCAGTTCTCCTTTAAGCCCGAATATAAACAAACAAGATGGCTGCTTCCCACCCACTGCAGCTCCGGTCTGGGGGAGGGTTCCTGGATTGTTTAGTCCCTCAATTAGACCCCCTGAATTGCGCATTCTTTCTGCAGGTGCTACTCACTCTGTTCCGTTTTCTATTTCCTCCCCCACTCAGTCGTGCGTGTCTCAGTGTCCGTCCAGGATGGGCTGGGGGAGGGGCGGTGGCAGCTGTTACAGCAGTGCTGGGCGAGCGCCCTGTCTCACCTCGGCTTCCAGCGCTGGTGCGTACACACTCCTGCTGGTGTCCTGCTCTTCAGGCATCTGCATCCTCCTCGCAGGTCCACCCTGTCTCCCCCATTTCAGAAGAGCTTCCCTTTCCCCGAAACTACAAATTCTCACCCCTCTTTGAACCTTCCCTTCCGGACCATCGGTGTGCTCCCTCGCTATTCCGCCATCTTGGAATAATGCATGTTAACCTTGAATGTAGGCATGTCTTTAGTTGTTACATTGTGGCTAGCACAAAATGCTGAGAAAATGTTCTTTAGGGCATCAAAAATTGTTACCCAATTCAGCAAAGCTGAGTTTGTCATTGATGAACCAGAGACCTTCTGATTTCAATTCATTGTCTCCCTTTTGTCCTCTGTAACATGACCACATCACCTGGCTTCTTTGTGAACAAAAGGGAAGATACTGAAGACTTCAACTTTCTAACTCATCACAATCCCAGGTTGGCTAGGAATATAAGAGTTTAGCAAAACTCAGCTAAAGCAGTCTGTGACAAACCAACTGGCTGTATGCATGGAATTAACATAAAGGATCTCTCCATTTTACTCTTAACTAGACATTACATGCCATACATCCTTTGTGTTGGTAGCATGCATAGCTAGCTTATGGGCACACACAGAGAACTAGCCGTCAAAGAGTTACCAACACATCACTAGTTGTGTCAATCATGAGTCTAAGATGTACGTTTTGAAAAAAAAAAATAAACAAAAGGAAAGTGTTAAATTAAGGGGCACCTCTTCTCTGGAAAGTCTTTCTGCTCCCTCAGTGTCTCCTTCTCAGCATGCCTGGGAGCCCAGCATGTGTGGGGTTTGTCCTTGGTGCAGAGACTGTGTCCAATCCTTCCTGGTACACTGCTGACTCTCTCAGAGTGGCTGCTCAACACATGAATGAATAAATCATCTGGAGAATCAGAATGAGAGAGAAGATGGCAGAGAAGTCCAGAGACCAAACACATGCAGGGAAATGAGAGTGGAACGGTTTTAAAGTGCTTACTTGGGACCCCAGGGGATCAGCAGAACCTGAGCTCTCCACTGGAATCCTGCAGCTGAGTTCACTTTCTTTATGAATTAATTTCATCAACAGAATTCTCAACTCTTGCATTATGAATATGCACAAGGATCTCTGTACTGTGTTTGCTTCTTCTACCTGCTTTCTTTTTTGAACTTTCATTTCTAGATCAAAAATTATTCCATCAATGAAAATAGAGTCTCATATTCTTGACAGGACACGATCATGGCTCCTGGTAAGATTTTCTTATCTCTTGTTGATGGGTAAACTAAAAAGACTCAGTGAGAATGCTCACCTTGCCCTCTGAGAGTTTGAGTGCAGTAGCCAATGTGGATAACGATGACGGGGCATAGAGATAGTCTGGGAAATACATTCTTACTGTGAAAAAATAAATGCTTTCATTCTTCCAAGTGAAAGAATTCCTCTCCATGTGGGGGTGCAGTATCACACAGGGGCTTTGATCTGGCCTCAAATGCCAGCCCTGTGCTGATGAGCCACAGGCCCGAGGTAGAGTCGACTTTGGGGAACCAAAGCTTTCTCTTCTATAAAAATGAGATTATAACACAATTGTATTATACTGGCTGTAGAAAGAAAGCATACATGTACACAAAGACTTGTTCACAGATGTTTATGACAACGTCATGGATCACAAATCTGGAGTTAATCCACCTACCTACCAACAGGTAAATGGATAGACATGGTGTATGCTACATTCACGTAATGGACAACTACCCACAACACACAGGAACAAACTGTTGATATCTCCCACACCAAGGATGAACCTCAGTATAATGATACTGAGTGAAAGTAGCCAAACTCAAATAAGACTACATACCTACATACTATATATCACTTCCATAACATTCTAGAAAATGCAAGCACAGTGACAGAAAGCAGCTTAGCCATTTCTCGGGGGACAGAATTGAGGGTTAAGGGAGAAGAGAAGGAAGAAACGAGTAGAGACCCAAGAAAACATCTGGGGGAGGCACACCTGTTTATTATCTTGATTGTGACTTTGGATTCATGGGTATATTTTATATATCCAAACTTATCAAATTGCATACTTTAAACAGATAAAGTTGCATAAATGTCAAGTATATCTCAGGAAGGCTGTTAGAAACTCAATGTGGATGGGCACTGTGGTGGAGCAGATTAAGCTTGCATCCCATATCTGGGTGCTTGTCCCAGTCTCAGCTTCTCTGCCTCTGCTCCAACTTCCTGCTAATGCATCCTCATAGGTAGCAAATGATGGCCCAGGAGTTTGGGTTCCTGCAACTCACATAGGAGACCCCATGGCCTTCTAGGATTAGCTTAGTTCTCACTGTCACAGGCATATGGAGAGTGAACAAGAAAATAGAAGCTCTGTGTGTGTGTATCTATATGTCTCTCCATTTTTTGTCACTCTACTTTTCAAATAATTAAATAAATGAATGAATACGCTTTTTAAGGAAAGAGTAAGAGGTTAAAAACAAACATTTACCAAAAAAACCTATATGGGCTAACAGAGGTAAATGCATCCAACAGTTTCCAGTATATCATCAAGAGACAATGAATGGTGGCTGTGACAAAGACTAGGAAGAAGCTGAGGGTGCTGACACTGTTAACATTCCTGCTGCTGTCATTCAAGGAAGGGAGCGTTGTTTCCTGCATATATTCTTGGAATATCCACACTCCCTCTCTTTCACCATTAATCACCCATCTCCTCAATGCCCCAATAGTCATTCCCTTCTCTGATAGCAAATACCCTCTGTAGCTCAAATATCTTTCTCTTCAAGCTCAAGACTATTTGACAGTCTTGACCTTGAGTTCAGCAGAGGTGGGCTGATATCTGCTTTGCCACTTCCTAACTTGGACAAGCCTCATGTTCTAGTCTGTAAATTGAGGATGGTAACAACAGTGATACACTGGCACACTTAGAGGAGGCGGTCGGGTGCGATGTTCAGGCTCCTAGAGCAGACATTCTGCAATGGGGACTTTGATGTTTCAGATGCCCTCTCCTCTTGATTGGGTTGTTCAGGGGCTGCTCATCAGCCTGCTCTTCTATTCCTGAATTCTGAACAAATCCAGATATAAGTTGAAAGAGTGGCAGGTGGAAGTCAGCAAACCACCTTTAGTGCCAAACAAGGACGTCACCCGAAGGGAAAGAAAATCTGATTCTTAGCAGTGAACCTCTAAATGTAACAGATTTATCCACGTGCTAATGGCAGCACTGAACTTGGGCAGCTTCCCAACATGAGTGCATGGGCTGGGGTTCTGTGACCAGAGAAGAGCCAATCAATTGTGCCTTCTAGGGGCAGCTCATCCCCAAGAGGGGACAAAGGAATTTATTTGTCAATGTATATGGCACACAAGTCACTCCACCTGTACCAATCAATGGTACAGAGCCAGAGGTAGAGCAGAGACCAGGGCTTTCACACTAATGGAGCTCTTACCACATGAAGGGACACAGACACGAGGGGTGGAGGACAAACACTCTCTTTCTGTGATGCTGTTTTCTTGGACAGAAGCCTCACTTCACCAACTGTATCTTAAGTCTAACAGCTGAGCATACAGAACTATTGAACTGAGTAAGGTGCTGAGATCACACTTTCTGTAGCCAACACAGAATGTCCTCGGGGAGTCAGGGAGTGGCCCTCTCATGGGCAATTCTGTCTGGACTCCGTCTGAGTCAGGAAGCTTCCCCCATCACAGGCCAGCTCACTCCCCTGGTTGCACCCAGTGTCCAGTAGGTCATGACCATCACCCACCACTTAGGGATCAGCACGAAACAGGAGGGCACCACCTTCTGTGTGAGCAGCCTCCAGTGACTAAAGAAAGTTATCCGCATAACCCCCAGCTCTGCTTAGGAGTACGTTACTTCATTTTTAATCCTTTCTCAAATATTAGGGCTTATAAAATGTTCATCCACATAATTCACCTTTAGTGAGGATTCCCCTGTAAATTGTCAATGTCAGTTATGCTTCAGTCTATCAATTGCTGTAAAGCATATCACTGGAAGGCAAAGCCTATAGGTAGAGTTAATCAATCGATCAAGCAATCTCATAATCACATGCCCTGAATGGCACTGCTTATGGAGAGGACCACACTCCTCCCTGAATAGAAATCAAGTCACTTTTGTGTTCTCAGAGCCCTCACCCTTTGCTGACTCCTATGAAAGATTTGCATATCCTGTACTTTCACTTCTTGTTTCTGAGTTGGAACTCCAGAATTCTACTCTGCCTTATCACACCTCCTCTTTGCAAAAGGTAGCCAGTGGGAGGGGATTAAAAGCACAGGCAGCTGTCAAGCAGACATAGTACAAGCTGTGGATATGATTCTCTGAGCTTCTGTTTTCTCATTTACGAAACTATCCTAAGGATACTCAAGCCATGAGATTGTTATGAGGAGAGAATCAGACCATGAACAAAAATGGCTTGGCACAATACCTGACATAGAGAAGCAAATATATAAATATTAGCTCTCATAATTCCTTTGGTGCATACATAAATATTATCATAAAAAGACATAAGTAAGTAAGAAGTATGTGACATGAGGTAGAATCATGATTTGATCCAATCATCTTAGAAATTACTTTGGAGCTGTGTGTATAAAACCACTGATAAGCTGAATTTTTAATTATTTTAACATCATTACAGGAGATAATTGAAAACTCCAGTGTATCTGTGAGTTGGGAAATCTGCAGATGTCTTAGGAAGATAAATGTCTTTTTTCAAATCAACCTTTTTTAAAATCAACCTCATTCTCTCTCTCTCTCTCTCTCTCTCTCTCTCTCTCCCTGCCTTTGCTTTCCAAATAGAAATACAATTTTGAAGTCAATCTGCCTTCTTTGGGAGCCTCTACCATTTCATACGATGCCTCACCATCTCTGTCAGCAATTCTACAATCAAGTCCTGGGATGGAATTCCCATAGGATTACAAATTTGGGCTAGACAAGGAACTGCCTCTCTCTTTGCTTACTTTGTCCTGTGTTATCACTTATTCATATCTGTGATGTCTTTCATATAGCTAGAGTGCATTCTTCATATAGCTAGAGAAGATGAACCCAAATGCCAGCCAGGTGGTTGAGCTTTTCAGAAGCCATAAATGCATTTCTTTCCTCTTCATCTTTCTCTGAACATTTCTATAAGGGCCTTTCTTGCTCAGGTTTAGTTTTACTATCAAGCCAGGCACATCCTGCAGTTTAGACTCTCTAGCATATCGATATGTTAATCCATTACAGCCACTCCTCTTGATACTCAAACCCTTGGCCATATAACTTTGCAGGGCCTCTCACTTTGGACTGATTATGATTCCTGACCTCTTAACTCTGGACTCAACCATGTAATACACTTTGGCCAACAGGATCTTAGCAAGCATAACTCAATCCCTTGTATCTCTGTGACTGCCTCACACACATTTTCCAGCTATGCTCCCAGATGATGGAAGCCATCCCAATCATCCCAGTGACAGATCAGAGTGTTGAGCAGACCCAGTCTGCAGCAACAGAGTCAGCGATGAACCTGCAGCCAACCCCAGAAAAACAGGACACACAAAATCACCCAAATCCAGCCAATACTGTCTAAACCCTAGAGATTTGTAGGCTAAGTAAATATTAGGGCCATATGCCAATGCATTATGGCTTGTTGTTACTCAACAGCATTGTAGTAATACTCATAGGTAACTAATGCAGCCTCCCCTGCATGAATCTATTAAGAATATAACAGGTATGGAACCTTTCCCCATCCCTATCAGTCACACTTCAGTTAAGCTTAAGGCAATAAAAAAAGCTTGGGAGTGGATACTCTTGGTCCCATCTGAATGGCTGATATCACAGTCAGGAACCACATAACCTCAGTGCACTGGAAACCTGATGATTCCCTTGAACAAAAAAAATTGTCCAATTCTACCAATAGACATGATCACTAGACACAGAGGCAACATTCAGTTTGACACTAACGCATTCACAGTGGATGGCTTGTCTATTCTCTGTCATCTAGAACAATTCTACCATCAAAAGTCTGCTTTTGATGTATGAAATCTTGGGATAGTTAACAACTTTTTGTGCAGCTTGGATTTTTTTTCTTTCACAGAGAGCTATTTTAAATACCCCCAAACTTGTGTGGGAGTGCCAATCGGCCACATTTAATTGGCCAGATTGCTAGCCTCGGCAACGGAGCACTTTTCAGAAAATTAAACATAGACATGATTGTTACTTTGCTCTGTTATTGTGGCTACAGAATGGCAAACCAATCTGTTGAAACCAAAAAACCCAGCCGCTCAATTATCTGTCGGGCTTATACAGCTAAATACCCCCATAAGCCAATTTTTTTCCCACTTAACCGAGGTAGATTTTTGATTGGATAGATTGTTTGCTTGGCACTGTGCATGGACATGACTCAAGGTCTTCTTAACAGTCTGTCTACTTCTTGGGAAAAGGTTGGTCTTATAAATGCAAGCCCTCACTCACTCATTCAGTCACTTAATCTGAAGGTATTTATTGCACAGCTCTGTGCCAGAGACTTTGCTAGGTGCTGGGAATAAAGAAAGCTAAATAACAATGAATTAAGTAAACAATTAGAAGATGGTAAGGCAGAGGTGGATGTGAGCTTCTGATTCTAATGGTTCTCAGCCAGGAACAGTTGCCCTCCCTGCTGAGGGAGCATCTGCCAGGATCTGGAGATGTTTTTATTGATCACAAAGTGGGCGGGAGGTGGGGGCAGGAGCTTTCAGAATGTAGTAGTGTAGAATCTACAATGGATTCCTACAATGGAATGACTGCTCTCACAACAAAGGATTCTCCAGCCCAGAATGTTGATAGTATGGAATTTAAAAATCTCTGTTTTAACAACTGATGTTATATGTTGCAGCAGGCTATGTCACCACTTGCAACACTGGCAACCCATATACAAGCACTGATTTGAGTCACAATTGCTCTGCTTCCAATCCAGCTCCCTGCTAAGGTGGCTGGGAAATCAGCAGATGACCCACGTACCTAGGCCCATGCCACCACCCACACTGGGGACTAGAATGGAATTCCTGGCTCCTGGCTTCAGCTTGATCCTGGCCACACCATTGTGGCCATTTGGGGAGTGAACCAGCAATGAAAGGTCTCTTACTTCTCTCTCTGTCATTCTGTCTTTCAAATAAATTTTTAAAAATCTTAAAACAAAAAAACCTGCTCTAAAGACACACACTGAACTAATTTCTTTAAGAGCAAAGTCTATCTAATCCATGCTGAATCTTCTGTCCAAGTACAGAACCAAGCTCAGGCAGGTGTTCCATAAATGCTAGTTGTCTGGCTGGCAGGCTGGATGTCACATTCAGTAGACGGTATCAATGGATATACACAATGGGCATTGATAGAGTTGTTCAGGCCATCAGACATTAAGCAGATGTTTATGTTATCCTCTGGAGTTTAGATGACTCCAAGGAGGGAAATGATCTGGTAATTTTGACATGATTTTCAGAGGATTGTGCTTAGTGATAAATTTGGTATTCAAGAAAACCCCACAGTTCTGACCTTAGCCTCTCTCTCAGGTCCCCCTTAACTCAGATAAGATGTGCCGAGATGTTCCTGCTCATCTCCTTGGCCTGAAATGAAGATAATCTGTCTTCTTTTATTTCTTAACCACTGGAAATGAGAGTGAATTCATCACACCCAACACTTGGTAGATTCATTTGGCCAATTATTCCACTTTGGGTCTGAACTCATCCCTAGTAATGTACAATCTGTTTTAGTTGTTAATTTTTAATGGTGTGATTCTGGCTTGTCCTTCAAACAAGCTGAGTTGAAACACTGATTTATTTTTATCTGTTTCATCAATGCCAAAGAACAGAATAAATTACTCAAGAGTATATTCCCTTGCCTATGCTTCCCCCACCATAAGAGATTATGAAAATAAATGCCCAAGGCTTGATCTTTCTGACAGACTGGCTGTGCACCCTGTTATGAATAAGAGCCAGGTTGTTGCTGCAGCAGGAGACATCCTAAGGCCAGCAGGATCCTGCCCCTGCCTTTCAGGGGATCACAGGAAGGAGCGAGTGAGATGATAGCAGGTGCACCTGGTGTCACGGAGGATCCAGAAATCACTGATATGTCTACGTCTCCCATCAGGTGATGTGATTCTTTGGACAGAGACCAGGCCCTTAATGAAAATACTATTCTTACCCAGTTTAAATTTGGTTCCTCATTAGAAATCCTCCAAGGAGAATCACATATTGGAGCAAGTGTTTGGAAAATGTTTCTTCTTAATGATTCAGATAAGATGTTAAGTTTCACCAGCACAGGTCTGGCCAGCCAGGTTCAGCTGTTCACTTGCCGTCCTGCCCCTAACACTGTGTGCTGTACTAACATAGCACAGCACTTGGAAACCCACCAAGCAGCTGTCACCACAACTGTTCTGATGAACCAGATACACTTGGACAAAGTTAAAAGAGGTGAAAAGAAAAATTCCTTTGTTGGTTCAGCAAACACCTACTATGCCAGGCATAACGCCAGGTAGAGGCAAGACGAAGCATCAGGCACACACATGCACTGCTTTCTAGTTGCTTCCAGTTCACTGCAGGAGAAGGGTTGAGATTTGTTTTGGTTTGGAGCCCCCCTTCCTTTCTGTAGTTCTCTAAATACCCAAAGAGAGAGGCAGACCTCTTTGACTATGTCTTTCCTTTCCTCAATTTTCAGATGCTTATAATTTCTATCTCTTCCCCAAAATTCTGCTCTCATCCTTGAAAAGGCACAAATGAGAAGCCTGGAGGAACGCAGCTGCCAAAGTCGGTGTGTGGGTCAATGTCAGTCAAGGCCAGGATTCCCTAAGATTCTTTTTCTTTTTCTTGTGCTACTTGTCTGTTACAAAATGGCTTCAGAAATTCTAGGTTCCATGTCCACAGATTATACGAAGAGAGAATCAAACACTGGACATCCTTTTCATCTAGATCTGATTCTTCCAATAAAGGATCAAAGGGCCACGTGGAAAGTCCCATCCTATAGATTTTATTATGGTCGTTTAAAACACTGACACATGACTGCTTCTAACTGGAAGGTGGCATATAGGAAAGGGTTGTATTTGGGGGTCAGTTTAGCCAAGCAGCAGAGTCTGTCAAACAGTTCATCAGTAAAACAGCACCTAAGAAATAGATATTTATAAAGAAAGTCTTTGGGACATTTCTCCCACATTGACCAACTAAATGGAGGTACTAGAGATATATATGAATTTCTTAAAAGTGGAAATTTGTGAAATTACAAATAGGTTACATAGTCTTGAATATTTTCCATTTTATTATATCACTAACCATTCCATCAACTCTATGGTACCAATTTAATTATTTTTAAGGATTTTGTTTATTTACTTGAGAGGTAGAGTTACAGATAGAAGGAGGGAGAGACAGAGAGAAAAGTCTTCCATTCACTGGTTCACTCCCCAGATGGCCACAATGGCCGATCTGAAGCCAGGATCCAGGAGCCTCTTCCAGGTCTCCCCTGCAGGTGCAGGGGCCCAAGCACTTGGGCCATCCTCCACTGCTTTCACAGGCCGTAAGCAGAGAGCTGTTCAGAAGAGGAGCAGCCAGGACATGAACCAGCACCCATACAGGATGCTGGCTTCACAATCAGAGGCTTACCCTACTATGCCACAGTGCCAGACCCTCAATTCAATTATTAAGCCCATTTACAAACTGAGATTAACAGAGATGAGTGACTTGTCTACAGTCATACAGACAAGAAAGGCCGAGTTGTCCTCCTTGACTCGGCACTCGAGCAAATGTGCAGAATAAAACCTCCTGAAGCAGACATATGTGCACACATTCCAAGCACTCATGGAAAAAGGGGCGATTAGAGTGTAGTGGATTTAGCCGTTCAACACTTTTTTTTTTCAAGAGCAAGTAAGCTTTGAACCAAGAATTCCAAGGTAGTTGAAAGAGCAATTCATTCACACATTTTTACTTGTTGCCCAAAAGAAGCCCTCCAGTTGTGGACTTAGATGCTTCCAGAGATAGCAGTAGTAAAGAAAGGCCGAGGCAGGTCAGGGAGAGACA
Organism: Oryctolagus cuniculus; assembly: GCF_964237555.1. Classification (NCBI taxonomy): domain Eukaryota; kingdom Metazoa; phylum Chordata; class Mammalia; order Lagomorpha; family Leporidae; genus Oryctolagus; species Oryctolagus cuniculus. The sequence goes on along the minus strand of NC_091449.1, from coordinate 64,507,280 downwards.
GATTCAGTGCCTTAAACATACAGGTCCTCACAGAGTATCCTGGCTTTATCTCAACATGGCATCCACTGTGCCCGCCCCCTTTCCTAATGGTACCACGTGCCCCTCGCCCATGGCCCTGGCAATAACCACCACAATAGGATCCTGGTGGAAGCTTATTCTTTGCTCGGTCCCACTGCATCTGATGGAACAGGAGAGCAACATACAGTCCATCTCTCGGGGTGTGAACAACTAACCTGCAGATTGGAGGGATGGCTGACCTGTTTGCTCCACCCGCCCCCCCAGAGCAGTGATTCTAGTGATTAGACGGAGCCAATTCAAGCCTCCGTGAAACAGAAAATTGCTGCCAATTGTCAGGGCTGGGTCTGCCCAGGCTATATTCAACCTACACACAGTCCCAAGCGTCAAGGTATCTTTTGACTCTGCAGTCCCTGTTCCAAAACCAAGACTCACCTCTCAGGAGTGAAGAAAGGCCATTTCATAGGCAGTAATTGCATAATATACCGAGTGTAACCAAAGGGAGCCCCCCGAGCGCCATTACTTTGAGGAGTCTGTCAGTGTTTTCATTACAGTCCATTTTCTGCAGTGATTTCTCTTCACTCGTGAACCTGGGCTGACAGCTGGGGCTTAGCACCCATGGACCCAGCCCAGGAGCACCGGCTGGAGTTTAATTTACTTGGAGTTGTTTGGCCAGTTCCTTACCGAGGACTCGAAGTCTAGCTTTGAGTTCTCTAGCATTTCTGCAACAGTTCTTGTTCTCAACATCCTCAATAACTCACCTGAAAATTGGGCTTTGCTGACAGGCTGAACTACGCCAAGCCAGGAACACAAACAGGGGAGTCATTTTTCACACTTTTCAAAGGGCCATTTTTGGGTGGTCAGAGGAAAGGATCTGTAGTTGAGATCCATGGATATAGTTTACGCTTCTTTTTGAGTAAAAAAAAAAAAAAAAAAAAAAAGGAATCATGAAAACCCACATAATCATTTAAAAGTTATTTCCTCTTCTTCCTAGCCTTGAGGGCAGGCTCTGAGTTCTCCTGCAGAAGGTGACACATCACCTACAATGCCTCCGTCCCCAATATGTACCTCTTTGGGAAACAGAAAGAGGGTCCCAGAACCCACATTTGGCACAGAAAAGCTAAATCCTAGAAATTAATCCAAAAAGGTACCCCAAGGAATGGCTCCCAAGTTACCTAATTTCCTGTCTTGAACCTGGTGTTCAATAAATCTCAGGATTCCAGCTCTGAGACCAGGATCCAGCCCAAAAGCCAACAATCTATCTCAAGGCTCACACAAGTTAAGGGAAGACAGAAAATCACTCTTAAAATGTTCCTCCCTCATTTTTCTCTCCCTGGTCTTCTTGGGCACTAATGGCAGAACAAGCTATGAGTTTTCTGCACAGACGGTCTCTATAAGGCACAGACATGACCACAAGCCCCTGGAATTCTTAAACCAGTTTCTTCACTCTTACCATCATGCTCACCGTCAGCCACATCTGAGAGTGCCAGTTCCACCATGACCAGGCTCAACCATGGCATTTTTCAAGAGCTTGCTTCCAGGAGGGCTTTGTACTATGTGCTTTCCTGATGGGCTTCCAGCTGATCCTCACTGCCAGCTTCTACAAGCTTAGGCAAGGCTTTTACTCCCAAGCTCAAGAGAACGAGGCTTGAAAAGGCGACGTGACACGCCTAAGGGCGCCACATCAGAAGCCACTGGGAATGCTTACGTGCTGGGCGACTGTGGGGCTCTGATTACCAACCACTCACCACAGCACTGGCTCCCCAGGAAGCCAGCGCAGAGGTGGTATTTGGAGTCAGCACGTTTCTCAGGGGGCGCTCTTGGGACCAACACTTGTAGAAGGTAGGGGAAGAAGTGGACAGAGGGGGAAGCTGGGCTCTGATACAAGCTTAAGAGCCTCCTGGCCCCCCTTCAGAGTGCCTCAGGGGCTAGAACAGCCTGCCTATCAGCCTTCCTGCTTTGGCCCAGAAAACTGGACCTTTGTGCCCTGTGTTCCTATTCCTATTGCTACTGAAACATATTACAGGAGCTCAGAGGATGAAGGTCAGAAGTACAAAATGGAGCACCTGGGCCAACAGGACTACAGCCTCTGCTCCCATCACATCTGTTCTGCCTGTGCCTCTTCTGCCTTGCCCTTCCCTCGTCATCCTCGTGAGGACGCTAGGCTGCCTTACCTCCAAGAACCTGGCTTCATCACATCTGTAAAGAACCTCTGCCATGTAAAGCACTGCACTTCCAGGTTCCCAGGATTAGCATGTGGGCATCATGGGAGACCAGCACTCGGCCTGCCAATCACTCACTGTCCGTGGGTGCTGAGCATGAAGGTTGACCTCTGGCTGCATATCTTAGGCTGTAGTTCCTTCCTAAAGAGGGACCTGGGGGCCACGTTCATGTACATCACAACCCTAGAAACGTCAGGTTCAACCCAGCCCAGACTATCCCTGCCTTTGGTCTAGACTTGCATTTTCCGAGCTTTGAATCCCAGCTCTGAGCTCCACCCCAGACTCCACTGCTGAGTGTGCTGCATCCTCCCTGTCCTATGAATCACAAGACTCCGATTTTATATTTATGACCAACTGGTTAAACGGCTCTGAGTGTCTGACCACAGCTCAGTTGTCCATTCCTGCAATAATCATCTGTCCCTTTGTATTCAGAAAGCAGCACAGACTAGGAACTGTGAAGACCGCTTTTGGCACTGAGCAGTTGTGTTTGGGGGGACAGCTCTCCCGTTGCTGTGAATGTGTTACACTGAAGCATATTTCCACCCATCTGCAGCCATGCCTTATTGCAGGTAACTGTGAACAAAACAAGCAATACCACCGCAAAGGAGCTGCTGCCGCTTCATATACAGCCCCTCAGTTACCTGTGCTAAGGCCAGAGGTTCCTCTTCTTGAGTTCCTTCCATACTCGCCAAGCAGCAACTACCACCTGGAGACACCTGGGAGATTTAAGAAACCAAGTAAGAAAAAGCTGATAGGCCCACTTTAAAAAGCACCAAGGCCCGAGAAGCCCCTCTTCTTTGATCCTGCCTTCTGTGTGACTCCCTTTCTATGTGGTGCGTCTTGCAGAGTAAATGAGAAACATCACTCTGTCCCTTAGAGTGGACACGTGTTATGGTTTTGCCTGCCTTTTGTGCCTTTCGTTGGAGGAGAACTAACTCATTGCTCTGCAGGGACTCTAGCAGAGACCTCATCGCTGTACTTCCTTGCTGGTGGGTGTTGAACCCAGGAGTCTCAAAGCTCTTGTTAGAGCCACCCACTCACTCAATATCTATCCCCTCTCTCTTTTTCTCCTCTCCCTCTCTGCCCCATCTATCCCTCCTCCTCTTCTTCCTCTCTATCTCCTTCTCTCCCCATATATCCCTCTCCCTTCTCCTCTCCCTTTTCCTCTCTTTTCTCTCTCTGTCTCCATCCCTACCTCTTCCCCTTTGCCTTTTTTCTCTTTACCCCCTCTGCCCCTTTACATTTCTAAGCTACCCAGACCAGAGTCTGGGTTGCTGGCTGTCTTCTCAGGAGACAGAGAGAATCAGAGCTCTGAATTCTTCACTGAACCCCTGGATCCAATCATGCCCAAAGATAGAACTGCATCTTTCTAGTATATCAGCCAAGGCAGGTTTCTGTAAACATAAGTGATTTTTAATAGTTTCTACCAAACAACATTGAAACTATCATCTTGCCTCTTTTGTTTCACTCTCTAGATGTTTCTTAGTGGCCTCAAATGCAACATGCTGGGAAATTTAAATTGCCTATGCCCATTTCTGCTAATATCGCTGTCTTTTCCCCCAAATATCTCCATTTTCCACATTCCTAGCCCCTGGAACCCCTGCCTATGCTAGAATCTCTCTTTCCTTCAAGACACCAACTCTCCAGTTGCGTTCCCTTTGTCAGGCGTGGATGGCTCTCCCAAAAGCACAGCAGGAGTCTCCCCGAAGGCCCCTTTCCAGACTCTGATTCCACCAGGCCCCCCTATCTGTCAAAGAAGTCAGTGGTCCCATGAGGTACAGACAGGCTCCCAATGTCCCTGCATGACCTCTGAAGTGGGGTGCAGTACACACAGGCCAGACTAGGACTCAGCCTTAGCTCTGCTCCTTGGCTGTGTGACTCTGATAAAATCATTAGCCTCTCTAACCCAGTACTCTCACTAATTTCTATAATTTAAAATTTTTATTTATTTATTTTTGAAACAAGAAGTGAGAAACAAACACAGCTGCCATAGATGGTTCACTCTCTAAATGCCTGCAACACCTGAGGCCAGGTTAGGCTGAAGCAGGGGTCCAGGAACTCCAGCTAGGTCTCCCGGATGGGTGGCAGGGACCCAACTACCTGAGCCATCACTGCTGCTCCCCGGGGTGCACGTCAGTAGGAAGCTAGGCTCAGGAGTGGAGCCAGGCACTCTGATAGTGGGTGTGGGTGTGCCAAGTGGCATCTTAACCACTGTGCCCAATGCCTGCCTGTCTTCGTTTGTAAAAGTGAGAGAGAACAATACCCACCTTGTGCAGGGGGGGTGAGAAATAAACCGAGATGCCCATCAACTGTTGACTGAATAAGGAAAGTATGGTATATATATGCTATGGAATACTACTCAAACATTAAAAAAATTATGAAATCCTAACTTTTGCAATAAAATGGATGAAACCGGAAACCATTATGCTTAGAAAAATAAGCCAATCCAAAGAAGACAAATATCATATTTTTCTCTAACATATGGCAGTTAATATAGAACACAAAAGAATGCATACCCATGTAACTGACATCTTGTGATAGGATTGTTGTTTTTAGCCCTTGTTTACACTCCTGTGGAACTGTGGTCTTCCTACTTTTTACTTGTTGAATATTATGGTTAGTGACAAATTAAGCCTCTGATTATAGAGGAGCTTGAAATTATTTCTGTGCAAAAATTAAAGACAAAGAAATGAAGGAAGGAGAGGGGGTTGAAGGAGGGAGACAGAGGGAAGTATGGTTATCTTTTCAGAATGGTATCTATGAAATACATGATATCTGTTTTCTTTATATTAACACAAAAAATTTGAAAACAAAGAAATGTATTGTTTCAGAGTTCTGGAGCCCACACATTGAGGTCAAGTGCCAGCAGGGCTGATTGCTGCCGAGGGCTGCGTGAGAAGCCGCCCCTGCCCTCTCCCCGTTCTGGCTGGGTCACCGGTGATCTCTGGCATTCCTTGGCTGGCAGATGCTCAGGCTGAGCTGTGCCTTCATCTTCATACCATACCCCAAAATGCATGTGTGTGAACCCAAATTTTCCCTTTTCACAAGGATGTCAGCCCTAGCATAAGAGGGCCCATTTTAGAGACCTCATTTTAACTTGAACACTTCTGTGAAGAACTTATCTCTGTAAACATCACACTCTGAGATCCAAGGGGTTATGACTTCAACATATAAATTTAGGGGGCACAGTCTAATTCATCACATTCTGACTTCTAGCACCTCAAAAACTCAGAACTTCCCACATGCAATATAAACTTACTCTAACACAGCATTCCCAAAATTCTGAACCATCCCATTGTCAACTCTAAATCTAAAATCTCATCAAAAATCATCTAGAACCAGTTTGGTGCTGCAGTTAAAATGTTGCCTGGGGCACCCATATCCCATATTGAAGTGCTTAGATCAAGTCGTGGCTGCACTCTCAATTCCTTCCTAATCATGCACACCCTGGAAACCACAGGTGATAGTTCTAGTGCCTGAGTCTGTCACCCACGTAGGAGACCCAGGTGGGGTTCCAGTCTCCATGCTTTGAGCTGGCTCAGTCCCAGCTATTATAAGAATTTGGGGAGGGATGGCGCCGCGGCTCAATAGGCTAATCCTCCGCCTTGCGGCGCCAGCACACCAGGTTCTAGTCCCAGTCGGGGTGCCAAATTCTTTCCCGGTTGCCCCTCTTCCATGCCAGCTCTCTGCTGTGGCCAGGGAGTGCAGTGGAGGATGGCCCAAGTGCTTGGGCCCTGCACCCCATGGGAGACCAGGAGAAGCACCTGGCTCCTGCCTTCGGATCAGCGTGGTGTGCTGCAGCGTGCTGGCCGCGGTGGCCATTGGAGGGTGAACCAACGGCAAAGGAAGACCTTTCTCTCTGTTTCTCTCTCTCACTGTCCACTCTGCCTGTCAAAATAAAATTAAAAAAAAAAAAATCTGGGGAGTAACCCAGTAGATGAGAGATATCTCTCTGCTCCCCACCTCCCTGTGCCTTTCAGATAAAATAAACAGATAAACAAATGAAACTAAGATAAAACAAAAATCAAGTATGAGTGAGAAAGGATATGACTCATCCTGGGGAAAATTTTTCTCCATCTGTGAACCTGGGAAGGCAGACAAGTTATTGGCTTCCGAAATCCAGTGAAAGGAGAGGGACAGGACAGAGCAGATGGAGTGACCAAGGCAAGAGTCCAATTTTCTGTGGGGCCTAGATACCCTGACATCGCCTTTGTCAGGGCCTTCCCATAAGTGGTTTCTTAATGGGCACCCCATCCCTACTTGGTGTACCCAAGTTCATGGGCCTGTTTCTTGTGGGCTACATTACAAGTCAAAGCTTCTCATAATGGCAGTAGGAATCTGGATAATCGAACACTCAGAATCTGCTGAATATGGTTCTTGAAACCCTGTAAGTAGCTTCTCATTCCCTCCTTGCTTGTATCTTTCTATGTGGGAAAAACTAGCAAAATAAATCCAAAATGTTTCTTATTTCTGGCCAGATGAGGCTCAAATGTGCAATGCAATATTCCCATTGCATATAAATTCACTGGGGAACTTCCTGTGAGTGGCTTTGAGCACGCTGGTCTCCCCAGGTTGCTGACGGCCCTGATAGTCATTGTCTTAGTGCCATGGGAGGACAAAAAGCCTTGAAGATCAATGACTTTCAAGGATCAGAGAATGCAAGTCTTTTACTCCAGTTGGATAATGCACTTAGGATTTTAATCAACCCTAACGTGTAGATTTTATACATTATTCAAGACCTCCTCGAGCCCCACATAGATCCTTCTGTTGACAAACACACTGTTAGAAGCGTGGGTTGCCTCACTGCAGTCCCAAGACCCTGTTGTTATGCAAGGCAGCAGCTCCCAGAAGAGCTGAAGTCAACACCTATTTGTGTTCAAGCCATATCTTTGGAAATTGGACATTTTCTGTTCTGAAGAAAACTCCCCAAGTTGCTCCACGTGCTTCGGCGTTAATACCAGCTTCAATGTTAGGTTGACTTCCATGGTGATCCAGAAGGAGTAGCAGGGACAAAGCAGAGGAAACTGCTCTGGGCGGGTGGGAGGGAATGCCCGAGGGGCCCATTGCACTCACTGCTCTGTAGGAAAGAGCTCTGTGAAACAGGAACAAGTCAGAAGTCCCCATTTCTGCCTTCAGCAGTGCCCCCAAATGAGCTGTGATTGACACCTGGCTCTCAGGATCTTTCAGGCCTTGGAGTAAGGGGGAGTTTAAGTTACAAAATCTATCGACTGCAGTGTGGTGTAGTGGGTAAAGCTGCTGCCTCCAGTGCTGACATCCATGTGGTACCGGGTTTGAGTCCTGGATGCTCCACTTCCGATCCGGCTCTCTGCTATGGCCTGGGAAAGCAGCAGAAGATGGTCCAAGTCCTTAGGCTCCAGCACCCACATGGAAGACCCGGAAGAAGCTCCTGGCTCCTGGCTTGGATCCGCACAGTTCTGGCCGTTGCAGCCAATTGTGGAGTGAACCAGCGAACGGAAGACCTCTTTCTCTCTGTGTATAACTCTGACTTTCAAGTAAATAAATAAATCTTTAAAAAAAAAAATCTATCGACCAAGGACCAACTATGCAAATTGCAAGGGGATTAGATTAAGGATCCAAGCTCTGGTAGATCTCAGGGTTTCATTCAACCCATTAATACTTTTATAGCCAAGGTAAAAATCACTTCTCTCCACCTCATTTTCTTTATGTGTTAACACAGGGAAGCAGTTACACTCAGTTTGGGGACTGTACTGCACACTGGTAGAGGACATGATCAATCAATGCAGAGCTCAGGGCCCAAGAAGTCTTGGGGAAACACCTCGGATCATGCCCCAGCCAGGAGCAATAACAGCGGCAATTTCAGTAGTCATGCTTCTAAGACTCTCCAGCAAGCACTTTGCAGAAGCTATGATTATCCCGACAGTCACAACACATACGAGGAAGCAGCTCATGTGTATCAGTGCAGATCCTATCCTAAGCTTTTCACACGAAAACTCAAACACTATGGGTACTGTATAGACTGTATAGACGGGTACTGCAGAGACTCCAAGAGGTGAAGCCTCAAGCACAAAGACACAGAGCATCAGACCAGAGCGGAGTCCAGGCCTGTCCGGCACCAGAGTCATGAGTCATATTATAGAAATAGGGGACCTGTCACCGAGCTTCTCTACATCTCAGCTTTCACTGGAAGGGACAATTCCTGGTTCAGAGGTGATTTGGGGAATCCAACTGGGCTTCGAATTTAAAAGAGCCACTTTGCACACAGAAAGATCTGACTAAGAAGTTAGGATTTGTTGTTGAACTCACCACAAGGCTGTCATGTGCTTACCAGGAACCCTGTAACTCTGCAGCTGAGAAACTCGCAGAAGTTACTAGGAGCAGTCCACCCTGCAGAGAGGAAGAAAAGAAGCAAACTATGCAACAGATAAAGGGTTAATAACCAGAATCTACAAAGAGATCAAGAAACTCCACAAAAACAAAACCAACAACCCAATTAAGAGATGGGCCAAGGACCTCAATAGACATTTTTCAAAAGAGGAAATCCAAATGGCCAACAGGCACATGAAAAAATGTTCAAGGTCATTAGCAATCAGAGAAATGCAAATCAAAACCACAATGAGGTTCCACCTCACCCCAGTTAGAATGGCTCACATACAGAAATCTACCAACAACAGATGCTGGCGAGGATGTGGGGAAAAAGGGACACTAACCCACTGTTGGTGGGAATGCAAACTGGTCAAGCCACTATGGAAATCAGTCTGGAGATTCCTCAGAAACCTGAAGATAACCCTACCGTTCGACCCAGCCATCCCACTCCTTGGAATTTACCCAAAGGAATTTAAATTGGCAAACAAAAAAGCGGTCTGCAGCCTAATGTTTATTGCAGCTCAATTCACAATAGCTAAGACCTGGAACCAACCTAAATGCCCATCAACGGTAGACTGGATAAAGAAATTATGGGATATGTACTCTTTAGAATACTATACTGCAGTAAGAAACAACGAAATCCAGTCATTTGCAACAAAATGGAGGAATCTGGAACACATCATGCTGAGTGAAATAAGCCAGTCCCAAAGGGACAAATACCATATGTTCTCCCTGATCGGTGACAACTGACTGAACACCAAAAAGGAAACTTGTTGAAGTGAAAGGGACACTATGGGAAACGGTGACTTGATCAGCATAGCCCTGACTGTTAATGAACAACTTAATACATTATCCCTCTTAGTAGTTTTTTTGTCTGTTCTACTTAATATGACTGATTTAATTCTGTAATTAATACACAGTTATTCTTAAGTGTTGAAATTTAACTGAAATGTGATCCCTGTTAAACATAAGAGTAGGAATAAGAGAGGGAAGAGATATATAATTTGGGACATGCTCAAGCTGACTTGCCCCAAATGGTAGAGTTAGAAACATACCAGGGGACTCCAATTTAATCCCATCAAGGTGGCATGTACCAATGCCATCTCACTAGTCCAAGTGATCAATTTCAGTTCGCAATTGATCATAATGAAAGGACTAAGAGTCAAAGGGAGCACATAAGCAAGTCTAGTACCTGCTAACACTAACCGATAGAATAAATAAAGGGGAGAGTGATCCAACATGGGAAGTGAGATACTCAGCAGACTCATAGAATGGCAGATGCCCTAAATAGCACTCTGGCCTCAGAATCAGCCCTAAAGGCATTCAGATCTGGCTGAAAAGCCCATGAGAGTATTTCAGGCATGGAAAGCCAAGACACTCTGGCAAAAGATCTCTGTGAGTGAGATCTCAGTGAAAAGAACAGGTCTTCAAAGAAGGAGGTACCTTTCTCTGAAGGGAGGAGAGAACCTCCACTTTGACTATGACCTTGTCTAAACAAGATAAGAGTCGGAGAACTCAAGGGGCTTCCATAGCCTTGGAAACTCATGACTGGAGCATAGGGAGATTACTGATGCCATAGACAGGAGTGTCAATTGGTAAAGTCAACAACAGGAGTCACTGTGCACTTACTCCTCATGTAGGATCTCTGTCCTTAATGTGCTGTGCATTGAGATTTAATGCTATAACGAGTACTCAAATAATATATTTCACTTTGTGTTTCTATGGGGGTGCAAACTGTTGAAATCTTTACTTAATGCATACTAAACTGATCCTCTGTAAAAAAAAAAAAAAAAAGAAAAGAAAAGAATAGAAACTATCAACTCCCAACTTGACTCTCACTGGGATTAAACATGACAATAGGTCTGATCTGATTTCATCATCATTAAAAAAAATCATCTATTATTTTTCACTTTATGTTTCTGTGTGGGAGCAAACTGTTGAAATCCTTACTTAATGTATACTAAGCTGATCTTCTGTATATTAAGATAATCGAAAATGAATCTTGATGTGAATGGAAGGGGAGAGGGAGTGGGAAAGGGGAGGGTTGTGGGTGGGAGGGACGGTATGGGGGGGAAGCCATAGTAATCCATTATTCGTACTTTGGAAACGTATATTCATTAAATAAAAGTTAAAAAAAAATATATAAAATTAAAAAAAAAAAAAGACAAGAACATTTTATAATGATAAAAAAAAAAAAATACAAAACAAACCCACATCCTAGAAAAGTAACTGGTTCTCTGGCCATCCCAGAAGGAAAGCATGGTAGGAAGAACGGACGTGCAAAGACAGCCAGGTGAGGTCCCTGCGACCATGTCATCTTACACAGCAAATCTCAAATGTGATCAAGTTTAAATATCTCGAGATGGGGCATTATCCTGGGTTTTTGGGTCTGGCCCAATGTCATCACAAGGATCATTGCAAGACGGGGGCAGGGGGATTAGAGAGAGAAGGAGGTATGATGAGAGAAACAGAGAAAATGTGAGAGAGATTAGAAGTTGTTATAGAAGTTGCTTTGAAGATGAGGAAAGGGCATGTGAACCAAGAAATGCAGGAGTCCTTTGGAAGATGGAAAAGGCAAGGGACCCAGTCCTGCCACGCCGTTCTTACTTATGTAGAATACACGCATGCTATCCTAAGTCATTAAGTCTACAGCAGTTGGCTACAGCAGCAATAGGAAACTAACACCCAGTGTCTCTCGCAGAACTCAGCTGACTTAAAACCAAACTCCAGCCAGCACAGGGAGAAAGGAAGGATGGATCTTTTTGATGTACCACTGTGAGACATCGTTGTACAGCTGAGCCTTAATACAGGTTCTGTTTTGTTCAAATTTTGTGGTTAAACATTCAGACCGAAAAGAGACACGGCCCCGTTCAGAAAAGAATGTCAGCATCTTGCATGTGCAGAAAGCCAGACTGTAAAACAGGATGAAATGGAATCTCTTTGTAAAATGGAACGTGACAGACACACATACAGGGTTATTATTATCAATATGAATTTTTAAACTCAGAAGTGAGTCCCTAAAAGTGGCAGGCTATAGAGAGCTCCACCACCCTCCCATCTTTGGGAACAGAAGGAGCAGCGAGGAGCTGGCAGCCAGGGCAGAGAAGAGACCCAGCCTTCCTAAGAACTGGGAATAGCTGGATTGTCTCGGACCTGGTCACATTGGACAATGAAGCGTGAGTCACTGAACAAATGTGCAACAGAGAAAAACCGCAAAATAGGCCTAGAGACAGCATGCTAATAGTCAGGCAAATAAGGGTAGAGGGTCATTTGAATATTCATGAACCTGTACTTGGGAGCTCCGGATGAATACAGAAATGGTCCCGTTGGTGGTCACACACTCCATGGGGAGGAGAATCCTACCTAAGGAGGTGGAGAGAGAAGTGGAGCAGAGCCATCCTGCTGCCCAGGACTCCCGGGACATTGGCCTGGGTCTTTGCATGCTGGTCCACACAACGTGGTGTCCTTCTCCATCTGTCAGTCACACTACACTGCAATTGGTCTTCCCTTGCCACAGAAAGTTTCTGCTTTCAGAGCTAGGAAAAGGGAGAGCGAGAGAATGCTAATATGCCTAAAGCATCTTCCACGTGCCAGGCCTGAGCGCTGTGCTCTGTGCGTATTTCATCACATCCTCAAGACCACCTACGCATGGGGATATAATCATCCCGTTTTCCAGGTGAGGAAACCGAGGCTCAGGGATACTACTTACTGCTTATGTCAGAAAACTAGTAAATGACAGAGCTGAGATTTGAACAGTTATTCTGTGTAACATCAAAACCTGCATCTCTTCTCCATCACACAGGGCCACCAGGATTCACTCCAGACAAGGGTACCGATGAGATACATATAAGCCATCAACACTGTTTAGGCTGAAATGCAGTATTTGTAGAGAGATGAAGCAAGCCACACAGGGGGTGGGTGTCCCAGGGTCAGCATGGGCTGGGTGTGTTGCAGCTCCTGGCATGTATGTGAACACGCACACACACACACACACACACACACACATGGCCAGACATTTTTTTAAAAGATTTATGGGGACACACACACACACACACACAAAGAAAAAGGAAGAGAGATCTTCCACCTACTGATTCAGTCCCCAAATGGCTACAATAGCTGGGGCTGGGCCAAGCTGATACCAGGAGCCAGGAGGTTCATCCAGGTCTCCCCTGTGGTTGCAGGTACTCAAAGACTTGGGCCATCTTCCACTGCTTTGCCAGGCATATTATCAGGGAGCTGGATTGGAAGTGGAGCAGCCAGGAACTGAGTGGCTCTCATGTGGGATGCTGGCATCACAGGCAGCAGCTTAACCCATTATGCCACAATGCCATCCCATCCCCCCTGCCCCACCCCACGCTGACTTTGCACTGTGCTGGTGCAGGGATCAGCAGGAAACAAGGCCAACATGGCATCTGGCCTCCTGGGCCTGAAAGTCTACTTGAAGTAGATGGACAAATGGAATAACCAATAGAACTTTGACTGCTGGTGGCAGAAGGTGTGAAGGAAATAGACAGGGATGCAGAGGGTGAAGAGAAAGGAGCAAGAGCTCATTTAAGCCATCAGGAGAGAGGCCTGAAGGATGAGTGAGAAGGGGTGGAAGATGCCTCCAGCAAAGCTGTAGCGGGTAAGAAGGTCTCCAGACAGCAGTTGATATTCAGCCCACATGTGGGCGGCAATGGGTGTCAGGATCCAGCCATGGCAAAACAGGAGCCAGCCCCAAAGAAAGGAATGAGCAATAAGAATCCAGCAAGATTCCTGGCAACGGGCTGGGGTCTTGAGGCAAGAATATGTTCCTGGTAAGGGAGAAAGAGCAGGGCTGATCCAACACTGGTAGGAGTCTCACACAGACACTGCCTTCCATACTCTGCACAGATCCCCAGAACACTGGCTTCTCCTCCTCCTTCTCTGACGTAGATGTCACAGTCCTGCCCTCCTTTTCTATCACTATTTCCGTTACTGTGGACACAAAGGTACAAATCAACACACACTTGTTGTTACACAGGCTTCCATGGGTCTGCAGTGGCGCACATTTCGGCTAGCTCTTCTGTTCACGTCTCCCAGAACTGAAAACAAGTCAGCCAGGCTGTGTTTTCATCTGGAGACTGGTCTAGGCGAGGACTGCTCGTGAGCTCTTTCAGGGTGCAGGCAGAATGCACACCTTGTGGTGACAGGACGGTGGGTGGCCTCTGTTGGCTTGCTGGCTGTTTGTGGGCTATGCTTGGCAAGGAGAGATAGCTCTCAGGCCCTTACTCCTTCAACCTTCCATCAGCTGCTCATATTTCCAACCCCTGTGGTTTCAAGAAAGCTCCAATCCTGTTTGAGGGCCTGCATGATTAAGTTAGAGCCACCCAGATAATCTCCCTGGCTAACTTGAAGCTTTATGTCATCATCCTCAAGCAGAGGAGACTATACAAATAAGTAGAAGGTGTGTCCACCATGGGACGACCATCTAAGAATTCAATAACTTACAGTGACTGACAGCATTAACATCCTCATCCCCTGGCACCTTCCATGGACTAGGCATTGTGCTAGTGATTTAATGTACAACCAGAAAACAGTCCAATTGGTCTGACAACATCCTCATTTCTTAAGAGGATGATATAGGGATCAGGGAGGTTAGTAGCTTGGCACAGGACAAACGGCCATGGCAAAAATGCCACTTCTAAGTCCAGCCTGCCCTTTGGGCCCTGTGACACAGCTTATTGACCATGTACTTGCCCCAAGGTCTTGATCACTTCTAGTAGCTGGGCTCCAGAGGCCCCCACGGGGAGCCCTCTCACTTGCTAAAAGCCTTAGAGGAATATCCCAGAAGTGAGGCAAATAAGAGCTGGTTTAAGGGACCAGAAAGTGCCCATCCTATTAGGCTGTGCACACATCACAGGGATCCTGGTCACAGCACCAGGGCCAGAGCAGCCCACTCATTAGACCCCAGTCATGCAAAACAAGACCACTGGGGCCCCAGCCTGGCTCTCCCAGGACCAGAAGGCTCCAGCATGTCCAGCAAGGCCAAGAGGCCTCCAGAGTGTACAGAGTAGGCTCAAGGGCCAGCTGCTCTGCCGGACACACAGCTGATGGGGGTATCTGCCCTCAGCTCCAAGAAGACTATGCTGCCCTCTCCAGGCTGCCTGCCCAGTGTCCTGACCCCTCCCCCGTGACAGAGCCTGAAGCAGATGGCCCAGAGTCACTCCAGTGGAAATTAATGGAGTCAGACTATCCACACACTTCTTCTCAACCAAAGAGAAATATTTTCCACGAGTCAAACACCAGATGTATTTTGTTTATGGGGCAATTTAGCACTTGCAAGGGTTAGAAGACACTGAAATCAGGGGAGAGACACGCTTGCTTTCAGGCAGAGCCCACGCACCCCCAGCCGCCTGCCATGAAACTCGGGGCATCCTTCCTGAGACGGGCCTGCACTCCTAACTCAGCACTCCACACCTGCCAGGGAGAAAGCACGGCTTCAGCAAGTGCCTCCCGTCTTCTCTGCAGGGTTCTGCTTGATGCTGCTGTTGGAGATGGGAGGGGCTGGGAGAAGGAGAAACAGCAACACTAGAGGACTAAAAATGTTCTTTGGATTTAAATAATTGCCAGACATTTATTAAACCAGCCTTCACTGGCACCACATTTTTTTTTTTTTTGAGTCACAAAATTCTCTAAAGCAGTGTGGCTCTGGGTCCAAAGAGCAGCATCAAGGCAGGTTCTCAGGCCATGACCCAGAACCCTTGATTCCAGACCTGCAGGGATGGACCCAGCCGGCTGTACTCCAGCTCCCCTCCAGGAAGCTCTGATGCTCCATGGAGCCTCAGAACCACAGCTCCCAACAAACACCAGAGGTGAACTTACGGAAGGCTCATGAAAGGTTCACATAAGCAAGACAACATCTCCGTGTCTCAGTCCACTTATCTACAAGATGGATTAATAGTAGGACTCACCTCTCAATTTATTGCAAGAATTAATGAGGGAATTAAAGCATTTGAAACCAGAACTCGCACCGTGTACATCATCAGATGTTGTTGCTGTCATTGGTTTCATCATGATTATCTGCGTTTGAGATCAGCTATACTAACAGCTACGACAGCACTAACCCTCTACACTTAGTTATATGCTGGGCACTATACCAATAGTGACAAGCAAATGGATAATTGCCACATGACGATAGCAAGTGATTTTTACAGTAATCATGACTTTCATTCATTCATTCACTCATCTACTCATTACTCCAACAAATATTTCTGAGCCCTATTATGTTTCAGGTGCTGTTCGTGGCACAGCGATTCAGCAGAAAATAAAGCAGATACACAAATCAGAGCATTCATTCAAATCCAAACACAAAGCCTTGATTCCCACCCTGTGACACGTATACCCCAAAGCCCCGCTGCACGGTCTCATTACGTTGGGTTCCTCCTAGGCACCCCTGTTCAGGCTGCCACTCTCTGCTCAAGGCCTGCCAGTGCCCTTTCTCCTCCAACTCCTCCATCCTCAAACTAACACAAGTCTCTCTGTGCCCACAGTCCTGTCACTGAGAAGTGCGTCCCTCAGCCCTGTGTTCCCCTCTTGACAGAGGTCTCAGTGCAGCATTGCCTGGCCTCAGACAGCATCAGGATGGCTCTTTCTGTTTTATAAACACTAGTTTCACTAGTAGCCTGTGCTGCTAGGGTATCAAGGGCAGGGCACTTCAATCTGTTATCAGGTAGTCAGGGTAAAGAGACATTACTCTAACAACTCAGAGAATGAGGTGTGCATGTGAAGGGGAGGATTCTAGAACTTCCAGCCTCTCACTCACTCTCAGGGGTGACACGTTCCTGAGCCTGTTATCATGAATATCCAAATACCTACATAGACTCTCTGGGCTAACACTGTAAGTCTCACAAGTACATATAACTTAGGCCCTTCAGAATCTGTAAAATGGGGTGATGATTTTGCCTCTAGACACTCACTTACGCATGTACAGTGTAGAACTGGGGTTTGAGAAACCACAGCCTAGGAACAAAAACAGCCCATTGTCTGCTATTGTAAACAGAGTTTTGTTGGACCACAGCCACGTCCATTCTTACTTATCATCTCTGGGGGCTTCTGCACTACAGGGGCAGACTCAAGTGATTTTGAGAAAGATCATCTGGCCCACAAAATCTCAAAGTTTTGCTATCTAGCCCTTTGAGGAACAAGTTTGTCAATCTCTGGCATAAAAGACAGGGCTTATAGAACCTACATTAGAAGAAATTCAGTTTAGCCTTTTCACTGACCCGAACAATGAAGTTTATGGAACTAAAATAAAGTAACCAACCATTCCCTGTCCTATCCCCTCTGTAGACTATGTGAGCTGAGATCCCAGGAAAATATTTCAACTAATCAGACATAATTGTAACCGATTAATGTAACAATTTAATAACATTAATAAGTATGCTGCTCAATAAAGCTCAACATAACCTCATTCAACCTAAAGGTTTCCGAACCAAAGCGAAAAAGATTCCATTTTCCACCTGGCTGAGGCATAGTTACAGTTTGTGTTTACTCAGGAAACAGAGGCAAGGAGGTGAAGATGAAGACATCCCCACACTGTGTTGGGGTGCAGTAGCTGCAGCTCTGGGGCAAATGCTTCACTAGTACCTATCAGAGCTGCAAACATACCATATTTTTTTTAAAGATTTATTTATTTATTTGAAAGGTAGAATTAGAGAAGGAGAAGGAGAGGGAGAGGGAGAGGGAGAGGGAGAGGGAGAGACAGAGAGAGAAAGAGAGCTAGTGAGCTAGCTCTTGTCCTCTGGTTCACTCCTCAGATGGCTGCAACAGCCAGAGCTGGGCAGGTCTGAAGCTAGGAGCCAAGAACTCCTTCCAGGTCTCCCAGGTGGGTGCGGAGGCCCATGTACTTAGGCTTTCCCTCAGCATGCCAGCAGGCAGCTGGATCAGAAGTAGAGCAGCAGGACTCCAATGAGTGCCAATATGGGATACTGGCATCACAGGTGGCAGATTTGCCTGCTACGCCATAGCACTTACCCCCAAATACACCTTCTGACTGGGGGATTCTCCTTTCAGGAACTTACCCTATGGGTAAGCTCTCAAAAATGTTCAGTGTCATTCACCTATATGTGTTTATTTGCATCACTGTTCATAACAGTGAAAACTTGAGTGAGGGTGGAAGTTATCCAACAATAGAGATTGTATAAATAATGTTTGATATTTCCATACCGTGGAATACAGCACAACCCATATAAAGGAATAAACTAGGCCTGAGTCACCTCATGAGATAAAAAACGCTCTTGATCTAATGGAGACAATATAGAAGATTCCCTGAGCTATTAAGGTAAACAAAAGGTCATGATGTCTGTGGGTGTGTTTGAGAGGCCAATGATATAAATGAAGGATACATACACACACACACAAATCCTTGCACACATGTCAAGTTTAGACATTCTAAATACAGGAAACTGTAACAAGACACAGCCATAGATCCCCCAGAGGAAGACTGAGGGTCTGCCCTGAATTATGCACTCTCTCCTGACTTTATACCCTCTTGTTCTGTTTCACTTCAGTTCTTCTTACTATATGTATATTTTTGTTAGTTTAAATGAAAATGTTTTTTTATTTAAGAAAACAAGAAGGGGGACTCTGGATCAGACCGGGGTCCCGTGTGTGTGTGTGTGTGTGTGTGTGTGTGTGTGTGTTAGCGGCTGGTGCAAGACCTTGGCTGTTAGCCTGAATCACCTTCCCCAAACCCCCAGAAAGCAGCGATGGTGCCCAGAGCCGTCCAGCAGGCTGCAGCCAGCTGTCTAACTCGCCACTGTGTACGAGAAGCCATTGTTATTAAAAGAAAAGAAAAATCAATAATCCATCACAGCAAGGGCTTTGAAGTCAGCCTAGGAGGCTGGGTTCTGGCAATGCCCCAGTAGCTGTGAGCCCCCTAGAAGAGTGTCACGGAACGCTCGGAGCCTTCCTTCCTCGCCAGTGGGAGCGGGACCATACTGTGCCCACTCGTGGCAGACTTAGGACGGACGCACGTTCATTCAGCACATGCCCTGTGGCAGGATCTGTGCAGAGCACCTCACAGGTCACAGGGAGCCATGCTGCGACCCTCATCTTCCATTAAGGGAGAGTAAGGATTCGGGAGCCATCAATCAATTGTCCAAGGTCACACAGTTATTAAGCAGCAGTCAGGAAACAAACCCAGGTCTTTCTGCTTGAGCTTGCAACAACATTACATTTTCCCTTTGTAATTAAATGAGATAAAATGGCTCATCCACCTAAAACACCCTCTTAGCACTCAGCACGTGCCATCCATGTTGATGCTCAGACATTCAAGGTCCCAGGACAAAGGTGCCCAATGAGCACTACCCAGGCCTGGCTGCTACACGGTTGCCTACGCTTCCCCCTGCTGGTGGGACTGATCATAGCAGCCTCAGTGGCCTGCCATCTTGGCCAACAGAACATCCTGGCTGAGGACCCTGGACACTGCTGCCCTGCCCTGGCACTCCTTCCTGAGCTGACTCTGTTCACAGCTCTTCTTCCAGTGTGCAGAGGCCTCAGCTTTAACAGCCACACCCTGCCCAGGAAGCTGTCCTGTGGGACCTTCCATCTGTCCGCAGCTCAGCAGTGCCTGTCTCTATCTCCCTGTGTCTGTCTCTGTCTCACTTTCTGTCTGCCTTTGGCTCTGCTTCTGTGGCTCTTGTTGTCACTCTGTATGTGCTTTCCTTGTTTTTGCTCTCTCTGAAACACACACACACACACATACAGGAACAGAGACTGCAGGCACCTTACTAAAAGCACAGCTGGTCGCCCTCCCCTCAGTGCAGAAGTTCAGGCTTGCTCTCTCTGCAGGACACCCCCAAGCCTAGATTCTGTTCATCAGCAGCTGTCCTAGAACCCTCTCCTACCAGGGCTCATTTGCTTTACTTATTCATTACTCTAAGAGCTCCCCTCATCCTGAGTTGTAGTTGTCTTATCTGTGAGGCCAGGATAATAACACTAATTTCACAAGGCAACTGGGAGGAACGAAAGGGTGTGGACTGAGGCAGAGTTCAGCAAGGGGCAGCTCCTGGTACTGACTAAAAAGCACAAATCGGCCGGCGCCGCGGCTCACTAGGCTAATCCTCCGCCTTGCGGCGCCGGCACACTGGGTTCTAGTCCCAGTTGGGGCACTGGATTCTGTCCCGGTAGTCCCTCTTCCAGGCCAGCTCTCTGCTGTGGCCAGGGAGTGCAGTGGAGGATGGCCCAAGTGCTTGGGCCCTGCACCCCATGGGAGACCAGGATAAGTACCTGGCTCCTGCCATCAGATCAGCGCGGTGAGCAGGCTGCAGCGCACCAGCCGCGGCAGCCATTGGAGGGTGAACTAACGGCAAAGGAAGACCTTTCTCTCTGGCTCTCTCACTGTCCACTCTGCCTGTCAAAAAATAAAAAAAAAGCACAAATCACACATGCCATATCCCTGGTTCATCAGCTGTACCTAGTGCAGATCTCACACACACACACACACACACACACACACTGAGCATCTTGCTTAGGCAGGTGCTATACCAGAGGCGAGAAGAAATCCTGGCAAGGGCACCCTTGGGTACAGTGCACACACCCAGCAGAAAGTAAGCAGGGGAAGAATCCTAGAATCCTAGGGATCCAAGGCCTCCACCAAGCCCACTCCTTCTGCCCAGGGGTCCGCACACCCCTTTACCTGCCTTTGCACATCTAGCTGTTGGAACAGCCCTGCAGGGCAAGCCTTTTCCCAGAAAGAAACTGAACGGCAGAGACATCTGGGGACGTCTCTGCAGCTGCTAAGTGGAGGGAAGCACTGGGCTTCTGCCCCAGGCCGCCAGCCACCAAAGCATGGAGCTCTCCTCCGAAAGGGCAGTGGAGCTACTGGTCCTTCCCAACACTGCACTCCTCCCAGACAAAGGGACTGAGATCTCCTCGACACAGGAGTCTTCTCTGCACTTCCCAGAAAGTTCCAAAGACAGGACCAGCCAGAGACCTCACTCCTCACCCCATCCTACCCACAAGCATTCTTTTCATTGGGCTCTTGGCACAGAGTGTCCACTACGCAACACAGTCACTCTTGAGCTGGGCCATCTCAGCCGCATGTCCCAAGGACACTTTCCCTCTCTGTAGGGGAAAACTGGAAAGGGCAAGATTGTGGCTTCAGCAGGTGAATTTAGTTGGCCTGAGGGTGTCTGGAACCCAAGCAAGCAGTTACACAATGGAAGGCTGTACTCATCAGAGACCTAGGAACCCAATTTGACAAAGCAAAGGCGCCTGTGCAATTCATCCGGCGAGAGGCTAGAGAGAGCACAGCGAGGGCAGCCATCCGTTCTTACTTCCTGCCCTGAGCAGAAAGGTTCCATAGCATCTCAGGAGTTCCCTAGAGAGTGCCCCAAACATTCTTTTCCCTTGCTGCACACTTTGCCACTCCCTCCCACACTTTCAGCTAACTCAGCCTTCAAAAAAGTCTTGGAAATGGCTTCTGCCGGGTGTACTAGACAGTCTGTCGCTTCTTCTGCCCTTCCTGTTCCTGGATCACCTATCTCCTGAACAAGGCTTCTCTCAACTTACTGAAGATCACAGAGCAGCCACATGACGCCAGCTCTCTGGCCAGCTCCCTGGACCAGGGTAGATGCCTTATGAGAGACAGGTACCACACTGTGACTGACTCAGTTAGTGCTGAGTTAATTCTATCCCGGAAGGAGTTTGCAGTTAGGGTGCTTAGAGTGAAAGTAGCATAGTAAACCCCATCCCCCTCCATTCTTCCTAGCAGGCATTTGGCAGAGACGTTGCCATCTACCACAGCTCTTGCAGACATGGGCTGCAACCCCAGATTGAAGCCTGGTTCTCTGTTGCCTGCCCTGGGTGTGCTTACCTCTCCCTCAAGTGAATTCAGGAAGGGAAAGACTGGGATTTGGAATAGGAACCTGAATCTGCTGGGCTCACTTTATAAGAAGTAGCGGAGGCGGGGGAGGAGAGGGAGAAGTCGTTGCTGAAGGAGAGGAGGGAAGCCTGTCTTGGCTCATGCAACTGAAATCCAGAACTGCTGCTTCCAGCAAGGTCAGATTCAGGAGCTCAATTTCATCAAGTCTCGGTTTCTCCCTACTTTGTACCGGTGCTTTCCCTATGCTCTCCTGTGTGCCAACAAAACACATGCTAGAAGCTCTGGAAACGCAGACTCACAGCTCAGCCACCTGTCTTTACTAGTTCCAGTAGCCATTAGAATTAAGTCTTGTGAGATCAACTTGGGTTTCAAACCCTATGTGAACTGGTTGTTGTGGCCAGAGGATACAGGGTGCTGATTAGTTAGACATGGGACTAAAGCCAAACGGAGTGGCTATTAATAAACATTAAAAAGCATTAGGAATGTTGAGCATAAAACAAGAGATGGTCCCAGGAAGTGCGCAGAGTATAGGTCTGGGCTGCCGTTCATGCCTTCCCTTGCTTATCCGACACTTGTTTAGCCCCTCACACATGCCAGGTGTCATTACCACAGGAGGCTCTAGGGCTGAGGCGCAGGCAGAACTAGCAGCTGCTCCTGAGAAGCCCAGATCCAGTAGGGAGCATTAGTAAACACTAGCCAGCAAACCAGAAAAGGAGGTGAGTGTGAGCAGTGAGACTGCAGGATAGGGATAAAATGGGGACGAACACAGGTAATCGTGGTAGCAAGGCAGGCTAAGCTGGTCATCATCTGGGGCCCAATGACACAAGGAAGCAGAGAGCACCAAATCACAAAGGAGACAGGTGAATGGCAGGACCGGAGACTACATTTTCCAGAGAGAAAGGAAGGCAGGAAAAAGGAGACAGACAGGGATGAGAAGGGCTTTCAGCTCATCTTTTCCCTTACTCTCATGCAATTCTTCCAATTTCTTGTCACCATGAATCCCCTCTACTCAAGTTAGGGCAAAGGGCTTCTCTGTTTTGAACTAAATCACCCGTGACTATGAAGCTAATTAAAAACTCTGAGGGCCAGCCTCATTAGTTGCCGAAAGGATACTGTTTTCTGGAATGGTCCATTTTTAAATGATGTAGCATGTCTACATTGTTAATAGGTTACTGCTAAAAAGGAGCCACATTTAAGAAAAATAACATACAGTATTGAAACCAGAGTATAAAACTATAAGTGTGTTTTAAAAACTATATATATGTGTGTGTATATAAATAGCATTTAGTGTGACTAAGGATGTATGAGAATGGAGGAAGTCAGTTGTAATTTCTCAGTTAAAAACTATAGCACTGGGTCTATCTCTCAAGCTTTCCTCTGTGGGTCTGTATGGGCACAGAGAATGACTAGTGATACTGCTAAAAGGTACCTCACATCTCCCTCCCCCAGAAAGACGCACAAAGCAAAGGGTGTGCACACAATGAGCACACAGATACACAAACACACAGTGAACACACATGGAAAAACACACATACAAATTATACCCATGCACACGCATGCACACATGTATGAAGTACACACATACACAAAAGCACTCAGAGAACACACATGCACACAGTATATACATGTGCATAAATTGCACACATGCACAACTACACCAGGCACACACAGGGGCAGAGAGAGTACTCTGCGCAGGCAGGATTCTGGGTGGGTTCACACCGTCTATAGCAGCAATGGTTGAGTGCACGCTTATCAATCTTCACAGATCCCCTAGGAGGCAGAGTTCTCCCACATTCACCTTTTTAAAGGGACATAACTTGAACGGGCCACACCTGTGGACACGTCGGGTTTTTGTTGGGCACCTCCCCTCTGTGGCCGACTCCCAGCTGCTCTGTGCATGTGTGTGCGTGACCCCATGTCGCCACACCCAGGCACCAACACAAATGAGTCTCCCAGCCAAAAGCACTCAGCACATTGCAGGTCTCAGGGCATAAAACTGTGCTCTGTATATCCTAGGCCGCAGATGCCACGGCAGATTTATTGCATTTATTTAAAAACAACAAACACTCTCAATTATTTCCACACTGCTCAGGACCATAATTTACTCAGAGGTATGAACTATCAAGTTTCTCAGGGATTGCTTCAGACGTCAGATCTAAAAGATGACTCCCACGTTAGTGAATATGAAACACCCATTTATATTTTTCATTTTTACTTTGATTTAATTTCCAGACAATTCAACTTTCTCCCTATGCCTGAGTGCCTAAATTCATTTCACTTGTCAAAAAAGACAATTTTCATAATTACAAAATAAAACATGGTGGCCTTTCTTTGGTGACCGCATATTTCACATCATTTTTTTTCCCAGATGAAAATGCTTTTCCTAGTCTAGTTGGCTTACTTCTGACACATTTCTATTTGGTCTCTGCCTAGAACAGACAAGGGGACAGACTAAACACTCACTATTGTTTTGTTATGTTAATGAACATCTGTAAAAAGAGCACGGAAATTTCCCAACCGGCCAGCTATGCTTGCATCCTCTTTCCTGTCATTGCCGGGGAAGACATCGACATAGTGAGGTAACTGGGCTCTGGTGTGAAATACTCCCTGTCCTCAGCGGCTCTTTCTGCTCTGACCGACACCCTGTGAGCCCTACCGTCCAGCCCTGTGGGGTATTCATCCAGGAGAGGTCAGCAGTGCCCTAGGTTTTCTTACCATGGGGGCCAGTGACAGGTGCAGGACACGGTGGGGGAAGGGGTTCTTGTTCATTTACAAAAGGAGCAATGTTCCTAATACAAACATTTTGAAAAAAATCATCACACAAATAGTGAAAAAAAGCAGAAAAATATCTTTAGTCTCTACTCTTTGCAAAACACAGCAAAGGTGTGGATGTAATTTCAGGTCACTGTTTTAAAATTTAAATTTGTGGGGCCAGTGCTGTGGCACAGTGGGTAAAGCCCTGGCCTGAAGTGTTGGCATCCCATATGGGTGCTGGTTCTAATTCTGGCTGCTCCTCTTCTGATCCAGCTCTCTGCTGTGGCCTGGGAAAGCAGTAGAAGATGGCCCAAGTCCTTGGGCCCCTGCACCCACATGGGAGACCTGGAGGAAGCTCCTGGCTCCTGGCTTCGGATAGGCACAGCCCC
Source organism: Oryctolagus cuniculus (assembly GCF_964237555.1). Taxonomy (NCBI): domain Eukaryota; kingdom Metazoa; phylum Chordata; class Mammalia; order Lagomorpha; family Leporidae; genus Oryctolagus; species Oryctolagus cuniculus. Next base: position 64,482,708 of record NC_091449.1, on the reverse strand, counting down.
GGCTGTTGCGGCCACCTGGGGAGTGAACCAGCAGATGGAAGATCTCTCTCTGTCTCTACCTCTCTCTGTAACTCTTTCAAATAAATAAAATAAAATTTAAATTAGCTTTTTACTTGGTTGGGTTTTTGAATACATAAAATGCACTCTTATCATTAGAAACCTAGTCTAGTATTTGAAAAAGGGTTAAAGACAAAGGTAGAAAGACCATTTAATTATTCGAACCTCTTCTTTGGAACTACAAAGTTGCAACTCATGGGTTGTTGGAATACCTGGTGTGGTCACCAGCTCCCCCACTCCCTGTCCCTGTCTCTGTCCACACAAACCATTCCTTATGGAAGAAGATAGAATTTAAGGTTCAACGGCCATGTTGGGGCTGGTTCTGTGACATAGTCGGTAAAGCTGTTGCCTGCAACACTGGCATCTCATATGGGCACTGATTTGTGTCCCCTCTGCTCCACTTCTGATCCAGCTCCCTACTAATGCACCTGGGAAAGCAATGAAAAATGGAGCAAGTGCTTGGGCCCCTGCAGCAACACTGGAGACCCAGAAGGAGTTCCTGGCTCCTGACTTTGGCCTGGCCCAGCCCCAGCTGTAGTGGCCATTTGGGAAGTGAATCAGTGGATGGAAGACCTCTCTTTCTGTCTCTCTTTTTCTTGTAACTTTGTCTTTCAAATCAATAAATACATTTTTAAAAGATTTTTTAAAAATAAAGTTCAATGGCCAGGGAATGATGTTCAAGCACAGAACGGGATGAGAACTGTGGAATGAAGAGAACAAATGAGCATGGCAGGTAGATGCCAGAGGAGGAGTCATCCCGGGAGACAGATGTAAAGCAGTGATACACTCACACTCACAGCCTTGTCCTGGATTGAGGCCTGCAGAACAGATGCTGAGCCAGAGATGAGCCACCAGTGAGGTTCCTGGGGAAGTGTGGGGGGAACAGTCACCCACGTAAGGGAGGCATGGGAGCCAGATCAGGCCAGGGGGGATGTTGATTGGAGAGGCCGTCTCAGCCAAGGTCTTGGCCGACCCCAGGGGAGCTGTGTGGCCCTTGGGAGTTGAGCCGGGATGGTGTGAGAGGCAACCTTTCTTCCATCACTGCACGGGGCTGCCCAGGACAAGCTGGAACTCTTCAGCCAAGGCAATTCCAGAAGCAGATCCATATCAAGGGCTACAGGGCATTCCAAGGCACCCCAGAGAGGGTCTGGAAGTTTGTCGCAGCACCTACTAAGCTGGTATCTTGCTTTAGCAATGCTTCCCTTCCCAAAAGAAAGGACATGGCATAACCAGACCCTCAATACACTGCTTCTGAGGTACCCCCAAAATTCAGGAGCAGAAGTCAACAAGAGACTCCAGTGATGAAGGAAGAAAAACGTTCATGCTTACAAGCTGCAGGCAAGTCCACAAAGGAAAGAAAAGGCAGAGGCCACTTTGTCCAGCGCCTAGTGAGCTACCCTTGTCAGCAGGGGAGTCAGGTACGGTGGGGCCAATCTTGCCTTGTGACAGCCTAAATTTAAATTCATCCAGAATTCTCATTTTTGCTGTCACCAGAGCTATGCTCATAGCCTGGTAAATATCCATGTTTCCAAAAATGATGACTGGGAGCGCAGACCTTTCACCTCTCATTTGAGCAGATTCTCCGCGCTCAGCAGAGTCCCAGCCAAGCCCACTATACTGTTTATTACAGGACTGGGGACATCGGAACTTTTTTTTTAAAGATTTTTTTTTTATTTTACTTGAAAGTCATAGTTACAGAGGCAGAGGCAGAGAGAGAGAGAGAGAGAGAGAGAGAAAGGAGTCTTCAGTCTGCTGGTTCACTCTCCAGATGGCCTAAATGTCCAGAGCTAGGCCGATCTGAAGCCAGGAGCTTCTTCTGGGTCTCCCTTGTGAGTGCAGGGCCCCAAGGACTTGGCCATCTTCTACTGCTTTCCCAGGTCATAGCAGAGAGCTGGATCAGAAGTAGGTCAGTGGAACTAGAACTGGGCGGCCAGCACTGAAGGTAGTGGCTTTACCAGCTAAGCCACAGCGCCAGCCCCATGTGATGCCACCAGAGAAGACTGACTCTGGCACCTAACTGCCTTCTCACCTGATAAGGGATGCGCTGTTGTTGCATTTTACAAATGATAAAACAGAGGCCCAAAGCCATGTTCAAGGTCACCTAGAAAACATGCAGCACCAGAATTTGCTAACTTTGGGATTCTCAACTTTGGACGCATTCCAATATGCAGGGCTGCCTCCACCTGCTAGCATGGTCATGAATTAGGTCACATTTGCCTTGTCACTGCCTACAGGTATATTTTTCTACTGTCTGAGCTGCAGTCCTATTTTATTCCAGTCCTTATTGTCTATCATAGAGGGACACGCCTTTCCCTGATAGTGGTGGACAAGCAGGAAGCACCCGTCAATCCCTACAGAATGACAAGTCACAGTAAGATCCGGGTCTCACTTCAGCTTTAAGAAGAAAGGGCCAAGGCCGGCGCTGTGGTGTAGCGGGTAAAATAACTGCCTGCAGTGCCAGCATCCTATATGGACGTTGGTTTGAGTCCCAGCTGCTCCACTTCTGATCCCGTTCTCTGCTATGGCCTGGGAAAGCAGTGGAAGATGCCCCAAGTGCTTGGGCCCCTGTACCCACATTCGAGACCTGGAGGAAGCTCCTGGCTCCTGGCTCTGGATAGGCACAGCTTCAGCCGTTGCGGCCAATTGGGGAGTGAACCAGCAGATGGAAGAACTCTCTCTCTGCCTTTCCTCTCTCTGTGTAACTCTGACTTTCAAATTAATAAATGAAGAAGAAAAAAGAAGAAAGAAGAAAGAAGAAGAAGAAGACAGGGCTGCACCTCTTCTCATTGGAAGAATGACTTCCCACATCACTGGTGCAGCAGCCTAACTATGGGTCGACAACAGTTGCCTTTAACACTTCTCTTTGGCCTGTTTCAACCTGATTGTGTCCCATCAGACCTGAAGAATGGAACTTTGGACAGAGTATAGCAGCAAAGATAAAGTGGGAACAACACCCGGGGGAAACCCCCTTTTGACTTGGATGCTATTCCACATAGGCAGATCATAGTAGGATGTGACACTGTCCGTATTTTAATAATACGGTAAGCACTCGTCCTCCCTCAAGTTTCTCTACCAGTCTGAGCCTCAGTTTCCCCATCTGTAAACTATAAGACTTTGGGCTAAATCATGCTTGAGGTTCTTTCTGTCTTTCCACAATCAAGGCCCATTAACCCTTACCTTGATATATTTGCTCTGGGGAAAAAAGAGGAGAAAGATGCAAAACTATCACCACCGCCACCACAGTCGTATCACTTCCCAAAACAACAATGAGGACAGTGAGGAGCTTCCCTGCAGGGTTTGCTGTTCCTTAACACAACATTGTTAGAAAATGCTTATGTCAGAAGTTTTTCTTTTAAAAATGGTCTTGTTTCACTCTGGGTACAGTAATGGGAACATCAGCAGACAAAGACCCAAAGCAAGCTGTAATACCCCCCAAAGCTCACTGCAGTGTTTAGGCTATAAATTGAAATTAGAATTATAAAAAATGACACTGTGAAATTATTTTTCAAGCTAAAAACATCTAAAGAAACTGAAATGGCATTCCGACTCAGCGGTTCTGTGGGCACCCCCCAAGTTAGAATGTCTCAATTATGGAAACATCATCACTACCCTCTCAACCGAAATTGCATGTGAGATCAGGATGATTTACATTTTCAGTTTATAAAATAAATTAGGCAGAAAAGAATCTCATAATCTCAAATACATTAAGTTTACCAAATTTCTTGAAGGTAAATGGCCAAAGCATGTGATCCTTGAAGCAGCAAACAACGATACTAATGATTTATTAATATGTTCATTAGCAAAATTTGATAAATGCATACTCTCTTTTAGCCAACTCTCAGACGATGGATCAGCAAGAGTTTCCAAGACATGCACCTTCCCCAAACCTGAATCCTACTGTTAGTTACACATACTTTGATAGGATTTCTCAGGACAAGACTGATAGCCAGACTGCTTGGATTTCTACGTGTGCTGGCTTAGTCAGGAAGCCCAGTGTGTTGTGTCTAAAACCATGCAGAACAGGTATTAGGAACCCCTGCTCCACCCTGGCCCAGCTATCATCATATCTGGGGTTACCACAGTGGCTTCCCAACTGGTCTCACGCTGCCCTTCTTATCTTGCCTTCTTCCTTTCTCCTTACAGGAGCCAGAGGGGTGCTTTAAACACGCAAGTCAGTTCACGAAATTTCTCATATTGACTGAACTCAGAGAGGCAAGGTCTGCAAAATGAGGTTCCATCTCAGCTGTCTGACCACATCTCCTATACCCTCCCCATTGCTCACTTAGCTCAGCTACATGGGCCCCTTTGCAATGCCTGGAACATTACAGATGAGTTTCTGCCTCAAGGGTTTCGAGCTCACCATTCCCTCTGCCCCTTCTTCATGCGTCTGCACAGTAACCTCCCTCACCTCTGGGATGGCTTGGCTCCCTGCTTACTTGCCCTGACCACTACTGCCGCTTCCCCCAGACACTCTCACATCCTATCTCCCTTCTTGACTGTTTCTTCCATCCAATAAAATTAAAAGCTTCTAACATTCTATTTGCTTATTTTTATCTCTGCTGTTTCATATCTGCAGTCTCCAGGGGGGCAGAAATCTTTGTTTTGTGATGCTGTATCCCCAGGCCCTAAAACAGCACCTGGTGAGAGCAGAAACAGAATGAGTATGAGAGGGAAGGAGGCAGGACAGAGAGGAGCAAGGGAGGGAGAGGGGGAGAGAGGAGGGAAAGGAGGAGGAGAAGAGGGAAAGCAGAATATGTAATCATTTTTAAAGAGCTGTTATATTAGAATGACAGAATGAAGGGTTTTTTTTAATTTGTAACACTTTATATTATTATTAAATCATAATTTAATTTCAAAATATTTGCATAGCAAATTACTGACATTTTCAGGTGGTATGTCTTGAAATGTTTTTTTTTTATTTTGTTTTCCAGTTGGTGACTTAATTTGAATGTGTCATTGAGAATTGTAAATAAGCATTTTAAGTATGGTAAACCCTTGCAATATTCAGTTTTATTAAAACGTAAGTCAAGAAATCCTGGGAATATTGTGCAATTCCAGGATGATGTTACACAAAGGAGGGGGGTGTTATGGGGAAGTGCACACAGGTCCTGGTCTGCTGTCTTCATTTTCTTTTCATTTTCTCGATCAGCTTGCTCATGCGTAGTGAGCAGACTTGTTAGACGCCCCATCCAGCCTACCATTGCTCTGTGTTCTGCCACATTGTCAAACACTCAACCATCTTCTTAACCCATAAACTATTTTTAATACTTCTAGACTTTGGAAATCTACATATGAAGGTGTAGAATTATACAGTCCATTTATGCAGAATTAAATGCATGCATCTGACTGCAGAGGAAGGAGAGAAGGATGGAGGGGTGTGTGTGTGTTTGGGTGAAGAGGGGAAGAGTAGTTGGAGAGAAAGAGATCTTGGAGGAGCACTTGTGGGAGATGATTTAATGGTAAGTGTTACACAAGTCCCTAGCATGCTTGAAAGAGGTAACATGCACAGAACTTCACAAGCAATTCAAAGGATTGTCGAGGGGCATTGGGATTTCACGAAATATTTGTTTTGTCCTTGGGTTTTGGACCTAAGCTCTAAGTTGGATTTGACGCCATTGTCTGTTCTGTTTCTCAAGGCTCCCTGGCCCTAAATTTGCATTTTAGTGTTCTCAACAAATCTATAGCTTCATATGACTGCCCACACCCAGTCACTGTCACTGAGGACCTAGCCCACTACAGATCCCCACAGACCCACAGAAATGGCTGAGTAGAGGCCATAAAAGTTCTAGGTGATAAGGAAGAAAGAGGATGTGTGTGAGACACCAGCTGGCAGAGACTGGTCAGAGAGATCCTAGTACACCTACAACACAAGAACTTATTCAGGCCAGCGCCGCGGCTCACTTGGCTAATCCTCTGCCTGTGGCGCCGGCACACAAGGTTCTAGTCCCGGCTGGGGTGCTGGATTCTGTCCTGGTGGCTCCTCTTCCAGTCCAGCTCTCTGCTGTGGCCTGGGAAGGCAATGGAGGATGGCCCAAAGTCCTTGGGCCCTGCACCCGCATAGAGACCAGGAGTAGGCATCTGGCTCCTGGCTTCGGATCGGCGCAGCGTGCCGGCCGCAGTGGCCACTTGGGGGTGAACCAATGGAAAAAGGAAGACCTTTCTCTCTGTCTCTGTCTCTGTCTCTCTCTCTCTCTCTGTTTAACTCTGCCTGTCAAAAAAAAATTTAAAAAAAAAAGAACTTGTTCAATGAGCATCTCAAGGAAGCACCAACTCAGTGCCAAAATTCATTGAGGAGCAGAACTAGAAAGTGAAGGAGAAACAACCAACCAACAATGAATAATGGACACAGTATGCTAAGCAAGCTACACTCTACAGCTTTAAACCACTTCTAGTTTATTCAGATGAGCTCCAGAACCTCCAGCCAACTACAGTGACTTTGGAGCCCCAACAGCATTATTCACCAGGTTCTTTGGCAAAGTCACCAAATTGGCTTCAATGCCCTGCACAAACAAGGTCCTGGAAGAATGGCTCATATATCCATTTATCTATTTATTCACAGATATATTCATTTCCACACACAACCAAACTCCAATCCACCTTAATGAGTTAATTTATTCAATAAGTATCAATAGATCAGCAACTTTATATCAAGAAATTGTTCCAAAACTTCTGTACACAGCTGGGCAATTTCTTCCACAAAAATCAACATCCCAGTGATGGACGCATCAAGAGGTGTGGGAGTACATCCAAACAGCAATGCATGTTTTTGCATTTCTACACTGTGTCTTCCCTCCACCACCCCTGCAAAAATGGGAAATATCCTCTCCAAAACAGAAGCACTAAGGGATCACTATCCAAATATATAAATTCTCTTGTCTCACTATTTCTTTCATTTTATGCATCCTTGCTTCTACTTATAAGATTCAAATTAAACTTTTAAGGTCAAAATGAGATCCAACAGAGACATAAATATTCTTAACTAGTTGTGTGGAGATGGCACCTATGGAATACCCAAAGGATATGTTGTATATTTTTAACTTGCTACTAGGACCTCTGAATTCAAGTAAGAGGGTTTGCAAGCAAAGGAAAAGACACATCATGTTACATAAAAGAAGAAAGTTCAGTGTTTTCTGCAACCGATCAAAGATGCTTTCCTCTTCTAATGAGTCATGAGTGACTCATCTTCTGTAGGGAAAATCTGAAGTGCCCAGTGATCTGAGTGCATTTTCTGCTGTAAACATATCCATGAAGTAGAGCCCAGGAGACAAACAGTAAAAGACCCTGTGAAATTCAAATAATTTTCTTTTTTCTTTTCCAAATGATAACATATTAAAAAAATTTAATGTGAAAAATGAACTGTCTTTCATCTTAGAAATATAATATGAGGCCACTGAATCAACTGGTTTTGGCAGAGTAAAAATCGGGGGGGGGGTTCTTATCTATTAATGGGATTCCCCTTAAATATCCATCCAATTCAATCACTTTATAAATGAAAGTCGCAGGATGACTTTCACTTCTATTACACCTGGTTGATAAGACACCATTCCGTTTTCATTTCTGTTTCTTTTTCTCTGCAGAATCTAACTAGTTTGGTAACTTACAAAGATGAGAAATGTTCAATGTTGAGGAAAAACACCAGAGAACTTTTTGAAATTCATTGTACCCCAAAGGCTGACAGCAAGAATATACTTTCTGGTACAAAAGAAAGAAAAATGTATTTGGTATGACTGGCTGTTAATATGTCATCAAGATAAATCATAGGTCTTATTCTTGATCATCTTAATAAAAGAAGTCACTTGAGATGTGGAAAGTACAAAAATAATCACCAAGAGGCTCTACCTTTGACTAGAACCTGGGGAAATTTTGAAAGTGTTCCTTCATAGAGACACTTAAAGAGACATTGCCCAAATTTATCTTTGTCATAAATTCTTGCTGACTACAAAGTTTCCTTAGAATAATTTACAATGCTCATCATAAAATACTTCATCAAAAGGAATCACTTAGATTTAATACAAAGCTAACTCTGAGGGACTGCGAAATGGTCTCAGCCAGGCTCCAGAAAGATGAGGTGATCTGTGGCTCTCATCCGTCTCGAGATCGGCCTTGCTTTCAGCTAGCATTCTCAGCTTCTGGGTCGTCACATGACCCTACAGTGTTTGCTTCTTCCCAGAACTCCAGGAAGAAACACATTCTCTTTATTGTCTATCTGAGGGGCAGAGGCAAGGAATGATGCCGCCATCTGGACATTGCGGTTGGGTGATTAGAAGTAACCCCATGATTTTTTTTAAGATTTATTTATTTATTTGAAAGTCAGAATTACACAGAGAGAGAGGAGAGGCAGAGAAAGAGAGAGAGGTCTTCCGTCCACTGGTTCACTCCCCAATTGGCTGCAATGGCTTGAGCTGCGCCAGGAGCAAGGAGCTTCTTCTGGATCTCCCTCATGGGTGCAGAGGCCCAAGTACTTGGGCCATCTTCTACTTCTTTCCCAGGCCATAGCAGAGAGCTGGACTGGAAGTGGAATAGGCAGGACTCAAACCGGCGCCCATATGGGATGTCGGCACTGGAGGTGGCGGCTTTACCCGCAACGCCCCAGCACTGGTCCTGTAATCTGTGATTAACAAAGCAGACACCCTGAGTCCACATCCTAGCCTCAGAGTGGAGGGAACCAGTCCAGGCTAGATGTTTCTGGATGTTCACCCTGTCAGGTAATTGGCTTCACTTCATTCTCCAGGACATGAAAGCTGTTAGTTCACAGGTTCGTCTCAAGATAAAAGAAATTTATATTTGGAAGAACAGAGCATCAGCCTTCCATTTTTCCGCTGTTCTCTGCAAATCATTAAGGCAATTAATCTGAACTCTGGTGCCTGAACCCATGTGCTCCAGCACTGCAGTCTAGTGCTGTGGACGCAGTCGCTCTTGCTAACCTTTCTAATTCTTTTCTCTCAATTAAACTCATTGTCTTCTTCCACAACCTGTCTTTCTGTAAGGATATCTCCATCTACTTCAAATCAAAGCCTTCAACCTTGACATCCAAGTTGTATGCACCAGTCTCTTGAACAACCTCATAGTCTTTTCTCATATGCAATCCCCTTGCAAATGGGCTGGCCCAGCTAGACAACTCATGCTGCCACTGAGAGTCTTTAGCATACTTTTGTTCTATTCCTGAAAATAAATCTACCTATAGCATAGCTCTGCTGATGTCACCCTGACACTAAGAACTTTCAACAGTTCCATGTCTTCTACTGTGTTTTCTGTTCTCATTGAGCTTTGCCCTTCATTGTGATAACCGTCTATCCAGCCTCAGTTCTCACTAGTCCTTTTAATATACACATGGATGTATATGAAATGTCCTAACATTACACTCCATCATTCCTGGTGCCATTACCCCTGCCCCTCCCTTTGCCTGGAATGATCTCTCTCTACTGCTAACCAGTTAAAATCCTACACTTCTTTACAAGTTGAACTAAAGTGCCATATTCCCTACCAAGGATTTCTTTCTTTCGATCAGACAGTCTATTTTGGATTTTTTTCTCTCATTATACCTGGATCATTTGATACTGATAGCATTTTGTATAATCTTTTATCTCCTATGCTAGGCTGTGAGCATTTTATTATTGGATGGATGGATGGATGGGTGGGTGTAATTAATATTCTATACGGATAGAGTTGATACACAAAACTGTAGAAGACAGTGGCTTCTTTGATCAAACTTTCAGTTACTCATAAGTGGTAATCCTATTTCTCATCACATCCATGACTTCTAGATAATCCTTGTTCTAGTTGTGATGTTGGTAGTTGAAGGAGGTGCAGGAAAAGCAGCAGAACCAAGAATATGGAGACTAGATAAAACTATGATGAAATAAATGTGCATATTTTCCATAGACATCTGAAGATCCTGAAGAGGAGGAGGATGGTGTTAAAGAAGAGAAGAACTGAGCAGGGCGGGCTCCAGAAGTAAGCCAAGAGAAGGCAGAGAAGTGAAAAGGAGAGATTTTAAGACCCAGAGAAGAGACTGAACATATGCTCAGAAGTTTTGAGCACAGAATGTTCGCTGAAATGCAAATGATTGGCACTTAGAGTTCAAAGAAATAGATGAGAAGTAAGACTGAAGAGGTGGAGACAGCCAGCAACTAGAGGTGACTTCCAGACATTAACTCCTTTGAACAAGTCCACATCTCTTAGATGGGGCTGAGTTGTTCCCTTCAAAGATGACAGAGCCCAGGAGCTCCAAGACCAGGAAGGTCACAGCCAATGAGTACTGGCAGCAAGAAGCGAAATCAGCAATAGTGAACCAAGAGTTGGACAGCTCACCAGGAGCACTGCTGTTGGTGTTGGCACCAGAATGGTTTGCAGAGCTTTACCAAAACATCACAACCAGAGGCGGGGGAAAGTGTGAAAACAAAGTTGATGAAGAAACCATTCCTTGAAAGCTGCCATAAACCAATCGAAATTTGGACTTCATTTTTCTTGTAAAGAAAATGAAAATACCAATAATGTAAACCACAACACAGACTCTGCTCAGGTGTCTACCAAGTATACGCACATGATATAAGACACTGTCTTCACAGCAACGTATTTGGGAAGTGTTGGTAACCATATTTAACAGGTGAGAAAACTGAAATATACCCAGATTAAGAAATTCTTCCAAGTCCATATAGGTTAGTTCATGTCTTAGCTGAGTTTCAAACTCAGATAGACACACGCCTCAGCACTCCATGGCATTTATTCTCCTCCTGTCAGCTCTTTAGGGCTGGACTCCAAAGTTGACACAAGGCTAGGCTAGACCATCCCAAGAACTGAAAAATCAGGCTCAGTGGGAAAAGAGAAATTAAAAGGCTATTCTTGCCTAGGCAGGAATAATTATATACAATTAGGGTCAACAAGTTATCCATAGTCCCAGAGTGCCTTCTAAGGCTAACAGTTGGGAGGGATAGAGCCATAAAGAAGTCCTTGCAGTGACTACAGTCATTATCCCATTATTCACGAATAATGAGAATCAGTGAGCTACAGCAGGGGCCAGTAGCACACTTCTCTGCAACCCTGAAACGCGGAGAGCCCAGGGAGACCTTCAGTGGCTGCAGTTTCCAGGCAAAAGGCCCAGCAGCAGCAGAGCAGGAGGGCAGCAGAGGGTGAAGATCAACCAGGAGGTCCTCTTGGAAGGAGAAAATTTGGACGTGGTTCTTCAAGTGGCACAGAATGAGGGCTTCCAGGCACTGCACCCAAGAATGAGAAGCACAACAGAACGTCAATCCCTATAGGCACGACAGCCACCGAGACCTCCGACAGCTCAGAGCCAGGGCGGCCGCCACCTCCAGCACATCACCAGTTCCTCAGCACAGTGATGGCCACGAGTCTCCCCACAAGGCAGGACTCATCATCCTGGCTTCAGGGAGAGCCGGCAGTCAGCAGCCTGCAGGCTGCCAGCCCTTTCGAGAACCTCTTCACCCAAGGTCACCTGCTTCCTGGAGAAGCCTACATGGACGACAGACGGACGCAGGAGGACAAAGCCCAAGCCATTTGGGCTCAAAGGACAAGAATGATGAGACATGGGCTCCAGAGCTCCTGTGTCACAGCTCTGCGGGGCCCTGCCTCACCTTCTGCCTCACCCTCCCTTCCACAGGTGTTGATCTGAAACATGATCCCTAATAAATCCACCATGTACTCTCTCCGTCTCAGAGGGCACTTCCCAGGAAGCCAGCCCCGCAACCAGCATGTGCCTCTTAGCCACATCCCCAGACACCTCCTATTTCCTGTCCTTAATTTTATGTAAACCCTACGCATCCCTGTCTATCTAACCAGACTGGGGACTTGTATGATGAAAGAAGGGGACGAGAGAGGGAGGGTTAACGGCCTACAGGTCTGGGTGGGAAGTGGGGATCAGTGAGAAAACGTTGTGTGCTCACTGGGAACCGTAGGGAGGTTCTGAGGGTTGAAGGACAAGCAGATCTGCACAAAGCGGATTGTATCGGTGATGAAAGAGGTTTTGAGAGGAGTTACTGAAATTATGAATTGTATCCCCATTGGTGTTTTTCAAGAGACACAAGTAAATATTGAAATCACTTTTTAATTACTCCTTAGTACTGGGCCACACATTTAATATTCCGCTCCACACAGAATTTGAGGCCCTGACTTCCACTGGGTGTGTTAGTCAGGGTAATTAACACTAGCTGCTTTAACACCCAACCCCAGATCTCAGCGGCTTAATATAATAAAGGTTTATTCCTCAACCGCATCAATCGAGCAGGGTTGGGGGAGCTCCTGTGGGTGACCCTCCTCCAGACCGCCCATCCTGAGGCTGCCATCTTAAACCTGACTCTGAGATTGCCACCCAACTATGCATTACTGACCTAAGGATTATTTAGAATTGTGTTGTTTAGTTTCCTTGTGTTTGAGGCTTTTCCTAGTACCTTTCTGTTACTGACTTCTAGTTTGATTCTACTGGGGCAGAGGACACCCTGTGCCTGGCGATTTCAAGCCTTTTACATTGGTTGAGGCTTGTTTTATGGCCCAGGATATGAGCTATCCTGGTAAATATTGCCTGGGAACTGAAAAAGCCGTATTGACTGTGCTGCTGTTGGGGGAGTGTTCTCTAAGAGTTGCTCGGATTCTGCTAATGGGTGGTTCTTCTATCTTTTTTGTATCTTATTTTCTGATTGTTTTATCCCTTGTTAAAGAGGTTATTCAAGTCTCCAATTGCAATAGCGAGTTTGTCTTTCTCTCCTTTCACTACTATAAGTTCTTGTTTGGCCTTTCTGCAATTCTATTCTTAGCTGAAACGCATACTGAATTTAATTGTTGTGGTTGGAGCTGGGTACTGTGGCACAGCAGGTTAAATAGCCACCTGTGAGGCTGGCATCCCATATGAACTCTGCTTCAAGCCCAGCTATTCCACTTCCAGTCAGCTCCCTGTTAATGTGAATGAAAGACAACAGAAGATGTTCAAGTAGTTGGGTTTCTGCCACCCACTTTGGAGACCCGGATGGACGTCATTGCTCCTGGCTTCAGCCTGACCTAGCCCTAGTTGTTGCAGTCATTTGGGGAGTGAACAGCAGATGGAAAATAGTGTGTGTGTGTGTCCCTCTCTCTATATAAATCTGTCTTTTGAATAGATAAATCTTTTTTTAAATGCCATTGTCACAGTACTGAGGGGCAGAAGCTTGAACAGGTGATGAGTTCATGAGGGCACTGCCTTTATGAATGGGGGAAGGCTGATCTCGCAGGAGTGTGTTAGCTCTAAAGGGGGAGGTACTGCCTCCTTTTCTCCCTCTCTTGCCATGCTATGCCTTCCACCACGGTATGGCACAGCATAGTGGCCCTCACTGGATGTGGTGCCTATGTCCTGGATTTCCCAGACGCCAGAACTATGAGCCAAATAAACTTGTGTTTTTTCTAATTTGCTCAGTCTGCTATCAGGCTACAGCAGAAAAACAGACTAACACAGGTATTTGCACACTTTGGGGCTGCCGCGCCTCCTCAGTGAAGTGACTGCTATGCAAAACTTCTCTCTGCCTCCAGTAACTGCCTTTTTCTGAAGTTGATTTTGTTTAATGTTAACATGGCCATGCCTACTTTGCTTCCTTTTGTTCAACATAATATCACTTTTCATCCTTTTACTTTCAACATACCTATATAGTTACATTTGAAATAAGTTCTTACTGACAGCATGCAGTTGTATTTTTTATCCAATATCAATCTCTATATATTAATTGCATGTAGGCCACTTGAATTAACACAGTGGGGGTGGGAGTTTGGAGCATCGATTAAGATGCCACTTGGGATGACCACATCCCACACCAGAGTGCCTGGCAGGAGTCTCAGCTCCTCTACTTGCAAACAAGCTTCCTGCTAATGCACACGCCAAGAGACAACCAAGGATGGGTTGCAGTCATTTAGAGAGTGAACCAGCAGATGGAAGATCTCTCTTTCCCTCTCTCTCTCCCTCTCTCTCTCTGTAATTCTGCCTTTCAAATAAATAAATGTATCTTTAACAAATAAAACAGAAAGAATGAAATATACTTATTGTGTATTTCAGTTCTGAAATTCCCATTGGGTTCTTCTTTGTACTTCTATTCCTTCTTTCCTGAAATATCCTCTCTTTGCTTTTTATGCTTTGTTTTAAGCACGTCTGTGATTGTTCACCGATGCATTTACATGGTGACTGCTTTAAAACCCTTGTCAGATAATTCTAATATCTGTGCCACCTGGGTGTTGGCATCTGCCGATTTTCTTCTGTCACTCAAGCTGAGATTTTTCCCACCTATGACGGGCAACTGTCAGCCGTATCTTGAACATTTTTCTATTATATTATAAGACCCTGCATCTTATTTCAATCTTCTATTTGAGCAGGCAGCTGCCACTCCGTCACCACAGCACCTCATTACTGCTAGGTGTGGAGGGGTGGAAGTCCCAGTTCTTAATGTTCCTTTCATTTGGAGGGGAACGGCGGCCTTGTTACTGTGGGGGCCAGGATTTCAGACTCCAGACTAGGCCTCTGCTGGGGGGGGGGGGCACCCCATTACTTTACCATTATGGCAATGTACCATGCATATTATAAAGTATTTAAAACATGTTGGAAGGATAAACCTGTTAAAAATTATTAAAAATAAAATGCTAAGGTTCACTGGTGTCCCATACAGGAAACCACTGTGTGGACTCCGCTCAAGGGCTGTTTCCCTAGCAGTCCCTGAGTTCTGCTGCATTCCACAGACTCCCTGAGAGTCTACGCCCATGCTGTCCAGACAGGCGTCCCTCCACAAGTGCCTTCTGCACAGACCATACAAGGAGCTGCAGGTGGGGCCTCCAGCTGGGCGGGGCACCCAGGGAGAGGGATGGGGTGTTCCTGGTCAGGCTTGATGCACCCCCAAAGAGACGAGCCAGGATGTTTCCAAACAAGATCTTGAAATGGACACAAGTCACTTTCAGTCAAATGTTATGTGCTGACTCTTTCTAAGTGATGCCCCGTGGGTAGCTATGGTTTTAAATACTGAAAAATATAAGAAAATCCATTGCAAGGTTGGGTCCTGCTGAGTCACTGCAGCCTCCCATAACTTGTCCTATTCTTAAAGGGTGGTGTTGGTGACAGGTACAACATATTGTATATTTAATAGCCTTAGGTGAGGGTAAGGAAGGCTATCATCTACAGGGTAGGAGTTCATGCCAATTGGTAAGACTTGGTGGCAATAAATTGCTTCACAAATTCTATTTCAGAGACCTGAAAATTTTCCCTTCCTTTCATACATTTCCTTACATACTCACTGGCACATAAACACTTGCATAATGCATATTTGTGTTTAGTGATGCCTTGATGAGCTGCTATTCCAACTAAGGGCATTCCAACTAAGGGAGACAGCAGCACATCCAACACGACCCTATGATCCAGTGCTGGCACACAAGTGCTATAACTTGTGCACAGCACATGTATAATAACCTATCTGATAACCTGCTCATCACCCACGGCAGACATCACTAATCAATCGTACAAAATCACTGCTGAGCTTGGATTTAGCCTCAGATTGCTTCTCAACATACTCTCCACTACAATCACTACCAATCAATCACAGTGGGCACACAGATGCGCTGTTTGCCATCTCCAGATTACAGATTTTTCTCCAGCTCTGTTCTTAGATACGGGTAGTCCATGGGACATAACGAGCACCATCTTCCCTAGATCTGGTGCCCATTTCCTAGACGTGCTCCTATTGGTGGAAGAGCTGTGCAGTTGGTCGTGCCTTATATGCATTATCCTTTTAAACGGATGCTTTTCAAGTCAAGGAACCAGAACACCAGCAATGTAATATTGTCCCTTCCTCCACCAAGATATTGTCACGAAGTAAGCTACACACTTGAGAGCAAAGTAAACATTTTAATAAATGACTTTCTTTAAATCCAAAACACTGTGTATGCACAATTGCAAGTTCCGTTGGGAATGCTTGCTTTGTTCCAAGCTCCAAGGTGTCCTGGATGAATCAGTAAGTGAGAATGAGGAATCAGGATCTCACATGGGCCCTTTCCTTCCACCCTGGGTGAGCTTGCTCAGTCTCAGGCTACAGAACAGCACCAATCTTCCTTATGGCCGTTCTCCTCCAGGCTCCTGCAGAGAAATCTCATCTCTGGGGTCTGCTAACGTGGAACAGAGCTACCGGAAAGAAAAATTTGAAGTCCTGCATCGATATAAAATGGTCTTCTTTGGTTTTCCATGGGAACACACTTGGTTCTCATTACTGGTCATAGTTATATTCTACGATATCACCATAAACACCAAATTAGCAAATTCTGACCTATAGGTCCTGGGCAAGATACAGTTAACTTCCCATAAGGTTCCAGTCAATCCATTAATTTACAGTCGTGCTTTCTGTGTGTTTCTCCTTAAGGACACATTACTTCAACTACATGATGGATTCATTAACATGGAACTCAAAAGCCACTGCATTGTAGCTCATGTCTGCGTGAAGCTTATCTACTGGTGAAATCACCAAGAAAAACAACACACAAATGTGAAAACGTAGCCCTAAACAGACAACAGAAGGATGTGCATTCGTGGTCTGAGAAGCAGAGGGTGACCTCCATCCACTGCGGCTGGAAATGTGTGCCTCAGACCACCCAGGTTTTCCACCCCTTCCTGCATGTCTGCCACTGACCATGAAATGCCACACATACTGCTTTGGGTGTGACAGACATGTTTCAGCAAGTAGGAAGTGTCCGTATATATGAGTATGTCTACTTGCAAATTCACAGATAATTTGCCTGTTTGCAGATTCTCAGACAGGGAACCTGCAAGTAATGAGAATGGCTGTATTGAAATGACTGTCATGACTCAGAATGAGTGCAATGTGCTGGCTCATCCTTTGGAGGTCAAGAGAATCTCCAGAGACCTGAGTGTGAAGAAGTTGTTTTCAAATATTTGTTGCAAATATAGAAGAAACACAGAGCGCTGCCACTCTGCTGTTGGGACTTTTGTGTCTCCATAAACCACCCACGACCTGCTCCTAGGTAACTAGCTTTAAAGCACATTTGTAGCAAATGCCTACTGAGCTCTTCCTGGATTGAGAGTGCCTTAATCTTTTTTTTCTTTTCTTTTCTTTTTTTTTAAAGCTGGCATTCAACCATTCCTGTGGCACCCATCACTGCTGATGTGTTTACTTTAAGCTGTTTTCCTTCATTCGAATCAGTTAAGCATGGTCCGAGGTGGGGCTGGAGAACCACAACCCAGCAGAGCACCTGTCCACGTGATGAAAGTTCTGGCAGCCTCTGCCAGAGGCTCTGTGTGGCCGCTACTTTCTCTGAAGGCGGAGCATGAAGGGGCCGCGTGAAGAGAACTGACATAGCAGTAGGAGGAGCAGCAGTTCAGCCCCTCCACCTTTGAACTTTGTGTGCACCTGTGACAGGGGATAGGCTTCTTTTACGTGGCACTCTGGTGGGTGCTTCTCTAGATAGGGGCAAATGAGAGCCCCCAGGAAGGAAGATGCCTCAGCTCCACGAGGCAGCAGCTGGATTTACTTAAATGGCTAGGAAGAGGGGCTGAGACCAGGCTGGGTGCAGCAAGAGTTCTGGACAGAACTGTGTCCTCTTCATCTGTGGGGTACACTTGGGCCAGAGGAAGGCAGAGCCTAGAATCAGAACCGCAGGCATCCCGAGTTTACAATGCAGGATGGCGTCCCAGCTGCAGCTGTCACAACATCTGGAGCCCTGCAGGTAAGGTCCTACGTGGGACCCTCCCACTGGGAGGTGGGGACAGCTGGTCTCCCGCAAATAAGATGTCACTTAACTTCATACGGGGTCAGGATGCCCTCCCTGGATGCTATGGACTGTGGAAACGACTGTGGGGACTGTTAGACTGAAATGCCAGGTATTCGAAACAAAGCAAGGAATGAGATTACAGGATTCATGGAGTCGAGAACGTCCACCAGCAGGGGAAAAGTCTGCCTCACCAGTTTGCTAGGAAGAGATGTGCCCTACAGGCAAAGTGTTGGTGGGGCCGAGACCCCAGCACCAGCCCTTGGAACAATGAGTGCAGGTCCACGTGTGTGACAAGCAGCCCACGTGAAGATTATCTTCATTTTACTCTAGCCTTCATCCTCACTCTGCTCTCCTCACACACACTGGACTTGTATACAACACTGGTGTGGTCCAAGATGAAACACAGGGGTGGGCAGGATCGGGGTCTTCGTGGGAAGCAGTCCCTGCCAGTGTACTGCAGGAGCAACTTCCCTGCATGAGAAACCACGCGTTGCAAGCTTTTCCCCACTCCCTTCCTGACTCCATCTGGTCACCTGCCTCCTCCTCCGTCTATGTGTCATTCCTTCTTCCAGCTGCACACGGCAGACTTTCCTCCAAGATCGAGTGAATGAGTTCACCTGGACTGGGTGCTGCGTGTTTTGTTTAATTTCTCATTAAATCTTTTGGCAAAGTTATTCTGTATTTATTGCCTTGAAAAGAACCTAACAAGTCTCAGGAGTCCCTCCGTGCATAAGATTTTTTTCTGGTGAACAAGGTTAACAAATGTCCATTAGTGAGATGTTCCTTTCTGCATTCTACTGGCACTTGTCACTTGATTTTTAGCACAGACTCGGTCACATCAAGTGGGTTAGTACTACAGTGTTTATGTTACATTAAACACCAAGCATGCAGGTTTCCTACACTACTGAGTTGCTTCTATTACAGTTCACATACGAAATGGCTAAACGTTGCCATCTGGGAAATATGAAAGAATGACTCTGAGCACACACTCCATGTAAAAACAACACCAATCTGTCAATGCCAGGTGCGTGTTTGCCTGTATAGAATGGGCCAAGCAATGGATTAATCTATGTTGGCATGTAGTCTTATTTACTTTTTTTTATTTTTTTTTAATTTATTTATTTGACAGATAGAGTTAGACAGTGAGAGAGAGAGAGACAGAGAGAAAGGTCTTCCTTCCATTGGTTCACCCCCAAAATGGCCGCTACAGCTGGCGCTGCACCCATCTGAAGCCAGGAGCCAGGTTCTTCCTCCTGGTCTCCCATGTGGGTGCAGGGCCCAAGCACTTAGGCCATCTTCCACTGCCTTCCTGGGCCACAGCAGAGAGCTGGACTGGAAGAGGAGCAACCGGGACTAGAACCTGGCGCCCATATGGGATGCCGGCGCTGCAAGCGGAGGATTAACCAAGTGAGCCAGGGCACCAGCCCTCTTATTTATATTTTTATTATCTAACAATTCTCTACAAAATCACGATTAATTTGTAAATAATGCCAGGATATTTTGTAACAGGACTTTTTTTTTTCCTTTTTTGAGGGGGTATGGTGCTTCTATGTTTTAGTGTAGGTCTGTTCACAAAGTTGCAGTATTTAAGCCTTTGTCTTTCTGGGGAAAGGTAGGGAGCGCTCAGTGTGTCCATGGATTCTGGTGCACAGCAGAGAACTCGGGAGGAAGGTGTTTGGTGTGGGAACTCAGAGGGCAGTCGTTGGGTCATGGGAATGTCCCCCCACGAGGTCCATGGTTTTGAATAAGGACGTAGTCCCCTGAAATGGGAGAGGTAAAGTACCTATAAGCTCTGTGGTGTCTTGTATGCCCCTTTAAAAAGGAAAACACAGCATTCAAACGGCAAACAACTTTTCTCACGAGTTTTCCCAGTAGATTGCTTGCATGATCACTTCTCTCTAGCTGTGCTCCTACTACTGCTCCATACAGATGTGATTTATCTGGTCAAGAATCAAAAAAAATGATTTTTTCAGAAAATAAGTCTGAAGTCCAGAAGTTCAAATTCGGCAAAGGACTCCATGATCACCAGGGACCCAATCTCCTATTTTGATGTTCCAGCAAGCTCATGGTCTAATGAAGGCTGCCCAACCTCCAGCCATTATGTCTACATCCCAAGCAGTGGAAATAGGAGCAGTGCCTCTCCTAGAGTCATGTTCTGTCAGGTAAGCCTCTCGTACATTTCATACTGTAATGTGTATCCAGAGCTTCTTCACCCTCCTCATTTAGCTGCAAGGGCACCTAAGAAACGTAGACTTCCAGCTGAACGTTTCACTGTGCTAAGAAAATTCAGGGCTCAGTTGTTGGGTAGGAGTGGCGAGCAAATACTGGAACTTAGCCAGAAATGTCTGCAGGAAGGGAGGAAGATGAGGCAGAACCTCCCTTCCCTTGGGGGACTCACAGGAAGATGGAAGCCAAGCAAAGAGTCCCCCCACACAGGGAAAATGACAGCAAGGGCAAGTGGGACGAGAGCCTGCCAAGCGTGTTTGGAAACGCGCTGAGACGGAAGTGCAGGCCAGAGAAGGCAGGAAGCCCTTCCCAGGAGCAGAGGGAAGTGCAAGTTGGTCAGGCAGCTGACCCAGACACCCTTGCGCGCGAAAGGTGCGGGTTACTCCTTCCCGCTCCTTCTGGGAGCCTCGGGGAACACTTGCCATTGTGGCGGCCGGGATTCCATTGCTAGATTCTACCTTGGAAACATCCTGGCTATGGATGGGGTGCGGGGAGGGGAGATTCTGGGTGCTCATCGCAGAAGTGTAAGCCAGAGGTTTCACTTGGGTCACGGAAGTCAAGGCGAAAGTGAGGGAAAGGAGCCGGTTTCCAAAAAGTCAGCCTGTCCCACAACACCTGGGAGAGTGCGCACCGGGACGCTTCCTGCAGGCTAGAGAAACACTCACTTCCTGATATCCAGTTCCACCTCCTTAATCCGAGGGGGCCAGACACTCGGAGTCCCGGGCGCCCTGCCGTCCACAGCGTCACCTGAGAATGGGTCTGAGGGGAGCCTGGATGAGAAGCCAGCCTGCGTCCACCCAGGGCTGCTGCTGAGGCCTTCCTGCCCCGGGCTGGTCTGAGGTGACAGGAAGGCTCTCTCAGCTGAGCTCACAGAGGCAGGCAGGGGGCTGCCAGGAAGGGATACCCTCTCTCCCCTGCGGCAAATCCCTGGCCCAGAGAAGGCACTCTGGTTAGCATCTATTGCATGGATGGACTGATGCGCCGACTGTCCTGTCAGCGAGACCCAGCTGCCTGGCACCTCCACCAGATGAAGAGCTGTACGCACAGAAGCCTCCTCATCCAGCGCACGGCCATCCCTACCTACGTAGGCACCATAAATGCTGCCAGAAACGTTCTCTCGGGCTTCTCTGCTTCGTTCAAGGTCTTGTGCACAAGGCCTACTCCACGGCTCGCCCTCTTCCTCCTGTAGCATTCCATAGGTCCAGAACGTGACTCTACCCTCACAAACACTCTGTGGCCCAAGGTCTATCAGACACATCTCACTTTGCGTTCTGGAACTGGGCAGATCTCTTGGAGCTTGGATTCCAGCTTGTCTGCTTCTCAGTTGCGTGACCTGAACCCAACTCAGTCCCTGGGTTCCTGTCCTCATCACACCTGGCTCATCTGGTCACATCAAGAGAATCCCCTGCCACACCCAAGGCAATGCTCCATTCCTAGTAAGCCCTCAGCAGCCCACCACCATGGCTGCCAGACAGGGCCACTTTCTCTCTCCCTCTCTTTTAGCACAACTCTCAACTCTTAAGTCAGGCCACAAAAAAGCATAAATTCAATTCACACAACTAGCCTTGCACAGCAAGTATTATGATGACGATCCTTGTTTCACTCATGAAAAAAACAGAAGCACAGAGTTCAGGTAACGTGTCCAAGGACATACAGCTTGAAGCTAAAGCCAGGCACTTGGGATCAAGTCCATTCTATTAACCCCCATGGCACAGACCAGAAGAAGCAAACACCCTGAGCTCCCAAGGAGAATGTGCTGTTTTGCCAGTTCTCCACCAAAGATTCTGGCAAAGCCTCTCCCCTGAGCCACCTCATCCAAGAAATCCAAAGCTCGATGGTTGCCCTCCCAAGATGAAACTAGGAAAGCTGGTGTCCACGGCTGCGAGCCCACGCGGCAATAGCAGGGATGGAGCTCAGGCTGAGAGAGGAGGAAACAGAAAGGAAAGGCAGGTGGAGACACGATGCTCAGGGATCACCCAGGCAGCTCTGAGCACCCTGCAAGGCAACCGGCAGAGGAAGAAGGCATGAGTTCTCTGCTCATTCATTCAGTGTTTGTCATGCTATTTACTATGAGCACGCAAACCCGACAAAGCTCCTTTCTCACTGAGCTTACCCTCCAGGCAAGAAGACAGGCTGTATTCAAATAAGAGATGTGTGTGTGTGTGTCGATAGATAACATATACATGTATAGATAACACACACACATGCACACACATAACAGTACTGCTGAAAATTCTAATTGGATGATATCCTACGTCAGAGTTTTCTACCCTGACCACACATTACAGTAAGCTGTTTTGATTTTTAAACTCCAGATGCCCAGGAGATCACTGGACCACTTAAAGCAGAATTGGTGGTAGGCGGGACAAAGGCATCGGTATTTTAAAGTCTGCCCGATTATTCTAATGTATCTTCAGAACTGCAAATCTCTTTGCTAAAGAGGACAAGGTGACTGACTTGGACAAGCTCTCTGTGACTGTATTTACGTCGGCAACACCTAACCATGACTCCAATTCAAGGAGGAACTAAAGCCACAAAGACGAAAGACCCTTCCTGACAGAGAGCCATGCTCTTCCCTAAGCCCTAATGCATAGACTCCCTGCGTGTTTATGATCGTAGTCGCTAAGCTTATTTTGTCTTAGATGATACACAGTATTATCTGCAAGGGTTCTGGGTTACAAGCAACAGAAAACAGATTGTGTAATGTTAAGCAGAGACTTAATTCAGAGGAGGAAATGAAGGTTCACTAGATAGATGGGAAGATAGAAAACTCAACGTGGAAAAGGAGCAAAAACCAGGATGTCTCAGAGAACCAGCCTTGCGAAGTTTCCTGCCATGACTGTACTGTCAGATTCTATGGCAACTGCCATCAGTGCATCCCAGCCATACTTTTCCTGAACCCTCTCAGTCTTAATGGCAAACCTAGGACAAATGTCCACTCTGCCTCCAGAGAATCGTCCTGCTAAAGAATCTTCTCTCAGGAACTTCCACTTTGACTATGACCTTGTCGAAATAAGATCAAAGTCGGCAAACTCAAAAGGCTTCCATAGCCTTGGAAACTCATGACTAGAGCCTAAGGAGATTACTGATGCCTTAAAGAAGAGTGTCAATTTGTTAAGTCAACAACAGGAGTCACTGTGTACTTACTCTTCATGTAGGATCTCTGTCCTTAATGTGCTGTCCAATGTGAATTAATGCTATAACTAGTTCTCAAACAGTATTTTACACTTTATGTTCTGTGTGGGTGCAAACTGATGAAATCTTTACTTAATATATACTAAATTGATCTTCTGTATGTAAAGATAATTGAAAATGAATCTTGATGTGAATGGGATGGGAGAAGGAGCGGGAGATGGGAGGGTTGCAGGTGGGAGGGAAGTTATGGTGGGGGGAAAGCCATTGTAATCCATAAACTGTACGTTGGAAATTTATATTTACTAAATAAAAGTTAAATAAATAAATAAAATTAAAAAAAAATAATTACCACTATAGAGCAAGCATTGTAGCGCAGTAGTTTATGCCACCATAATATTAAAAAAAAAGAATCTTCTCTCTGTATCTCTATCTACCTACCTATCTATTTGGAAATGGAGAGAAAGACATATCTCCAATCAATTTGTTTACTCCCTAAATGCCTGCAAGAGCTGCAGCTGGGCCAGGCTGAAGCCTGGAGTTAGGAACTCCATCTGAGTCTCTGATGTGGGTGGCAGGGACTCAACCACTTGTGCTGTCACCTGCTACCTTCCAGGGTCTGCATTAGCAGGAAACTGGAGCCAGGAACGTGATCAGGACTTTAACCCAGGTACTCTGATATGGAATGTAGGTGTCTCAAACGGCTTCTTTACCATACGACAAATGCCCATCCGCTGCTGTAGCTTTCATATAAGGAGGCAGTGTAGCAGGCGTCACTAACACTGCAAAATCTAGAGGGAGCTGGGTGCCCGAATATTGCTTCCATACATGAGACTTAGCAACCGCAGGCAACACTAGCTGTCCTTTTCCAGTACAGTGGTGCACATAGGTGTGATCATGTTAGTATTAGCTCATTAATAGAAAGCATATTGTCTTCTGGTCTGTGTGTTTGTTTTTTCCTTTTCCAGTGTCCTTGTCCCAGACCCATCACATAACATTTCTCTTTGCAAAGTGCACATCCCAAGTAACAATTGTTGAATGAATGTAATTGCTTTCAACTGTCACCTTGCAGACATGTTCATGGAAGAATCAGAAAGCAAAGTGTAGCTTACTCCGCGAGTCCACGATCTTTCTCTTCCCCTCCCCATTCACTCTGAGGTTCATCTTCCTCAAGGTCTAAGCCAGTGTTGGCCCTGAGCCCTTTCCCTGAGCATCCCACCACCAGCTTTTGCTTTGGGCTGGAGCAAAGGCCTACACCACAGGCCCCTCCCTCTGTTTTCCTTCCAGCTACACAATGCAACTGTGTCACCCAGCAATTTATTGCCTTTGTGTACAACGCCTGAATAACTGCCTTTTGAATGGTTCTGATTAAAGGATGGAAGGATTGCATTCTATAATTTGCAAATTCATAACATTCTCAAAGAAATGAACCTTGTGAAGTTAAAACTCCATTAAAAAATATACCCTGAAAGGCTTACAAGTTACAAGGCTGACTTTGACAAACAGCTTCCGCTGCCTTTGGCATTTTGGTAATGACCTCAGAATTGCCACTGACCTACCAGCAGGCTTGATAAAGAGACAGTCTTCTCAGTTTATTGCCCTGTTAAAATGTGGGAGGGTTGGGCCGGTGCTGTGTCGCAGTGGGTAAAGCCGCCGCCTGCAGTGCCATCATCCCATACGGGCATTGGTTAGAGTCCTGGCTGCTCTACTTCCGTTCCAGCTCTCTGTTACGCCTGGGAAAGCAGTAGAAGATGGCCAAAGTCCTTGGGCCCCTGCAAACCATGTGGGAGACCTGGAAGAAGCCCCTGGCTCCCAGCTTCGGATCAGCACAGCTCTGGCCATTGTGGCCAATTGGAGAGTGAACCAGCAGATGGAGGACTCTCTCTCTCTCTCTCTCTCTCTCTCTCTCTCTATCTCTCCCTCTTTCTCTCTCTCTCTCTCTCTGCCTCTCCTTCTCTCTCTGTGTGTAACTGTGACTTCCAAATAAATAAATCAATCAATCTTTTTTTAAAAAATGTGGGAGGAAAGGGGAAAAGGGAGGGAAGAAAGGAAGGAAGATTAAAGTAAGGTGTGGCTGGTACAAGGAATACTGGCCCCTAAACGTGTCCATATCCAGGGGACCTCTGGATGTGTTGTTACATGGAAAAGGACAATTAAGGTCACAGATGGAGCTAACATTGTTAAAAAGCTGACCTTAGGGAGAGTGCCCTGGATCGTCCAGTGGTCGCAATGTCACCAGTGGGTCTTCTGGAAAGAAACAGGAGACTCAGAGGAGATGTGACTGCAGAGCAGAGCCTGAGATGCTGCAGGGCTCGCTTTGAAGCTGGAGGCGGGGCCGCAAGCCAGTGCAAGCACCGGTCTTCCTGAAGGCGGAAATGGCAAGGAACCAGACTTCTCCTGGAGCTTCCAGAGGGACCCCAGCGCTGCGGACACCTCCATGTTAGCCACTGAGACTGGACTGGATTTTTTTTTTTTTTGACAGGCAGAGTGGACAGTGAGAGAGAGACAGAGAGGAAGTTTGTTCCTTTTGCTGTTGGTTCACCCTCCAATGGCCGCCGCGGCTGGCGCGCGGCAGCTGGCGCACCGCGCTGATCCGAAGGCAGGAGCCAGGTGCTTCTCCTGGTCTCCCATGGGGTGCAGGGCCCAAGCACTTGAGCCATCCTCCACTGTACTCCCTGGCCACAGCAGAGAGCTGGCCTGGAAGAGGGGCAACCGGGACAGAATCCGGCGCCCCGACCAGGACTAGAACCTGGTGTGCCGGCGCTGCAAGGCGGAGGATTAGCCCAGTGAGCTGCGGTGCCGGCTGGACTGGATTTTTGACATGCGTAACTCTAAGGTACTATGCTTATGTTTCAGATCACTCAGTCTGTGATAATAGGTTATGCAGCCACAGGAAACTAATACTCAAGGAATGAAGAAGGAAGGCACCATTTGTCAGCAGCACCCTTGGGCCATGCACTGGGCTGGGTGACCTCCCCTGAGACACCCTGTTGGGCTTTTGTGGGTGAGCTCACTAGGACCTGAGGGAAGGAATGGTCATCCCGGGTGAACAGTCATCCCTGGGGAGGTCCTTCCCAGAGAAATGGTCATCCCTGGGGTAAGGGCCATTCCTGGGTAGAAATGTGAAACCAGAGGTGAGGGTGGGGAATCGGATGGTAAAATGAGATCGTGCATAGAAAACAAACCATCCTGTTTGCAAGGGAAGAGCCCTACAGAATGTCACTGAGAAGAGCAAGCGTGGAAAACCACCACCTCAGCCAATCCAAGAGGTGCCTGAGCACTTGCCAAGAGCTGACCACTGGGCAAGATGGAGAGAGAAGGAGCACTGACCAAAAAGACCTGCACAATGCCTGCAGGGAAATTAAAACTTCAGAAGATTCTACACTTGGGGCGATTATTATGGTACAGGAAGTTAGGCTGTTTCTTGGTAAGCCTATATCCCATATCACAGAGGCTATTTGAGTTCCAACTACCCTACTTCCCAGTCAGCATCCTGCTAGTGCCCCTGGGAATGCAGGAGATGATGGCTTAAGTATTTGAGTCCCTGCCACCCATGTGCGAGACACAGATGGAATTCTGGACTCCTGGCTTCAGCCTGGTCCCACTTTTGGGGAATGAACTAGAAAATAGAAGATCTTTCAATCTCTCAATCTCTCTCTCTCTCTCTGAAATAAATACATCTCTTTTCTTTGGTAAAAAAAAAAAAAAAAAAAAAAGATGCTAAACTCAAACCAAACCACAACAAAACACCCTGCGTACTCACTGGCATGACTACAATTAAAAAGAAAAAAAGTGCTGGCAAAGAATTGGAAACATTGGAAACCCCATGTACAACTAATGGGACTGTAAAATGGTGTAGCCACTTTCACTATCTGGCAGTTCTCTACCAAAATTTAATTACTGTGTTAATGTACAACCCTGTAATCCCAATGTTTGATATATATCCAAAAGTGAAAAATCCACAGGAGTAGGCATTGCGGCACGGCAGATAAAGCAGCTACTTGGGACTCCCACATCCCATATCAGAGTGCTGATGTAAGTCCCAGATATTCTGCTTCCACCCAGCTCCCTGCTAATGTCCCTGGGAAACAGCAGATGATGGCTCAATTACTTGAACCCCTGCCACCTATGTGAGAGATTCAAGTGGAGTTTCTGGCTCCTGGCTTCAGGCTTGGATGAGCCTCAACTGTCACAGTCCCTTGGGGAGTGAACCAGTAGATGGACAATCTTTTTGTTCCTCCCCAACCAGTCCTATAACTCTGTTTTTCAAATAAATAAATGAATGAATCTTTGCAACAAAAAAATCCAAGTAAAACTTGCACATAAATATTCATAGTAGCCTTATTTATAACAGCTAAAAGAGAGAGACAATCTAGATGTCAATTAACCAAGGAATGGATAAATAAATTCTGGTATATCCACAAAATGTAATATTACTAAGCCACAAACAGCAATGGAATGCTGGGACATGTTAGAACATGGTTGACTATTGAAAATATTACAGGCTGGTGCCGTGGTGCATTAGGTTAATCCTCTGCCTGTGGCACCAGCATCCCATATGGGTGCCGGTTCTAGTCCCAGTTGCTCCTCTTCCAGTCCAGCTCTCTGCTGTGGCCTGGGAAAGCAGTAGAAGATGACCCAAGTGCTTGGGCCCCCTCTACCCATATGGGAGACTGGGCTCCTGAACCCATGTGGCTCCTGGCTTCGGGTCGGTGTAGCTCCAGCCATTGTGGCCATTTGGGGAGTGAATGAACGCAAGGAAGACCTTTCTCTGTGTCTCTCTTTCTCACTGTCTGTAACTCTACCTGTCAAATAAATAAATAAAATCTTTAAAAAAAAAAAAAAGAGCTTCCCCAACTGCCCTCAGATAGGAAATGAAGTTTTTAAAAAAAGAAAATATTACATTAAATGAAAGAAGTCAGTCATAAAAAGCTCATACTGTATGACTCCATGTATACAAGATGCCTCCCAGGCAAATCTGAAGAGACAAAAAATGTATTAGCTGTTCTCTGGGGCTGGGGAAAGGGATGAGGGTATTATGGGTTAATAGTTAAGGTTTAGTGATTTCTCCTGAAGGAGATAAAAACATTCTAAGTATAGGGATGGTAATGCAACTCTGAAAATATACTCAAGAAAACCCACTGAATTGTATCCTTTAAAACCAGTTAACCTGGGGCCAACGCTGTGGTGTAGCAGGTAAAGCCACCACCTGCAGTGCCGGCATTCCATATGGGGGCCGGTCTGAGTCCAGCTCTCTGCTATGGTCTGGGACAGCAGCAGAAGATGGCCCAAGTCCTCGGGCACCTGCACCTGCGTGGGAGACCCAGAAGCTCTGGCTCCTGGCTTTGGATTGGCACAGCTCCAGCCATTGTGGCCATTTGGGGAATGAACCAGCAGATGGAAGACCTCGCTCTCTCTGCTCCTTCTCTCTCTGTGTAACTCCGACTTTCAAATAAATAAATAAATCTTTTAAAAAATTTTTTAAAAAACCAGGTAACTGTTTTTTAACTCCTGGCCCAAACAAAACAAAACAAAACAAAACAGAACAGCCAAGCAGGCTGAACATAAAACAGCAGAGCAAGCGTCAAGGTGGAGCAGACAAGCACAGGCTGGCACCAGGAAGGTTCTTCTAGGGTGATTCTTGCTCCCAGGGCTGCTGACTTGAAGATTCTCACCACGGCTGATAGAAACTCCCCAGGATAGACTGACTTGCTCCCCGGCTGCAGCCTCTGACAGAACCAAAGTCAGTCTTAGAGACCCTCAGCTGCCTGCTGTCCCTTGGATCCCAGGATTCTGCTGGTTCTCAGCCATTCTGTTCCTGCGGGTGAGCAGTGGCTCCAAGTGGAACTACCCACATGTGCTTTGTTGCATGATTGCCTCAAACCTCATCAGCAACAAGCCTGCCAATCTTCCACCAATCAGCATTTGGGACTGTGGAGGTCTCACTGAAATGAAGTTGGGCTAACAGTGCCAGCCAGAACAGGAATTTCAGCGGCCCATTTCCGTGGAAGTTCCAAAGCTGTAGGACCACAGAAGGAGAAGAAAGAGGGAAGGGGCACTTGTGTTGTTTGTGAGCACAGCACATCTGAGGGATTGTGTGATCACTCAACGAGACTGCACAGCACTGGAAGCCCCTGGAGGTTGGGCCATGTCTACTGCTCACTGCTCAGAGAAGGAAGCTTGTCCAAGGTCACCTTGGGCTGCTGAGATAAAGGGAGAGTTGCTCCTCTCCCAGCTGTCTCTCCCGTGGCCTCAGCAGCTGCATGCAGCTGTCTTAAAGCTGTAGCAGCTCGGATTTGTCTCCTGACAGCCAGTGCCCTTTCGGACTTCACACCCCATGCGTGGCAGCGTCATGCTGCATTGCTTCCAAATGCCATCAGCCACTCTGCCTGCCTCCAGCTGTGTGGATGTGTGGGGGTGGGGGTGTGCACAAGCACTCACAGGCCACTGTGCCACTGACCTCACGGTCCACACAGCAGGCCACACAGGGTGTTCCTCTCTGGGAGCTGAACCGGCTTGTATGGAAGCAAATATTTGAAGTTTACCAAACATAAACCAAGTAAAACCCAAGTCAATCAAAAGTGACTAAACACCACTTTAGTCCAAATACATGTTTCTAAAAGGTCACAGCTGGTGTAATTATCCATGCTAGACTTAGCACGCATTCAGCTGTGTGCTTAAGACTGCCAAGAACTGGAATACATTTAGAATCCTTAAATAAGAGTCACCTTGTTTTCAGAAAATGCTTGGTTAAGTCAGGCTCGGGGGGGAGGCTGTGTTATTGGGGGAAGCCTATTAGAGCTTAATGACACTTTGAGAAAATGTATAGGGAAACTTCTCTAGGAAAGGAATAGAAATATGTGTCAGAGCCAATTTCTCATAATATGTGGGTTGAAGCCCTTTTTCTTCAAAGAAAATAAGTCCTGACAAGCACAACAACAACAAGCAAAGAACTCGATGACAAAATGAGCAGCCCAGGGAGTCAGGCGAGAGGAGGAGGCAGCAAATAGCTAACTGCAGGCTCAGAAGCCACCCCAGAGGGCTGTGACCCGGTTGTGCAGGGGGAGTGTGGGGCCATCATCCTGCTTGGAGTCTCGGGAGGCGGAGCCCAGCCCAGCGTGGCCCTTGGTGCTGGGAAGCCCTGCCCTCCCTTGGTTCATTCTTTTCTGGGGTGTTCCCAAGGCTCTAGCACAGCACCCCAGGGGGTCAGGAGCACAGGTTAACAGCCTTCAGCACACAAGGCCCTGTCAAAGGAGAGAGCCTAACAGAGGCCCCCAGGGGGGAGAAAGGAAACAGGGGAGGAACTGCATTCTGCAGGACACCTGACACCTGACAAGCCCCTGGAGGGACAGAGGGAGCGACTCAAGGTGTGGATCCTCTCACCCAGATCCCTTATGCTTTCATCAATGGCCCAGATGGCTGAGCTCATGCAGAAAACAGCAAGACTGCACCACTTTAAAAGAACCCAAATGACAGCCTGGAAACCTCCCCCCCGAATTCAGCCAGTGGAGCAGCAGCGCTGGCACATGCATAATTGGAAAGGAGGTCATGGACAGGGCACAGACAGACCTTTCACTGGGTCCTAACGTTCTGCCTGAAAGAAGGAAAAGAGAGGCCTGCAGTCTCCAGTGGCAGCTCACGGCGGTGAGGACCACTCCCTGATGCCAGCCTCCCTGGGCTCAAATAAGCCCTCTGCTGGCTCGATGGGAACCACTGGGCAAGGGACTTTAAAAGTCTCTGAGCCTGGGTTTCCTCCTCTCTGAAACAGGGATAACTAGAGCACTTCTCTCATACACTGATGTGAGACGTAAATAAATTATGCCATGTAAATCACTTACGTAAGTGATAGCTATTGTTACGGACACGCGGCAAGCCATGAACGTTTGTGAAATGTGAGCTTGGCACTGTAGTGCTCCTTATAGTCTTCTTATGCTCGAAATGACTGAAGTTAAAAGCAAAAACAAAACCAAACAAAAAACAAAAACCTACTTCCCCCGACCAAAGGCACATCCTTCTGGTTGTATCTCCAGCTTGATGAGACCTCTGACGAAGCACTGGCAGGAGGTGAAGACAAACGTGACTCGGAAAGAGTGGTCCTAGGACCAGCAGCACCAGCATGCCCTGGGGCACTTGTCCGGAACGCACATTCCTAGGCCCCAGCTGGGACTCAGGTTGGCTGAGATCCACAGTCTGTGCTTCGGCAAGTCCTCCACAGGATTCTGATGCAAGGCCGGAGGCTGTCACCCAGATGAAGAACCATGTGGCTTGAGGTCCCACAATAACCCCATGAAACTGACTGCCTCTGATGTTGATGCTGCCACTGGCTGGAACCTCTTTGCTGGCCTCACTGGTGAATCCCCTCTCCCTAAAACCCTGTGAACTCCATGTAGGACTCAGAGGGGTAGCTGGAGAATCGTTCAGCAGAATGCGCAGGAGAAAGAGCAATTTCACTCTTCCTGACTCTAGCTGGTGGAGAAGACCAAGGCTTGGCTGAGGTGACAGGGACAGCGTTCATGAAATTCTTTTAACAGGACAGCGTCTGACTGTGACTCCAGAATGTTCCATTTCTCATACACAGCAGCCTTAATCTCTCAAATTCTCTGCACTTGCCTCCCTCTCACCCCCAGGGCTCGCAGTACTGACTCCAGTAATAACCCTTGAGCCTTGGCAGTGGCCCAGGGTGGTGCACTTGCCTTACTTCTGCCCCCACTCTGCCATGCACCACTTGCAGTGGTGATTGTTGGAACGTGAGAGAACCATCCAAGCTCTGTAAAGGCATCTTTTTAAATTGTAAAACAGATAAAATAAAAACTACAGGGTTTGTACTATGATTGTATAGACACTGCAAATGTATCAGTGGGATGGACATTAAAAACAAAGACAAATTGTGAGCAGATTCTCCTGGGAGAGATTGTACAGGGTTAGGAGCAGCAGGAAATGATGGTTTGAGATGATTTAATCCCTTTATCAGTGAATACTGGAGAGGTACCCAATAAATATTTGTTGAATGAATCAATAAAATGGGCCATTTACAGTACACACCTGTGTCTCATCACCGCACTTACACATTAACAACCTTCTGCCAATTTATCTATGCCTGGGCATGAGGCCGTGTCCTTTCCTATCCAGGTGGATTTTTTTAGATGTCCACAATCTGCTACCAAAATTTCAGAAAGAAGAGAACAAAAAATTATACAAAGAAGACAGAGCTAACCTCCAGAAAAAGGGGTGGGGGTGGCACGTATAAAACCGAAGTGGTGCTCACTGAGCAATGGTGAAGCTGGACTTCTTGTGACAAAGCCGATGATAATGAACTTCTGATGTAGAGAACAGTGTCGCTGGCGCCCAATGAAAGGAGGCAGAGCGGGAAGGGGGGGAGATAAGGAATCTCAAATGTCAGCAAAGTTAACTACAAAGAGGAACCTTAAGTGGATCAATCAGGGTTGAACCACCAGATAGAAGGATTAAGTGGCTAATAAAAGGGATGTTCTACTGACCTCTAACACAGGAGGGCAGAGATAATGAGATAAGTAAAGCTGGTGAGGATAATAAGACTGTAATTATGGCCAAGTTCAAACTACTGAGTGTACATTAGAGAACGCTCCAGACAGCGTTGAGAGAAAGGAAATCTCGGCCCCCCGGATGTTAATGCTGCCTCCTGGCCACATCTTCTTCTGGCCAGCGTGAAAATAAAACCTTCACAATGGAGGTTGCTAATACGCTAAAGCAGAGCTTGCGGTTCACGGTGCTGAAAGGAGAAGGTTGAAAGAAGCAGAGCCCGGTCAATGGGAGACGTCCACTGTGCTCAGAAGTCAGCCCACAGTAATTATCGTAAACAACAATGCTGTGACCACTGCCATGGGCATTCACTGAGCTCCTGCTGCGTAGAGGGTGGTGAGGTAGGCACTATACATTCTAGGATGCTTGAAACACACACACACACACACACACACACACATACAGTTCCCCAGGCTGAAAGACAGAATGCAGCAAATTTACAAGTTGATTTCTTCAGAGTTTGAGGATAAAGTAGCAAAAACTAAATGGATTAAAGTAAGAGCATTTGCTTGGGGACACGTGCACCATCTCCCTTTGCATCTGGAACATTTCGTTTTTCTGTGGAATGCTTGAAATAATTGTTTGCTTCATCTCTTGGGTGAAATAAACGTATGGCAGCTTTACTACACTATTGATTCAAATTATTACTGTAATGACAGAGCCATCCGGGGAGGTGTCACTGGGTTTCACTAGACGTCCTGACAGCTGCCTTGTGCATTATTAAGGAGTGTGCCGAAAAGGAAGCCCCTCCCCGCCCGTCCTGAGCCACTGTCCTTCATGGCTCCGTGAGTT
Source organism: Oryctolagus cuniculus (assembly GCF_964237555.1). NCBI lineage: Eukaryota > Metazoa > Chordata > Mammalia > Lagomorpha > Leporidae > Oryctolagus > Oryctolagus cuniculus. The sequence continues at coordinate 64,449,207 of NC_091449.1, read as the reverse complement.
CTAAGACTCAGGACCCTGGACTCAGGCGCTTGGGCTGTCAGGAACCAAAGGGAAGTTTTCGATGGTTTGCAGCTGTGAGTCAGTGCGCCCTGGGCTGGGGGACGGTGATGACAGGACACATGACATTCATGTTTCAGGGTGTGGAGTCCTGAAAACAGGACTGGCTATTCACACAGACATGGCAGGGTTCCTGCAGGAAGCACACACATTCAGATCCTCACAAGATTTCTAAGAAAGGGCCCGCCTACAGGTAAGGAAGGGTTAAGGGAAGTGACACAGTGACATGGGCTGGGAATGGGAGCACACGGGCACATGTAAAGACACAAGCTGCTGTCTCCTCCTGCCCTCAAACCCCCGCAGTGCCTCCTGATAAAAGTCAGAGGCTTTTTAGGGCTCAGCTTCCAGAGACTCACACAGAGTGGATCTGATAACCACCCCCATGGCTCCCAGGCTCAGTGCATAAGAGGAGAGGGTGAGGGAGACCTGAAGGGCTGGTGTACAAATACAGTGCCACAATATGTCAGTCACAGCATGCGGTCGATGCCCCATCGTGGTCCTGATGCCACCTTAAAAGACAGTGAAGACTCTTCTCATCACAAGGGAGCCAGCCAGGAGCCTGGGATCTTCGTCAAGCAGACCTGGAAATGAGTCCTGGCCCAGCCTCATACAGGTGTGTCCCCTTGAGAAAGCTGCTAACCTCCCAAGGCTGAGTTTGCCCTTGGGAAAAAGTACCACCACACAGAACTATCTGAAATCAGATGATGTTTGTAAAGCACTTAGGTTATGTCCTGACATAATAACTTCTCCAAGATGGCAGTTGTTGATATAAATTAGGGAATCCATTCCTCTGAAAGTGCTTAAACACTAAAAGGCATTACACAAGGATGAGAGACATCTGGCAGAACTCAAGAGCAGGACTTCGACCATTCTCAAAGAGACCAGAGCACAGACCCTGGTGGTGTCGATTCTGTTTCCTGTTCTGCTTCTTTCTGCAGAAAAGCCTCTACCCCTCTGAGCACTGGCTTCCTGCTTTACTGGTCACACAGTGGACTGTGACCACTGAATATGCTTTATGACTACTGTACAACCATAAAGGCTCCCACTCATGCAAAATCACTCCCAGGACTCCCAGGCCTGGCTCTAAATTCTGAGGACAGAGAGCAGATTGGCCTCACTCAGGTCCAGAGCCTGCCCTGCTGGGTCACCCTCCATGTGTGCTGACTCTCTTCCCTCTGTCCCTGCAGATCCACTCCCCGACACGCTCTCCCCACCCCTGGGCCTGTGAGGGCTGCATCAATCTACAGCCTTGACTTTAGTTTCTGCTTCAGTCTGGCCAATAAGAAGCCCCAGCAGGACACTGGAGGACAGAAGAGTATAAAGTGGTGACCCTCTTCCTACGGGGTCAGCTCCAGGGTGGCTGCTGGCCCTTCGCCCAAGGCCACACGTCATTCAAGGACACCGTCTCAGCAGGCTTCTGGGGTTTCAACAAGTTCTGCTTGGCCCTCAGGACTGAGGGTGGTTGGGCAGCTCCTCCGTGGGCATCTAGCTATCCCCTGTGGTTCTCCCACCTGCCCCTTTGTTCAACGTTCCACCCACTGATTGGAATCTGACACCAGCTTCCTGCTAGTACATGTGGCAGAGGAACACGGTTAAGGACTCTACATAAATGAGACTCCTGGACTCGACCTGGCGAGGAGCTTTGTGGATGTAGGGAGAATGATTCAAACGCAAGAGGCTCCAAGCATTTTCTATGTTGTTACTGTTGCTATTGTTTTATTATAATGATTACTATAAATATCGCTCATTGTTCAAGAACTTCTTCCCCCGCTCTAAGGCTGGATGTTGCGCTGGAGTCATCTCTGTCCCCCAAGCAGCTCTGGTGCACAGGCCTCCAGGTACACAACTGTGGGCATCCTTGAAGCTGGACACTGTTTTTCCTGGGAGCCCCCACTGTCCTTAGCCTGAATGCCGGGCTTTTGGGAAAAAATGACAACACTTTTCAAAACTTTGGTGATACCCCATTTCTTGGGCCAAGTGGTGACACTGGCAGTATTCTGGGGGACCCAGGACTAACCCAGCTGCCCAGAGGACAGGAAAGATTTATCTGCAAGAGGACATCCCTGATCACTGGGAAGGGAAGACACTCAGCTCTGCTCTGCGGAGCAGGACTGGCAGGATCACCATCGACCATGCAAAAGCAACACAGATGGTATAATGGGGGCTGTCCCACGCTTCAGTCCCAGGCCTCTGCATTCCAGCTGATCACACACCCACCTAGAAAATATACTCTTAGCCAGCGTTGCGGCTTACTAGGCTAATCCTCCACCTGAGGCGCCGGCACTCCAGGTTCTACTCCCGGTTGGGGCACCGGTTCAGTCCTGGTTGCTCCTCTTCCAGTCCAACTCTCTGTGGCCGGGGAAGGCAGTGGAGGATGGCCCAAGTGCTTGGGCTCTGCACCCACATGGGAGACCAGGAGGAAGCACATGGCTCCTGGCTTCAGATTGGCAGAGCACCGGCCATGGCGGTCATTAGGGGAGTGAACCAACAGAAGGAAGACCTTTCTCTCTGTCTCTCTCTCTCTCTCTCTCACTGTCTAACTCTGCCTGTCAAAAAAAAAAAAAAAAAAAAAAACGTGTCCTCTGCCACATGTGCTAGCAGGAAGCTGGTGTCAGATTCCAATCAGTGGGTGGAACGTTGAAATCTTTACTTAATATATGCTAAACTGATCTTCTGTATATAAAAAGAATTGAAAATGAATCTTGATGTGAATGGAAGGGGAGAGGGAGTGGGAAAGGGGAGGGTTGCGGGTGGGAGGGAAGTTATGGGGTAATCCATAAGCTGTACTTTGGAAATTTATATTCATTAAATAAAAGAAGAAAGAAAGAAAGAAAGAAAGAAAGAAAGAAAGAAAGAAAGAAAGAAAGAAAGAAAGAAAGAAAGAAAGAAAGAAAGAAAGAAAGAAAGAAAGAAAGAAAGAAAGAAAGAAAGAAAGAAAGAAAGAAAGAAAGAAGGAAGGAAGGAAGGAAGGAAGGAAGGAAGGAAGGAAGGAAGGAAGGAAGGAAGGAAGGAAGGAAGGAAGGAAGGAAGGAAGGAAGGAAAGAAAGAAAGAAAGAAAGAAAGAAAGAAAGAAAGAAAGAAAGAAAGAAAGAAAGAAAGAAGGAAAGAAAGAAAGAAAGAAAGAAAGAAAGAAAGAAAGAAAGAAAGAAAGAAAGAAAGAAAATACACTCTTGCCTCTTGTCGCAATTAAATAAACCTGCTCACCTGCTTCCAAGGTTAATAAGAGGTTATTTCTATTTAACTATTCACAATGCACCAGAAACTGCTGAGGGGCTGGGTACAAAGTGCAACCCTGGCTCCTCCTTCCTCCTGCACTGAGACTCCACGCCTGATGTACAGAAGGAGCACGGCCCCCGGTAGTGATTGGGGTTTGACATGCACATGTTTGGTCACCCTGCAGAGCAAGGGTCATTGTAGCAAAATTAAAAGCAAACATCAGGTGGAATCATTTCTCCTGACCAAGAGGAAGCTTGCACAATAAAAATGGAAAGAGGAGAAAATGCGGATTAATTTACCAAGCCAGCCATTCTCCACTTCTTTCTAGCTTGTTTAAATATGTGTGATTCAGTGTGGCATCTTCCTCTCCGAGCTCAGCGTTTCCATCTACTTGATCCTGCGACAGAGCCGGGACAAGACTCGTCACCGTGGAAATGGGGGGAGGTCCCCTGATGCCCAGCACAGTGACTTTTTGATAACTTGGGAGTAGTTAGGACTTTATCACTCAGGAGCTGTGTGACCTTGGGCTAGAAGTGAAGCTCTCTGAATTTCAGTTTCCTCGCCTGAAGGTTGGGATTAATAGCAGCTCTAAGTTATTCTAAGAACAACACGGGATTCACTCCGTAAAGTGGCTGATGTGCTGTCGGCGGTTCTGAATGGGTTCAGCAAATGTTAGGTGCTTTTGTTATTACACATTAGGAAGTGAGACTACATATTCATTCGTTCATTCATTCCATCCATGATTACTGACTTTCACTACGTCATAGACACCATTCTAGAAGCTGAACATAAAGTTCTGCCCTCATGGTGCTTACGTGGTAGTGAGGGACACAGATGATCCGCAGGACCCTGCATGATATACATGGGTAGGCAGGGACAAAGGCCATTGAAGAAGCACAGCTAGGGTAGAGGTCGGAGGAGGAGAAGGGTGGCTTGCAGGGCGGGGGAGCTGTGTAATGTTATCTTCTCTGAGGAGGGGACATTGGAGTAGCAACCCCAGAGGTGGGAGGGGACAAGCTCAGTGAATACAGGGCGGGGGGTGGGGAGGAGGGGCTTTCCAGTATGAGAGAAAAGGAAAGGCAAAGAGGTGAACGGGAAGGCAAGGAGGGTGCGCAGAGGGAAAAGGAGAGCACCCACAGGTCTTAACGTAAGGGAGCAAGGATGCTCGCATGTGCTCTGGTGTGGAAGTGAGAGGTTGTCAGTGCTGTGGCAGGAAGCAGGACAGCAGGGTGACAGAGAGGAAGCTCTGGAGCCCATTCCCTGGATGGACTCTACGCTGCCACTCACCAGCTCTTGACCTGGGCTGTGCCACGACCACAGTCCCCAGCCAGCAGCGGTGTCACCTGGGAGCTGACCAGGAGGAATGCAGAGTCTCAGTCCCACCCCAAACTGCAAGGTCAGAATCTTCGTTGTAACCAGGTCCCCGGGTGATTCACAAGCTTATTAGCATTTGAGAATCATTGGCCCTGGACTTGACCTTAATCTCTCTAGGTCTTGGGAGAGTCCCATCTGCAAAATGGGCACAATAAAAGTAACTCCTTCATAAGATTATTCCAAGTTTTACATGGGCTTGTGGCAGTAAAATGCTTTGCCAAATGCTTGACGCAATGTGATGCATACTAGTGTCTGCATTTAATTCCTGGTATGTTAGCACACCAGGGGCTAGATCTTAAAGATCTGAGTTACAGAGACACAATTCCTATATAATGTCTGAGAGCTTATAAGAACCCACATGCTATGAGGATGCTTTTTTGGACTCCTGGGAGCTGCCACTGTTGCCTGCTGACTGCCTGCAGGCCCACTTGGAACCTGCACAGAGGAAGAGTGCTCATGGCCGCTTTACCTGCCTTTGAGTCTGCCAGCTCCAGCTCCAGCAAGACCCCCTGCCCCTTCCTTCTACAGTGAAGGCCATCCTTTCCACTTGCAGACAGCACTGAAGTCCCTTTGGCAGCAGCAGCTGCAGTGGGGATGAGAGCTTGCAGGGACCCACCCTCACTCCTTGGTCCAATTCTCCTGACTCATAGCTCTCACCAAGGAAGGAAGCTGTCTCTGGAGAGGCTCAGCTCTCGAATACTGGCCTTAATGTTCCTCTAGCCAAGATGGCACCTGTCAAGTCTACCTCCTTCCCAACTGTATAATTATAAATCTCCAGGCCACAACTGTGTAAGAAAATAAAATCTGTTTACTAAACATGAGCTTGCAACTTTCAGTGAAGCACCACTGGCAAATACTGTAGAGTGATTAGGCATCTGGGTCTTTAGACACACAGTGGGGACTGGTGCTATGGTGTAGTGGGTGAAGCTGCCACCTGCAGTGCCAGCATCCCATCCCATATGGACGCCAGTTCGAGTCCTGGCTGCTCCACTTCTGATATGACTCTCTGCTGTGGCCTGGGAAAGCAGTAGAAGATGGCATAGTGGGTAAAGCCACCATCTGCAATGCTTGCATCCTATATGGGCACCAGTTTGAGTCCTGGCTGCTCCATTTCTGATCCAGTTCTTTTCTAAGGCCTGGGAAGGCAGTAGAAGATGGCCCAAGTCCTTGGGCCCCTGTACCTACATGGGAGACCTGGAAGAAACTCCTGGCTCCTGGCTTTGGATTAGCACAGTTCTGGCCTTTGTGGCAAAGTGGGGAGTGAATCAGTGGATGGGAAGACCTACCTCTCTCTCTCTCTCGCTCTCTCTCTCTCTGCCTCTCCTTCTCTGTGTAACTCTGACTTTCAAATAAATAAATAAATCTTAAAAAAAAGACACACACTGGTTTTAAACCCCAGCTCAGTCATGCTAGCTCACCCCTAGCTCCAGTTGTTTTTTCCTCTCTTTTTTCTTTGTCTGAAACTGGGGAAAGGAGAATGGTAGAGTATCTACTTCTCAGGTAATACATTTAATGAATTTTTGCAAGTCTGAAATAAACTAAGCATTCTAAAACTGGTAGTGGTCCCCACAGTTCCTGTTTCCTGTGTATCCAGTTGTACAGCAAGCTACACTAACAAGGAAAACACCCCTGAGAAGACAGGACCCAACTTCAGTTAAGGGAATATGGAGAGAGGTTCTGCCGCTCGTAGGGATGAGAGATGGTAAAACTCAACTGGAGAGATGACGTGAGAATGCAGAGGAGCACACACATGCAGGAGAGGTTTCTGAAATAGGGCCCCGAGGACTTTGAGATCTCTTGTGTACAACGGGGAAGGAAACAAAGAGTTGAGATTTCTTATCCTGTTCTTGCATGAATGGTTACGACCACACTCCACAGGAACATGGAGAAAGTTTCATGAGAAAGGATGAGAAGTTCAGTGGTAGTCTATGACCTTTAGGGGAATACACGTTCTGAACAAGAAATGTGCAGTTCTTTAGCATGCAGGTTAAATAAACATTTAAAAACGCTCCAGAATCATTAGTCAGCAGCTATGCTAGGTACAAGTACAGTGAGACACTAGCATGGCTCTATCTAAAAGGACAGACAATGCCAAGAGTCAGTGAAGAGACTGTAGGTGGGAGTGCAAACTGATATGACCACTTTGGGAAAAATTCTGGCAGTATTTTTGAAAGCTGACATGTGTTAGTAATTCTACTTCTGATGACATACATGGCTGAAATGAATGCTCGCCCACAAAAACACAGGTATGAAAATGCTCACAGTGATATTATTCACAAAAACTGGTAGCAAGCCAACTGTCCTAAACATAAAATGAAAAACTAAAATAGAAATATTATGTCACCTATTGAATAAAATACTGAATATCACAGACAAAATATTAACCAAAATATCCGGAGCCACACATAGAAAAGTTCTGATTGGCAACGTTTACACAAAGTGGAAAAAAAAAAAAAAACAGGCAAACTAATCAGCAAAATCTTAAAAATAAAAAAAGTTACTTCCACTGAAAATGTATGTGTTTTACTTTGTGGAGTATATACCTCAATTAAAAAGGAAATTAAAGAAGGAACACAGGGCTAAAGTAAATTAAACAAACACAGGGCTGACATTTTTGAGCAGCTCTTGAAAACTACACACGTAGGGAAACTTGGCAATTCTGGAATGCACTGGAACTCTAAGGCTGAAGTGATTACTTGGTATGCAAAATGAGTTGCTGGCTCTAGGAGGACTATCAGACACTATTTAAGGTCATTCTTGGGATTAATGGTGATTTTCGTGTTTGTGATCCCCGTGGAATATGTAATAAGCCTCCTGAAGGGGCTAAACAGTATAGGTAGAAGAACTAGAGGGGTGTGTCCTAATCCCTCCTGAAACACCAGGTAGCTTGGAAGAGCAGTGTGTTCAACACAGGGATTCCACTACAGGACATCACTAAGAGAGTGCCGGGACTGGCTATTCTCCAAGGGGTTCTTCCAAAGGATGCCCTTATTGCCACCCAGTTCAAGAGTGACCCATGAGCTCAGAGTTCCTAGAAAGCAGTAGATGGTGTGTCTGCCAGAGGTGGGGCTGTGGTGTGGATTTGTCTCCCAGGAGACCTTTTGTTGAGCTACTTCCTTTCCTGGGCTTCACCTTCCTCAGGTGCAAGAAATAAGAACCAACCAGCATTGACCCTTTCTAGTACCATGAATTCCAAGATTCCATGGTGCTGCAGCTCAAGTGCTTGTCTATTTGCTATGTTTATTTACTAAATATTTCTTGAGTACTGACTATGTACACATAGACACAACAGCAAACAAGACAGAAAAAGCTCCTGTCTGCAAAGCACTTAGCTTCTAATGAGGGAAAGAGACAAGCAGACAGATGATACATCCAGGTTATGTTAGTGACACGAAGACAATGATGGACACAATGTAGGAAGGGCGGAAGTTTGAGGTAGTATGGCCTAGCACTGTCTCTCCTCCAAGGAACTGATCTTTAAATTGAGGTTTGAATAATGAGAAGAAACTGGCCACCCTGAGAGCCATGGGGTGAATCTGGTACAGAAAAGAAGAGCCAGGTCAAGTGAGAAGCACGCCAGCCCCTTGACACCCAGCATGAACCACCTGTGGCCCATCTCTCTGCATCTTTCTCTGAGTATGAAGAGACTGCTACGCTCTCTGGTTTTCCATTTGCTCTCAGCATCAAGAGGAAACAACAATTTTCCACCAGCAAACACCAGTATTTGGGGATTAAACGACCCAGGAGTCAGAACTCAGCCTGGGAGCAGGGGAGCCTATTGGATTTAGAATGCACTGGCTCAGAAAAGTGGTGTATATATCTGCAGACAGTTCCAATGGGAAATAAACAATGAAGTGGCAATTATGTGTTGGGTCCCCAGGCACAGCCACACATAGAGAAGCCGGAAGCAGTCTTGGCTCTGGTGTGCTCGCTCCTTCCCTTTGTCACCTTGGCACGTGGGGCTTGTGCCCTCCTAGGAATTAGCACTTGGGGTTGCCATTGCTGGTTTGCCTGTTACTCTCTCCTCCTCGCTGTTCAAGAGACCACGTCAAACTTCCATTGCTGACTGCAGTGCCTAGTTCAGGAGCGGGTGCTTTGTGTGTGTTTGGTACATGTTTGTGAAAGGACTGTGTGCACACATTCACGAGTTAGCCCATCGCCACAATCCAACTAATAATTACTGAGCACCTTCTATGTACAGTCATTCTTTCAGATGTTGAGGATACAGCAGTAAATAGAATAGACAAAAATTCCTGACCTCATAAAGGCTTCTTAACTGTGGGAACAGGGTCAGAAAGACAACGAAGGAATAAACCAGGAGGCCGTGTGGCTATTCTGGAGTAAGTGGGGTAGGGAGTGTGGTCAAAGCAGCAGGTGAGGAGGTCAAAGAGCTGACCAGGGGTCCCTGGTTTAAGCCTGGTTAGGGCTTGGCATTGACCCTGCAGGAGCTACTGAGCCATTGGATAGCTATGAGCAAAGGTGGCATAATCTCACTTCTACTTTTAAAGGATCAAGGAAACTCAACTTGGTTTTAGAACCAGAGGCTAAAGTGCCTATCCTGTCTAGTTACAGGCACCAGCAGAGAGGAATCCTCACCCAGGGTAAGAATAAAAGATTCACACGCCTCAGGCGCCTTCTGTGAGCCTTGTGAAGAAAAAGCAGTCTGAGCTCACTGTGAAGGGCCTGTCTACAGAATCCGCCTGCCACGACCATCAATATCATCCGCCTCCTCATTCATTTTTTAAGATAAATGCCAAGGGTGAAAGGTGGCAGCCTAAGGAGGGAGCAGTGTCTGATCTCAGCCACCCTGGGCAACAGGCACTCCAGGGCCTGGCGCTCTCTGCCGTGGTCTCCAGGAGTGTGCAGAGACTGCAGGGGCAGGCGGAGCTTGGCTGGGGTGCCAAGACTGCCCTGCAGAATCCCTTCTCTGCTCCCAGCCCCAGGAGGCTGGAGCCAGGGGCAAGGAGGCGGCATCAGCCTCATGAGTTCAACAGGGTGGTTCTCGTGCTTCCCTTGCTCTCATCCAGGAAGCAAGTGGCCCTGCTCTGTCTTCTCGTCTCTTTCACACCTGTCCTTCTCCATCAGCTCTCAACAAAGCCCCAGATTCACCCCACAATTGCTGCCTATAATTGATTTCTGCCTCTGTGACTTCCCTTAGAAACAGCATGGGCCCACATTACACTGTATCTGTATCATTTCCTATTCCACACACCTCTTGTGTCTCCCTACCCAGCTGTCTTTGGGTAGCACCCCTCCATCTCAAAAGTCCCTGAGGTTCAGGTAGGGGCTGATCTCCCCTTCCCACCTTGAGGCAGGGTCAGCGAGCAAGGCCTGGCCAATCAGAACCACAGAGACAACGAAGGGTATAAGCCAGGCCCGTGGACCAGGGACACTTGGCAGCTATCATCACAAAGAGGCGCAATTTGCTCCAACAGGATGGCTAAAGTGGTGAGGTGGAAGTCTTGCCGCTACTAAATGTCAGCTGTCCACCACTCAGGGAAATCTCAGCTGTGAATTAAGGCCATGGTAGAAGAAAGTAGAGCTAAGGTATGGAGAAGAAAAGCTCCCCATGACAGTCAGGGTCACCCCATGAGAGCACTTGAACCCAGCCAAGCCTGAAGCCGAGGTTGCCCTGGACTCTAGCAGGGGAGTGGGATCGGGTTCCTACTGCTTCATAGCTTTCCCTGAGGCTTGGTGGTTCACAGTGCAACCTCACTCTTCCGCAGCTCAGGTCAGAAGTCTAAAATCAAGACTGGCAGGGATGTGTTCCTTTGCCGGTTCCAGGGGAAAACCCATTCCCTTGCCTTTTCTAGCTTTTTGAGGCTGCCTGCCTTCCTCGGCTCGCAGCCCCTTCCTCACATCACTCCAACCTCTGGCTCCATCTTCACGTCTCCTCTTCCTTCAGGAGGGCCCTTGTGATTACACTGGGCACTGGACCCACCCAGATAACCCAGGATAATCTCCCCATCCCACTGTCTCTAAACTTCAATGCATTTGCAAAGTCCTCTTTTGCCATAGACAATGAAGTATTCCTGTGTTCTGGTGATATGAATGAGCACAGTTCTGGGTGCCACCATTCACTGACCACTGGAGACAGTGTTCCCTCTTCTGACAGAACCCTAAAGGGCCTAAAGGGCCAGGGATCTGTCGCTCATGCTAGAAGGAGTCCATAACACATACCCCGAAACCCACAGCATCATCTTATCTCTGGAGAACAGACACAGCCCTAGTAATCAGTTTACCCAATCAGAGTTACAATTTCTTTGAATGACTTCAGTATTTTAATTTCATCTGACAGCACAGAGTCGAGGTTACCAACACAGCTTTTGGATTCAGACAGCTTGGGTCTACCTACATCCTGACCTTTCCACTTACTAGGTAAGCCTTTTAAGCTGCAATCCTCTTGATCTGTCCAATGGAGATAATAAATGCATCAGCTTCAGCCAGCTATTGTAAGAATTAAATGAGATAATGAATGCACTGTGCTCACACTACAAGGTCAGTGCTGGATAAGCAATGCCATTTCCACTCGGTGTGTAGACAAGACTCCTAGCATCTGGTATTATACCAATTTCTCATACATCTCAGTTAATTGCTGCACTTTTATTTAGCTCCCTTAGAAACAGCTCCAGACTCAGAGAATGACTCTCACTAAGTCCTTACATCAGCACCTTAATTTTAAAGGTGTTGTTGCCAGCATTTCCACAGTACAGTCAACTCCCCCAGATTTTTGCAAATGGGCCATGCACATTATTGATAACATCACTCGACTGCTGAAGGAATGCTACCCTATCTGTGTGGTCTGTGTTTTTCAGCCATTCTAGGCAGAGTCTTCTTCACACCTGTGTAATTTTGTTCTTCCCCTGGCTTATGTAATAACCATGGTTTTTTCTGTTCTTATAGAAAATGTGATTGTTCCTCCTTTCTGCCAAACTCCACTTAGCACTTATAGCTCCAGTCTGACTGCAGAGTTGATTCCAGCCTGGCACTCTCGGGGAGCTGCATTTGTGGGTGGAGTCAGGGGGTGTTCGGGAATTCACAGTCCATGCCTCGACTATGTAACTGGAAACAACAGGCAGTGTCCACAAGAACAGTTCAAGTTTGGTGGACTGAAGGCCAGCAAGGGGCCGTCATCTGTGATGATCAAAATACTCTGTGTGGTTGATGGGGGGTTGAAATTTCAGGGCATTCAGTACCCGTGTGGCCAGCTAACTGGAGGAAATGGTGGCTGGAATTCCCTAGACAGGTAAATTGAGCTTCTACCTGGAAGCCTGCCAGTCCCAGCATCAGACCCATCCACTCCCACCTCTCCACACAGTGAGGATCTCCTTCGACAGTCACTCCTACAAATTGGAGAGTAATTTTTAGCTCTTTCACACAACTGATCACAACACATCTGGGGAAGACATTTTTGTTTCCGCTTACTGAGATGGTAAACCACGCACTCCCGGAGCAGAAGGCAGACATCTCTTTACCGTATGAAGTCACCCAGCCCTTCTCACTTTAAGATGACCTAAACCACTGTGTCAAATCCTTCCTTCCTTCCTTAACAGAAGGCAAAGACCAAACTCTGTCCAGGGAGACATGAGGAGAAGCCCGTCGGGTAGTTTTCCTGTGCTAATGAAACAATGGAGCCTCACAAGGAGGAAGTCTTTCTGTTTTCCCACTTTTCTGCTTGGGACGCAGGACTTGATGCTTGGAGTTGTGGCAACAATTTCTCTCCATGAAATAAAGGCCAAAATAATCTTCAAGATCCTTATTTCCATTCTTCCCTCACTATACTGCTGCATCAAGTTCTTATGATGTGGTGGATTTCAATATCTTTATCATTTAAATCAGGATTACTTGAACATTTTTCTACTTACAGAAGAATGTATTCTAAATGATAAACTATTTAACGCTTTGTTTTCCAAAAAGAATATTGAAACTTAAACCACCTTCCATCTTCTTTATTTTTTATTTTTTTTATTTTTTTGACAGGCAGAGTGGACAGTGAGAGAGAGAGACAGAGAGAAAGGTCTTCCTTTGCCGTTGGTTCACCCTCCAATGGCCGGCGCGGCCGGCGCGCTGCGGCCGGCGCACCGCGCTGATCCGATGGCAGGAGCCAGGAGCCAGGTGCTTTTCCTGGTCTCCCATGGGGTGCAGGGCCCAAGCACCTGGGCCATCCTCCACTGCACTCCCTGGCCACAGCAGAGGGCTGGCCTGGAAGAGGGGCAACCGGGACAGAATCCGGCGCCCCGACCGGGACTAGAACCCGGTGTGCCGGCGCCGCTAGGCGGAGGATTAGCCTAGTGAGCCGCGGCGCCGGCCCTCCATCTTCTTTAAAAATGTGTTCAGACATGATGGCAGCATCAGTCTCCTTGTCAAACAACTTTTAAATCGAGTCAAGTGCTAAAAAGTCCCCAAGTGGTAGTTAAAATCTTGGATGCTCATTTCCCCCCACTAGATAAAGGCCTTTCTCTCCCCTAAGTAGTCAGCAGCACATTGCTGAGTTCTCATTACCTGACTACTGGACTACTTGACTGCTTCTCTCTCTTTTCTCTATACTGGTCGTGCAGCAAGATGTGTGGAACACAATTTGCTATGTAGAAACATACAGAAGGGAAGTGGGAAATATCCTAGAATTCCCTGCTGTGAAATATGAGGAGAACCCAGTAGGAAGCTGATTTCAGGACAGGGAAAGAGGAAGACAGAAGCCACAATTCTCACGGACATTGCTAATTAAAACTGGCAGCTGAACCATGGTTTCCAGTATAGACTGTACCTAACAGATGATGTTTTGACTGTGGCCTTGCATCTGATAAGAAAATTAGAAAGCCGATCATAAAGTTGTCAGAAGACAGAAAAAAATATATTACACAAAGGGGTGGGAAAGTAGTTGATCTAAGGTCTAAGCATTTTATAGCTTCCCTAGCTATAATGGCAAATCTTATAGTAACTGTCGCTTCCTGATGATACATAAGACTGAAATATCTATAACTCTTTAGTGAGCAGGGCTGGTACTGTGGCATAGCAGGTAAAGTCACTGCTTGCAGTGCTGACATCCCAAATGGGTGGCCATTCGAGTCCCAGCTACCCCACTTCCGGTCCAGCTACTGGCTAATGTGCCTGGGAAAGCAATAGAAGATGACCCAAATCCTTGGGCCCCTGCACCCACAAGGGAGATGTAGAAGACGCTCCTAGCTTCTCGCTCCTGGCTTTGAATTGGCCCAGCTCTGGCCATTGCAACCAGCTGGGGAGTGAACCAGCAAATGGAAGATCTCTCCCTTTTTCTCTGTAACTATGCCTTTCAAGTAAACAAATAGATCTTAAAAAAAAAATGGGCACCAGCTCTTAAGCAAGGGAGTCTGGTAGGAATAAAGTTACAAACCAGATGTTACACACAAAAGAAACAAGGAAACATGGCCACAGCTCCCCAGTGCAGAAGCTGGTCAACCATGAGAAACAAGCCAGTGGTCCACGGCTTAAAGGCCTCAGGAAGAGGAATGCATGCTCCTGATGACTGCACTGGCCTTGGAGGGCTGACACCTCAGCTCCAGCAGTCCTGAGAATGACTTTTCTAGCACAGCAACATCAGTTATTTTTTTTTTTTTTTTTTTTTTTGACAGGCAGAGTGGACAGTGAGAGAGAGAGACAGAGAGAAAGGTCTTCCTTTGCCGTTGGTTCACCCTCCAATGGCCGCCGCGGCCCGCGCGCTGCGGCCGGCGCACCGCGCTGATCCGATGGCAGGAGCCAGGAGCCAGGTGCTTTTCCTGGTCTCCCATGGGGTGCAGGGCCCAAGCACCTGGGCCATCCTCCACTGCACTCCCTGGCCACAGCAGAGAGCTGGCCTGGAAGAGGGGCAACCGGGACAGAATCCGGCGCCCCGACCGGGACTAGAACCCGGTGTGCCGGCGCCGCTAGGCGGAGGATTAGCCTAGTGAGCCGCGGCGCCGGCCATCAGTTATTTTTATAGGATGTGGAATTGCAACGCTAAGCCTCATGAGATTTGTTATAAACATGCAATGACAATTTCTTAAGATTAATGATATGACTGGCATAGGTATTTTTAAAATTTTATTTATGTTACATAAGTTTCATGTATTTCATATACACAGACTTAGGAAAACAGTGATACTTCACACCCTACCCTCTCTCCTGACCATTCTCCAACCTTCTTCCTCCTCCTTTCCCATTCCCATTATTAATTTTTACAAAGATCTTCTTTTAGTTTACTTAATGATCATAAAGTTAACCCTATGCTAAGTGAGAAAGTTCAACAAATAGTATGAAGAAAAATACACTGTTTCTCAACAGAAGAGACAAGGGCTATAAACAATCATCAAATCTCAAAATTTCCATTTCACTCCAATACATTACATTTTAGGTACTCTGTTAGTTAGCTCAGATAAAGGAAAACATATGGTATCTGTCTTTCTGGGTCTGGCTTATTTCACTGAGTATAATGGTTTCCAGTTGCAATGATTTTGTTATAAAAGATAGGAATTCATTTTTTTTTTACAGCTGAGTAGTACTCCATAGTGTATATACATCATAATTTCATTTTTTTCTTCTTTTTTAACATCATAATTTCTTTATCCAGTCATTAGTTGAAGGACATCTGGGTTGATTCCATATCTTAGCTATTGTGAATTGTGCTGTGATGAACATAGGGGTACAGACCACTCTTTAATATGGCTTCGGTAAATTCCCAGGAGTGGGGTGGCTGGGTCATACGGTAGGTCTATATTCAGATTTCTGAGGTATCTCCAAACTGTCTTCCATAGTGGTTTTACCACTTTGTATTCCCACCAACAGTGGATTAGGGTACCTTTTCCCCCACATCTTCGTCAGCATTTGTTGTTTGTTGATTTCTGTATGAAAGCCATTCTAACTGCAGTGAGGTGAAACCTCATTGTGGTTTTGATTTGCATTTCCCTGATGGCCAGTGATCCTGGACATTTTTCATGTGCCTATTGACCATTTGGATTTCTTCTTTTGAAAAATATCTGTTTAAGTCCTTTGCCCTACTCTTAACAGGGCTGTTTGCTTTGTTGTTGTGGAGTTTCTTTTTTTTTTTTTTTTTTTTTTACAGGCAGAGTGGACAGTGAGAGAGACAGGTCTTCCTTTGCCGTTGGTTCACCCTCCAATGGCCGGCGCGGCGGGCGCACTGTGGCTGGCGCACCGCGCTGATCCAATGGCAGGAGCCAGGTACTTCTCCTGGTCTCCCATGGGGTGCAGGGCCCAAGTACTTGGGCCATCCTTCACTGCACTCCTGGGCCACAGCAGAGAGCTGGCCTAGGAAGAGGGGCAACCGGGACAGAACCCGGTGCCCTGACCGGGACTAGAACCCGGTGTGCCGGCGCCGCAAGGCGGAGGATTAGCCTAGTGAGCCGCGGCACCGGCACCGTGGAGTTTCTTGATATCTATGTATATCCTGGTTATTAATCCTTTATCAGTTGCATAGTTTGCTAATAATTTCTCCCATTCTGTAGGTTGTTCTTCATTTTCCTGTTTCTTTAGCGGTACAGAAACTTCTCAATTTGATGTAATGCCATTTGTTAATTTCAGTTTTGACTGCCTGTGCCTCTGAGGTCTTTTCCAAGAACCCTTTGCCTGTGGCAGTATCTTGCAGGATTTCCACAATGCTCTCTAATAATTTGATGGTATCAGGTCATAGATTTAGATCTTTAATCCATTTTGAGTGGATTTTTGTGCAAGGTGTAAAGTAGGGATCTTGCTTCATACTTTCACTTTCAGGCTGCATGCATCTTTGTTGGTGAGATGTGTAACCTGTAGGCAGCAAATAGATGGGTTTTGATTTTCAATCCATTCAGCCACTCTGTGTCTTTTAACTGGAGAGTTGAGGCCATGTACAATCAAGATGACTATTCGACTTGGCCCTGCCATTTTTTCATAAATATTCCCATTTTTACTTTGGATTTCCTTTGTACTTTTACTGGGAGATGTTCAGCCTTCACCTTCTTTCATAGTGATGGCCATGTTTCTGTGTTTCTGTGTGTAGCACATCCTTAAGCATCTTTTGTAAGGCTGGACGAGTGATGACAAATTTTTTAAATTTCTGCTTCTTATGGAAGGTCTTTATTTCACCTTCATTCATGAATGAGAGCTTTGCAGGGTATAGTACTCTGGGTTGACAGTTTTTTTCTCTTAAAACTTGGAATACATCTCACCATTCTCTCCTAGCCTGTAGGGTTTCTAATGAGAAATCTGCTATGAGTTTAATTGGAGATCCTCTGAAAGTAATCTGGCATTTTTCTCATGCACATTTTAAAATCTTTTCTTTATGTTTTACTGTGGTGAGTTTGATTACAATTTGTCATGGTGAAGATCTTTTCTGGTCATATCAATTAGGAGTTCTATGTGCCTCCTATACTTGGATTTCCCTTTCTTTCTCCAGATTAGGGACGTTTCCTGTTATTATTTCACTAATAAGGCCTTCTAAACCTTTCTCTCTCTCCATGCCTTCAGAAACTCCCAGAACCCATATGCTGGGTTGTTGGATAATATCTTGTAGATTCCCAACAGTGTTTTTAGTTCTCTAATTTCCTCTTCTTGTCCTTGGTTTTACTGTATAATTTCCTGTGCTTTGTCTTCTAAGTCAGACATTCTTTCTTCTGCTTCAGAGATTATGTTGTTAAGGCTTTCCACTATATTTTTATTTATTCTTTTGAATTCTTCATTTCATTTTGATCTCTCTTTAAGATCTCAATTTCATGGGAGAAATTTTCTCTCATGTCATGTACAGATTTCAGTAGCTCATGCATTTGCTTCTGATTACTTCTATATAATCTCATAATCAATTTTTTAACTCTATTTCTTGTATTTCTTCAATCTCATCATCTTCACAATCTAGTATTCAGTTCTCCAGGGAGAAGAGGGGGTCTAAGGTGACACACCCAAGTTTCCATTGTCCATTTCTTAACAAGATTGTTTTGTCATTGTTGAATTTCTTGAGCTCTTTATATTGTGGATATTAACCGTTTATCAGTTGCATAGTTCGCAAATATTTTTTCCCATTCTGTCGGTTGCCTCTTAACTTTGCTGAGTGTTTCTTCTGTGGTGCAGAAGCTTCTCAGCCTGAAGTAATCCTATTTGTCAATTTTTGATTGCCTGTGCTTTTGGGCTCTTTTCCAAGAAGTCTTTGCCTATGCCAATGTCTTGCGGAGTTTTCCCTAATGTTTTCTAGTAATTTGATGGCACTGGGTCATAGATCTAGGTCTTTGATCCATTGCAAGTGGATTGTTGTGTAAGGTGTAGGTAGGGGACTAATTTTATACTTCTGCACGTGGAGCTGGCACAAGTATTTTTAATTGTTCTCCCAACTAGTCCACTATCCTCTTAGAGCCCAATATTGGAAGAAAGTCCAATCCATTTTACCTGGAAGTTAATGAAAACATAAGGCACTGTATTTTCAGGATCATCGTGTGAAATCATCTGATGCAATCAATGCCCTTGAAGGGGGTATGGACAAAAGTCAATGACTCTCATTCCTTCAACCATTTCCATAGGGAAGGATGCCCTCATCAATGAGAACAGAATTCTCTAAGCTGTTTGGCTGTGCCTCTTTCCCTGGGACAATATCTGGATGAACATTGCCAAAGCTTGTCTCCAACATTCTCCATTCTTCATGCTGTCAAAGATTAAAATTCTTTCTGCCCAACATGTGAGTCAGGAGGCATGTTTGTTCTTCTGCCCAGATTGCTGAAATATCCTGCAACCTGGAATCTATCTCCTCTTTTCCGGCTCTTAAGACCCATTATGCACGATGTGCTTAACTCTCAAATGTAATCAGCAACACATGACCAGCATGGTTCCTTCCCTACCTGTCCATTCCATCCCTCTCTCATTAATGTGTCTATTCAGTAGACATTTATTCGGGCAGACCTTGTTCTAACCTCGAGGGATACAGCAGGAAACAGAATAAACAAATAAAAACACCTTTACTTATTTCAGGAGAAGCCAGGCAGTACACTTATGTCAGAGGATGAGGAGGGACATGAGAAAATTAAAGCAAGGAAGGTGCATATAGACGTCTGGGGAGTGAGTGTGCAATTTTTTAAATGTAGCATTGAGAGTCTTTGTTAAAAAGATAACAATAGAGCAAAGATATGCAAACAATAGCTATGCAAACTGTGAAGATACCTAAGAAAGAGCATCCCAGACAAGGGTACAACATGTATATCTGGATCGAGGTGGACCAGCAGAGGAGCAGGAGATGACTTCATAGAGTTAATGGTGACGATTAGGGATAGTCACAGGGTTAGGGTTAGAGTTAGGGACAAAGCAGGGCCTACACAACTGATACATGGACAAAAGCTGAAACATACCATTGATAGAAATAATCTTATTCCTCTGGTCCGTGTAAAATACAGGTGGGCATTCTGGTTCTTCAAGTTCTATATTAGTATTACATAAACCTAAGGAACAAGCTGTACCATATTCATTAAATCAAGATTGTTGTGCTCCTACTCTGTCAGCCCTTGACTTAGGTCTTGATGATTTCAAGGTGCAGAAGAGCTGGTATTCTAATGGGATAAATAGACCCCATGCACATACTCTCTCAATCGTAAGCCAGAGAAGAGCTTCACCATAAGGGAGACTGCTGGGTGTCCCAGGAGGTGTAGTCTAGTCTGGGAGGTCAAGTCTCCTACAACAGGAGAAGAGACATTTAACCCAAAATGCAAAGATGAAGATAAATTAACGAGAAAAAGGAGGAAATTCATCAGGGGAAGGGGCTATATTCTAAAATGAAAGAAGTGGGGTGAGGGAAAATTCACCAGAAGCAAAACGTATGGGACAGGGAAGCAGCTGACCAACCTGGAGGAGCTGGTGGGTATCAGACACATAGGTGAGTGGCAGGACATTGAATCTGGATTTTACAACAGGGCAATGACAATGTAAGAAAAGTTTTCAATTATCTATAAATTCCTTGAGTAGATATTTATTTAGGGACTACTCTGTACCGATCTTGTGCTTGCCAGAACATCACACTTTGTAGCCCACAGCTCAGTGGGGAAAATAAGAAAGCGGCATGAACCCAACAACTTGGAAAGTCATAGTCTTGCAGGTTTGTACCTCATAAATTATTATAGATTATTCTTACAAATTGAAATTATTTTATAACTGTACGTTATTATAGCTCAATGGTACATCATCTACTACACTCACCTATCTACAAATTAATTTTTCCATTTTACAGCTGATAAAACTAAGGTACAAAGAAGCTAAAGAATTTCCAGAAACAGACACGATTTGGGACTGATGGTGTTTTCCAAATTTGGCAATCACAGTATGTCATATCGCATATACTCGCTTTACTAAGTGACCTTGACATCCTTCTCATCATGTGCATGTGCTCTTCATCTCCTTCTTTTGAGCCTGGGATGGGCCTGTGACTTTGGTGGGAGAGTTTACAAGGGCAAGTGGTTTCCACCTGCTTTGTCTGAGAACCTCACTTCCGGAACTTAGCTGTGGTTGATTGGAGGAAGCCACACGTGGCCACACAGGATGACCCACATAAAGAGGTCTGATGTGGGGGTCTCAGCTGAGACCCCTAGCAGACAATCAGCATCAACTCCCAGGCATGTGAGCCATCAGCTAATTCCAGACACCAGCTGTCAACTCACTCTAGTTTTCAAGTCTTCCCTGATGATGCTCCCAGTAGGCCCCCAACATCATGGGCAGACATGCCTGGCTCAGCCTGTCCTAGATTCTTGCTCGACAAGCTCTGTGAGCATAACTGAATAGTGGTGTTTTTATGCCACTTAGTCTGGATTCTTTCAGCACACAAAGTAACCAGAAACGGACCGAGCCCCAAACTTCCTACTCCAGCCGCAGAGCTCTCTGACGTTGCAAGACAGCCAGGAGAACAGAGCAGTCAGGAGCAAGCATTCAAGTCCTGGCTCTGTCTCTTATGTGACTTTGGGAATGTCATTTAATGCTTTCTAGGCTGAAAAATTTATAAAATGGGGACAATACTGGGCTGCTGTGAGGTTAAATCAGGCCACACACATTGAGAGATTAGCACATTGCCTGGCCCACAAGAAATAGCCTTTAAAAATACTATTATTATGTTTAGTGCATTTATATAACAAGACCAGACTTTATAATAAGATCAGAGTTTATACAAACTTACATTACATGACTGACACTACAACTCACTTATCCGTAAATGCTGTCATAGGATTATGGGTGTATGATTTTCTTTAGGACTAATCTATGTGACATATTAGAATATCAGGATGGTTATTGCATAACAGATAACAATTCTGAACCAGTTGATGTATCCGGATATGAAAATAAGGCTTATTATTTTACAAACACATATCATCTTTTACACTTCTTTGATCACCTATGATGGGACAAAGACATAAGCCTCAGCCATTCTTTCTCACTGCCCAAAAGATCCATAAACATGGGAATTCATGCCTTGCCTTTGAATCTCAATTGGGTCTCACACCCTATTGCTTTCACACCCCATCCTGCATTCTCTTCCAGGGTCCCAAGACCCCACCCAGTTCTAGGAATTCACCTCTGCCTGCTACCTCCTAGCCCCATCCCCATCCCTAGCTCTCCTGAAATATAAAAAGGCCCGACACTTGGGGCCGAGGCCTTCTATCACATGTTCCATGATGTGCATGCTGGCAGTTGGTCACTCACCTCTGTGAATTTATTTTCTCTGAAGAAATTCAGTCTGCCTGTAAATTCGTATACTGCCTCCTCCCTATTCTGCACCTCTTTTCCTAACAACCTATCTTACTGAGCAGACTATTTCAAAAAATGAAGCCCAGTTTCAGAGTATAAAGGAACAAAAAACACATGAACCACAAAGCAAAAGACTGGTAAATTTAGCTGCACTAAAACTGGAACTTCTGCTCATCAAAAGACACCATTAAAATAACAGACAGGAAAGCCAAGGCTTAGAAGAAGATATCTGCAGTATATACATCAGACAAAAGGCTTATTCAGAATATATAAAGAGCTCCAATAAATCAATAAGAAAAAAGCAACAGTAGGCTTGAATAAAAAAGGAAATTCAAAGAGTCCATCAACATATGAAAAGGTGTTCAGTCTCATCTCATTTTCATTACAGCAATGCAAATATAATCACAGTAAAATGCCAATATACACAGACCAGAACTAAAACAAAAAGACTTACAGGGATGGGCATTTGGTCCAGTAATCAAGTCACCAGTAGGATGCCTAAATCCCACGTCAGACGGCCTGGGTTGGATTTCAGACTCTGGTTTCTGCCTCCAGCTTCCTGTTAATGCACATCTTGTGTGGAAGCAGTGATGGCTCAATCAGTCAGGTCCCTGCCACCCATGAGGGAGATCATATTGATTTTATGGCTCCCACTTTTATTTATTTATTTTTATTATTATCATTTTTTTTGACAGGCAGAGTGGACAGTGAGAGAGAGAGACAGAGAGAAAGGTCTTCCTTTGCTGTTGGTTCACCCTCCAATGGCCGCTGTGGCCGGCGCGCTGCGGCCGGCATACCACGCTGATCCGATGGCAGGAGCCAGGTGCTTCTCCTGGTCTCCCATGGGGTCCAGGGCCCAAGCACTTGGCCCATCCTCCACTGCACTCCCTGGCCACAGCAGAGAGCTGGCCTGGAAGAGGGGCAACCGGGACAGAATCCGGCGCCCCAACCGGGACTAGAACCCGGTGTGCAGGCGCCGCAAGGCAGAGGATTAGCCTAGTGAGCCGCGGCGCCGGCCCTGGCTCCCACTTTTGGTCCTGTTGCCATTGCAGGTAGCTGGAGAGTGAACCAATAAATGGAAGCACTCTCTTTCTCCTTTATCCATCTATCTATGTATCTATGAATGTATGTATGTATGTATGTATCATCTACCTCTTTGCCTCTCAAACATTTTCATTTTGTTTAAAGATTTATTTATTTACTTGAAAGAGTTATAGAGAGGCAGAGGCAGAGAAAGCACTAATCCATCCACCAGTTCACTCCCGAAATGGCCACAATGCCACAATGGCCAGAGCTGAGCTGATCCAAAGCCAGGAGCCAGGAGCCTCTTCCAGGACTCTCACGCTGGTGCAGTGGCCCAAGGACTTGGGCCATCTTCTACCGCTTTCCCAGGCCACAGCAGCGAGCTGGATCGGAAGTGGAACAGCTGGCCCATATGGGATGCTGGCGCTGTAGGTAGTGGCTTTACCCGCTATGCCACAGGGCTGGCCCCAAATATTTTCTTTCTAATTTAAAAAAAAAATGGAAATACCAACTGTTATTAGGCTACTGAGAAAGAGAAAAGTTTCCACTGACAGCAAGAAAGCAGGTCATGGTGTTCTGTTAAATATATTCTCCTCTTGCACCAGACAAACACGAGATACGTTCACAATCACATCTGAATGCAGACAAAACCCACACACTGCTCGAGCCACAAAAGAGACCACATACCCCATGTCTCAGCTGTTATGAAGCTGGACTGCATCAGCAAACAGATACGCCGAGGCTGTAATTCCCAGTACCTGTTCACGCGACCTTGTTCGGAAATGCAGTCTCTGTTGACACACTCTAGTTAAGAAGAGGTCATTAGTGTGCACCCCAATCCAATATGATGCTGTCCTTATAAGAAATGGACCAGCAGTCTGGAGACAGACACCCAGGGAGAATGCACACAGTGGAGGAGCCACAGATGGGAGTGACACATCTACAGGCCAAGGAATGCCCAGGATCGCAGCCATCAGCAGCACCCAGGATACTCTGGGAACAGATTCTTCCTCAGGGCCTCCAGATTCAAAGTCACCCTGCTGACACCTTGAATATAGCCTCTAGAAATGTGAGAAATAAATGTCTGTGGTTTTAAGCTGCCTAAGTTATGTTTCTTTGCTATAGAAGTTCTAAGATTGAATACATTGCTTTGTATAGTGAATTCTGCTTCCTACAAATTCCAGTTTAGCTTCACTCACTCCACTCTGCCTGCCTTCTGCTTAAAACTGACTAAGAAACTCAATTACAGGGGCTGGAGTTGAAGCACAGCCAGTAGAGCCACCACCTGCAACAGTGGCATACCACATGCACTCCGGTTTGAGCCCCGGTTGCTCCACTTCCCATCCAGCTCCCTGTTAATGTGCCTGGGGAAGCAGTGGAAGATGGTCCAAGTGTTTGGGCCCCTGTACCCACATGGGAGACCCAAATAGAGTTCTAAGCTCCTGGCTTCAGCCTAATCCAGCCCCAGCTCCACTGCAGTCTTTTGAAGAGTGAATCAGAAGATGAAAGATTCTCTCTCTCTCTCTCTCTCTCTCATTCTTTCTCTGTAACTCTGCCTTGCAAATAAATCTTTTAAAAACAAAAAAGGAAACTCAATCACAGAATTAACTCAGCTTCCTGACAGCATTCAACCAAGAACAAAGCCCAATAGCCCAGCTCCCCTGAATCCTGGGTAAAATCATACCACAGAGATTCCGATCTACAATAATTCTTTTTTTTTTTTTTTTTTTTTTGATAGGCAGAGTGGACAGTGAGAGAGAGAGACAGAGAGAAAGGTCTTCCTTTGCCGTTGGTTCACCCTCCAATGGCCACCACGGCTGGAGCGCTGCGGCCGGCGCACCACGCTGATCCGATGGCAGGAGCCAGGTACTTCTCCTGGTCTCCCATGGGGTGCAGGGCCCAAGCACTTGGGCCATCCTCCACTGCACTCCCTGGCCACAGCAGAGAGCTGGCCTGGAAGAGGGGCAACCGGGACAGAATCCGGTGCCCCGACAGGGCCTAGAACCCGGTGTGCTGGCGCCACAAGGCAGAGGATTAGCCTAGTGAGCCGTGGCGCCGGCTACAATAATTCCTTCTAAGACCCCCCTTCTGTACATACCTCATGATCCCCAAGAGGTTGTTCTCCCTTATTGCAATGAATTAAGGAGTAAATTTTTTCAATGAAGCTTATTTTCCTGGTGCTCTTTTGCTGCACAACACTGACAATGTGGATTGCTATCACTACTTTAAAAATTGCTTGGCAATATCTACCAAAGCAGAAAATATTCATGCCCAGTGATTCAACAATTCTTATTCTAAGTGTACACCCAGCAGGACTGCAAGCACATGTACACCAATAAACATGTATAAAAATGTTTATAATGGCACTATTCATATTAGGAAAAATACTCAAACAACTCCACTGTCCATCAGTAGAAGAATAAATGAGTAAATTGTGGTATATAGGTACAATGGAATTCTATATAGTAATGAAAAGGAACAAATTACTGCTACATTAAACTGTATAGATACATTTCAGAAACTCATCTTGAGTTTAAAAAGACTAGACATGAAAAAAATTGTATTATATGATTCTGTTTATATTAGATACAAAAACATATAAAATTGATTAATGAAGTAGAAGTCAAAGAAGGGCTCCAGGGAAGCTGGTACTGGTGTGTTTCTGAGTGGTGACTACAAAGGTGTCTTGAACTTGCAGTCATTCATCAGTCTGCACACTTTGAAACTGTGTCATTGTCAGTATGCATGTTAGCATCAATTAATTATCAAACCAGTTCTAAGATTACGTATTCACACTTTGCTATTGTTTATAATGTGATAAGCTGGTTTATTATATAAGTCATTCACTTAACGGACTTTATTGAGTACCTACTATGTGCAAAGCACTATGAAAACCTAAGAGCTCATGTGCAGAGCATAGCCCTCCCTTCATGGAGGTTTCCTCTTTAGCTCACGAGAAGGACACACAGAGATAAATGCACAACAGTGAAGCAGAGAAGAAAAAAGAGGGAGAGAAACAGTAGCAGTCTTGGAGGCAGCTTCAACACCCTGTGAGTTCATGTATATTGCATGTGAAAGGGAATATTAAAATGATGTATTTGACAATCACAAACAGATATGCTGAGACGCATTGCACTGATAACTTATAAATTGCAATGTGCTTCATAAAATGTTGATATGGTTATATGTAATATATTCTCATTGCAAAATTTATTGCTAAATTATTTAACAGTTTAGAACTGTGTGTATGTACCACAATTCTGCCAAAGTTGCAAAAAATTGTGTCTGCTTTTAAAAATTAATTTTCTTTGGATAATCTTTCCCTTTTTGGTTCAGGGTGTGGTAAGGAGGGTAATTACCTTCTAGGAGCCTGGTTTAACCAAATCAGTCTTGCACTTAGAGCTATCTTCCATGTACTCTCCTCTAGCTTGCTTGGGGATGAAGAGTCCAGAAGACCTTGATTCGCACTGTAGCCCCACCACAGTGAGGCGGCGAAACTGGGGGAAAACATCAACCCAGAACAAGCTCAGGAGAGTCCACTTATTAACCACCACCCCGCCACCCACTGTGTGGGCTTGGGCAAGTCCTTCACCTGGCTGCTTTTCAGTTTTATCATTAGAAAAAAAGAGTACCTTCCTCTAGGACTAAGGGGACTCAATGCAAAAAAAAAAAAAAAAAAAAGCATACAAACTATAGCATAGTGCGTGGTACATCATGGGATCCTCCCTACTTCAGTGCCACTTTCTGTTGTCTAAAATGACACCTCCTTCTCTCACTTCTAAGTTTCTACTCTATGCCATGTAGAGGCAAACAAATTCTTCTGTATAACATTGCAACAGAAACATCATTCACATTGGGCATCATTCAGATGCAGATGTCAAAATGTTCATTCAGAGTTAAGTCATTCAAAAGATGTCAACTCCCAGGCTTACCAGTTTGCCAAACACTACCAGAGAGAGAGTGAGAGTGGCTCCTTTATCACAAGCCCCAGGAGTGAATCTGATTGGATCATCTTGTGCCATATACCTATGACTGAATACAGCACTATGCCAAGGAAGGTGTAATGATCCCTTGAACTGAAGGTGGATCCAACCCCATCCATAGCACACATATATTAGGTAGGAAGTCAGAAATGAGCTTATGTGTGTGTGACAAAGGCCTAAGGAAATTATATCTAGGTCCAGCATCCTCCGATAACCTTCCAGGTGCAGCCCAGTATCTGCACTTCAAACGTCCTACCTTCAAGGGGGTCCTGCCCCTTCTACCAGATAACCATACTTCCTCTAACTGGGGCGACACCAGCCAGGCTTCCCCTGTCTGATAACTTCAGGGGAAAAAACTCAGAAAGGAATTTTTTGTATTTACATGCAACAAGTCCTCTGTTCTGGGAGGAGGAGAAGGAGAAGAGGTGGGAAGGCAAGACCCATCCCCTTAAAAACCCCAGCCTAACTGTGAACTGCACACTCTCTCTCAGGTCCTGTTCTTACAGATGTCCCTACCCTAATAAACCTTGCTATTTTGCTTTCCACTTACTCTCTGTCTCACACCTGAATTCTTTCTTGCACAAAGACAAGAACCCTTGCTTCTCGGGTAACACATAGAGCTTAGAAGTAGTCCTCCAAAGGGAACTAACATGACCACACGATCTCTACCATTTGACTTTCACTAAGAAAGTAACAATCTCTGGCTCATTCCCCATAACCATTCCAACAATGGGAAAGTTTCAAGAAGTAACACTAGTTAAGAAGAACCACAGAACATAGGATGGTAAAACCGGGAAGTGATCACGCGCAACCTGAGCCTCGAATAGGGAACCCACACACACACACCAGAGACCTCCTAGCTGATTAGTGTGTGAAGCACTTGAAGCAGAATATCCAGAGGACAGTCAGGACGGAGAGAGGAGACTTCAGTGAAGTCATCGAAGTCAGCCGGTTATGACTTCCGAGCGGAGGAGCAAGATCAGCTGCCTCCAGGAGCATCATGAGGCTAACAGAGACATGGCCTTGGAACTTTCATTCTCTACACTGTCCAGCCAGTGCTGTCGGGAAGAACCCCTGAAACAGAAAGGGATTTCGGCACCTTTATCTGGCTGTGCTTAGGATGACACAGACTTTAGTTAAGTGAGAGCTCATTCACTTTTAACTTACAGGAATTCATCTCACGCACTCAACACTACACGAGCGGGGAGAGAAGAGGAACATGAAACGGTGTGGATGATTCTGGGCTTTTTCACTAAATGAGTGCCTGCTCCAGGTTGACGGTGATGGGGAGGTGCAAATCTGCAAGCAACGCCTCCCTCTGGAGCTCAACTCAAGAAAACACAATTGGATTTAATGCTGGCAGGAACACCGGCTGGTTTGGACTTAACAAGAGATAGGATGGCTCGTCTCCAAATGAATGTGTAGGCAATTTTGGCCACACAAGATATCCACCCTCCGTGCTGACTTTCAAAGCTATCACAGGTTGCAACTGCACTGTGTAAAGTGGACAGCACAATCAGTGCTAATAACAGCAGCTAACACTTGGTATAAAACGACGCTAAGCAGCATCCACTCCATTAACTCATTTAATCCCCGAACTAGCCCTATGAAGTCAGAGGCAGATGTTTTTATGATTCTCAGTTTATTGAGGAAGAGAGTAAGACTTGTCCAAGGTCACAGAGCTGATTAGTGGCAGAATGTAGGGTATGCAGATATAAATGTGTGCTTTCCCCCTATTTCGGGTGTTTCCTTTGCTAAGCTCAAAGCCGCAGCCCATGTTTTCATGCAATGTTGCCCCAGGAGTGTTATGTGGGCCAGAGCCGAAAGCAAACCTGCCAGAGAAGACAACATCCTTCTCAGCTACTGTTTTTCTGAAAGCCTTGCCTCTCTGGGAGATGCTACGGTGGATTATACTGGACAGACAGAAGAGAAGCAAAAACTTCTTGGAGTTTTACAAGCAACTTGAATTGAGAGCCTGCAGTGGAGTAGGTATTTGTGTCCCTGCAAAATCAGCGTCCTTCAATTCACCCAATAAGAGGGTATCAGGAGGTGGGGCTTCTGGGGTGATTGAGCTAAGAAGGTGGAACCCTCATGAATGGGATTAGTGTCCTTAAAAGGAGACATGAGAGGTTCCTCTCCCTCTCTCTGTGCTCCACAGGATACACCAAGATAGCAATCAGCAAACCCTCACAGATACCTGATCTATGGCCCTTTGATCTTGAACTTGTCAGACTTCAAAACAGTGAAAAACAAATGTTTGTGGTCTACATCACCCTGTCTGTGACAGCAGCTTAAGACACAGAGGTGGATATTTATTTTACAAGATGACAGAATGAAGTCCTTCAGCGTTCTCTCAAAGGCTGATCTACATCTGGTGGCTGTGGTGGTGAGTGTACCAGCCCTGAGAGCTACAGCATGAGCCCAAGTTTAGCACAGGGGACTCGGAGCCTTACTTTCAGGTGAACGTCACGGCTGAAACAACGAGCCTGTAGGTGGTCAGCTGTCAAGACCTGAATGCCAGGCTGCAGGGACACCATGAGCCCTGGCATGGCCCTTTTAAGGTGAGCTGGTCGTAGAAGAAACTCCAGGAAGGACAGAGATTGAATTTTCTGATATTTCAGATTAAACTTGATTTAGGGAACTATAAGAAAGTGGCATTTCTTGCCCTGTGGTGTGATGGAATAAAATGAATCCCTTCTACAGATAAGAAGCAAATTCCTAGGGACAGGACTAGAGCTGACCTTGGTAAGAACACATTGGAATGAAGGTCCTGAGGAGGCAAAGAGGTGTTGAAACAAATGAGGCCTCCAGACAGATAACATTCCTGAACAAGGCAAGATAAGGGAACAAAGGCATATCCTTGGATAACTAGAGATAGGAGAACAAAGAAGAGACCATGGTGGGCCTCCAGAGAGGGTGATGGGCAGGGAGGGAGAGAGGCTGCATGGTAGTAGGGAGGGAGAGGCAAACTTGGAGGCAAAAGGGCCTAAGCATGTATTATCAGCTGTGTGATCAGAGTGCTGCTTTAAATTAGCCTGGTGTGGCTTTCTCCCCACACGCTAGTAAAGATAGGACTGAATGCAGACGGGGATTTGAGCTCTTGAGCCCACTCAACACCAAAGTGGCTTCATCGCTCTGGAATGAGTACAGGTGGCCTATGAGGTTTGTAAGATGCATAGGGCGTGCTCAGGTGGGAGGGCAACAGGGCGATTAGCAGAGAGGCTGAGTGAGGCAGAGCTGTCTGGACAAGGCAGCCCACGGGCTGAGGGGGCCTAACACCACCAGGTCAGAGCCAGAGCCCACAGGGTACAACACATCCCAGTGAGGTGTGATGAGGTTCATCAGAGGACACCAGTTTGGAGATCAGAGAAGTGTGGGGAGTCCAGGTTGAGTCCAGTCCTAAGGTTAACTAACTGGCAGTGGAAATAGGGAGACATTTTTATGGAAAATGACTGATGGAACAAGGACAAAAGCCTTAGCCATTTCTGCTCCTTACCTGAAAGCAGATAGAACTCGCTTTACCACTTTACCCTGCTTCCTTTCAGGAGACCAGTTCAGTCCCACGCTCTGTATTGTTCCCCACCCCTGCCAACCCATATTCTTTTCCAACTTTGCAAGCCCTTAAAAAACCTGTAAGAAATAGCCCACCTCCACCCCTGCCCTCCCTGCGGAGCCTTAGACCACCCTACGCCATGTGTAAGACCCAGCCTATTGGAGGGCTGTGCTCTTTGTCAGGTGTTCTTTGTGTGCAGGCCAGCAGCCGGCTACCTCTGCAAACTTATTCTTCTTCTTGAATAAATTCATTTTGGATGTGAGTTCGTATCCTGTCTCCTCTCTGTTCTGCCCTTCTTTTCCTTAAAATGACCATCTGGTTCTAAAACTGATTTTCAAATGAAAAAGATTCATAATAGCCAAAAATACCTGGAAATAAAAAGAAAAAGTTGGAGCATTTATACTTCCTAAGACTACCTGGAAATATCAGTGAGGGAGTAGACAAAGACATCAACAGAGAGTCCAGAAACAGATACATACATGCATGAACATTAGAAGTTCTACAAAGTTCAAAAGGGATTTAATTGAGAAGGAATAGCTTTTTTAAACAAACTATGCTAGAATTATAAGAAGAATATTCATATAGTCCTCCATATACACTATCTACTTCCATACTCAAAAATTAACAAAATGAATTCCAGCCCTAAAGAAAAATCTTAAAGTCTTAAAACTTTTAGAGAAACCAATACAAGAGTCAGGTAAGCATTTGCTAGATAAAACAAAAATTACTAAAATTAAAATTTGA
Source organism: Oryctolagus cuniculus (assembly GCF_964237555.1). NCBI lineage: Eukaryota > Metazoa > Chordata > Mammalia > Lagomorpha > Leporidae > Oryctolagus > Oryctolagus cuniculus. Next base: position 64,418,550 of record NC_091449.1, on the reverse strand, counting down.
TAAGTTGCCTTTTAGCAAAACTTTAAACCTCTGCTTTTCAAAAGACACTATTAAAAGCACCAAAAGACAAAATGCAGACCACAAAAGGTATTTCCCACCACATATCTGACAAAATTACAGCTGGTATCCAAAAATAAAGAGGAAACTCTAAAAACTCAGTAAGAAACTATCAACTTTTAAAAGTGAGCAAAAACTTTAACAGATACTTCATTAAAGAAAATATACGGTTAGCACATAAGGACTTGGAAAAATGTTTCACATTATTAATCATTTGGGAAATGAAAAATTAAAATCATTAAGTGATCCTTCTAACAACTAGTAATGATGTTGAAAATGATCATGAGAGACCTTAACAGGTAAGGAAAAAGCTATCATCTTATAAACACTGAATGGTGCTATTACTTTGGAAACGTGTGGCAGTGTCTTTAGAAATTAAACAAATATATGACCCTACTAAGTATTCCACTCCCAAGTATTTTCCCAAGAGAAAAAAAAAGCATATCTTCAAACAAAGCCATGTATAGAAATGTTCATAGCGGCTTAACTGGTATTATTCAAAAACTGAATATGTAAATGCATATCAGCGCGTGAATGGAAGATTGCACTGTGGCATATCCATGCAATGGAATCCTACTCAGTAATAAACAGAAATGAAGTACTGGCACATATAAAAGGGAGTGATTAAAGGCTGACCCCTCCAGGAGCTGGTGCTGTGCCATAGTGGGTTAAGCTCCATCCGCAATGTTGCATCCCATAAGGGTGCCAGTCTGAGTCTTGGCTGCTACATTTGTGATCCAGCTTCCTGCCTGGGAAAGGAGCAGAAGGTGGTCCAAATCTTGGGCCCATGTGCCCTTGTGGGAGACCAGGAGGAACCTCTAGGCTCCTGGCTTCAGTCTAGTCCAGCCTTGGCCATTGTGGCCATTTAGGGAGTGAACTAGAAGACGGAGGCTTGATCTCTCTTTCTCTCTCTCCCTTTCTCTCTGTAACTCTTTCAAGTAAATAAATAAATCTTTAAAAAAATAAAAGCCTGGTACCCCAGAAGAGAATAGTAGTGTATAATTCAATTTATATAAAATTCCAGAAAATGCAAACAAATCTAAGTGACAGAAAGCTGATCAGTGGTTGCTGGGGACAGGGGTGGGTAGTGGAGAAGACTTAAAAAAATTCTCAGGGTTGAAGGAAATATTTCCTATCTTGATTGTGGTGATGGCTTCAGGGGTGTATGCATATGACAAAGCATCAAATTATATGCTTTTAATATGTACAATTTATTGTCTGCAAATTATGTTCCAATAAAGCTGTTTTTTAAGAGTCCTTGTTGGGATAACAAATTAGACAAGAGGTCTCTACAAAGTTCGTGGAAAATATGTTCTACAAAAAACTGTATGTGGATTTCAAATTTTGGGAGGACCAAAATAAACTTATCATTTAGTTCTATTTTCCACAAACATTTGTAGCCCCCTAGTATGATCTTGCTTGTAATAAAGGACCTGGCACTTCACCCGGGTTGTACCGGTGCTGAGTAATAGTGTCAAAATATTGTAGTATCTTTCCTGCCACAGTCATAGAAGCCCAGGAACAGAGGGGTCTCATCTCCAGATAGGCCCTGGCAGCAGACAGGAGTGGGGGTTGAGGAAGCAGTTCTATCTCAGACTAAGAACCTGCGTTTTGGAATGGGGGGCGGGCATTGAGCAGAAATGAGTTAGAATCCAGTTTAATCCAACAGTTTGCTAGCAGTGTGACCTGAAGCAAGCGCCTCACCTTCTGTGAGTTTTCAGATTCCACGTCTACAAACAGTAGTGCACACTGACTAGTTTCATGGAGGTGTCTGGGAGGACCAAGTGAGACAATCCAGGGAAAAAATAGAGACACACACCCTGTACACAGGACGCATGGCAGCTTTGTGAAAGGAGAACAATAGCAAAGGTCTGTGCCAAAAGAGGCCACTGAGCACAGATGCTTGGAGACGGGCGAGACCATGAATCAGAGGCAGTGGCTGCTGCCGTCTCGCCACTGAGTACCAGGCTCTCTGCTCACAGAGATGATTAACGGGCTGGGTTCTGTTTTCAGGATGAAATTACAACAGGGAAAAAAAGTGTGAAGATTCTTTTTTTTTTTTCCTCTAGCTAAAAATGTGTTACTCTGCCTAAGTGAGTTGCTAATGAAACTATAGCACTGGCCACAGCAGGTAGTTAGCAGAAATGGCACAAATGTTTAGAAACAAGATGATCTGTTCACAGAGGAGGATGCCCCGTCCTTGGAGAAGGGACAAAGATGCTCCAGGGACAGTAAGTTGGGTGGTCACAGCAAGGGAAAGACAAGTAGAAAACCAGGTGGTTCTGGCTGCAGAGAGCAGCAGATGCAGGACTGAGCTGACCTGCTGAGGTCTTGCTCCTTGAAGTCATTTTCTCATGGATTATCTTGTCTGTGGAGTGAGTGCAGGCCATCAAATGTAATTTTTCAAAAAGTTTGGGTCATATTTCTCACATAAGTCAACAAGTGAGGACAGGCCACGGTTTTGTTTAGTGAATAAGCAGGCTGAGAAAGCTGAGCAACGACTGCCGTGATAGGTTCTAACTGGTTAATGTCCCAACAGACGTGTAAGCATTGGCTTCCTTTTCTACTAGACACGAACCCTTTGCATCTCTACCAGCCAAAAGGAATTTGTGCCTTGTTAGTTAATAGTAAAAACTAAGTCCAGTGAAGTTACATTCCCCTAAAGCCTGGTGGTGAAACCTGGTCTGCCTCAAGCTTTTGTAAATAAAGTTTTATTGGCATATAATGCCTTTGCTCAGGTATTCTATGGGGCTGCTTCCACACTACAAAAGCAGAATGCAGACATCGTGGCAAAGACCATCTGGCCAGTGCACCCTCAGATATTTCTCTGATCTTTGACATAAAAAGTTTGCTGATCTCTGCCCTAAAATAGTCGAGCCCAAAGTGGGCTTTGTAATGAGAATGTCAGTGTTGCATTAGAAGGGCATGCAAGAATTCCTTGGCTTTCTCTTCAGATTTCAAACACAGAGGGACACACACACACACACGTAGGCATATATGCATACACACTTATGATCCAGATCTCTGCTTGTGGCCCGAAAAAGCAGTGGAAGATGGCCCAAGTGCTTGGGCCCCTGCACCCACATGGGAGACCTGGAAGAAGCTCCTGGCTCCTGGCCACAGATCAACTCAGCTCTGGCCACTGCAGCCATCTGGGGAGTGAACTGGGTTAGACTCTGTCTTCTGAGTAGCAGAAGTTCACTCTAAGGCCTCCGGGACAGTTCAAGACCCTGTCGGAGGTATGTCAGAGGTAAGGGGGAAATTATAAAGATGTCCCTTTGAGAAGTTTTTAATAGCAACAAAGAAGGAAAAGAATTTTCAATAAAAGCAAATATTCAAACAAAAATGTACGGGATTAAGCTTCCAATGAATGTTCTGAAGTCATTAGTTATGGTAATAAGGGGACCCAGAGTTCTGATTTAGTGAGTTAAGCTCCCACACACAGTGCCAGCATTCATATAAGGGGCACCAGTTCAAGAGTCAGCTACTCCACTTCCAACCCAACTCCCTGATAACGGCCTAGGAAAAGCAGCTGAAGATGGCCCAACTACTTGGGCCCCTATGACCCATGTGAGAGACCCAAATGAAGTTCCTGCCCTCCTGGCTCTGGCTTCGGCCTGGCACAGCTTGGCTGCTGTGGCCATCTGATAAGTGAACCAGCAGATGGAAGCTCGCTCGCTCTCTCTCTCTCTCTGTAACTCTGACTTTCAATAAATAAATCTTTTTTTACAAAAGGAATGATTATAAGTCTACATTTTTGTTAATATAGGAAGGTCTCCATGGTCTACTGTTGAAAGAACCAAACTCATCTCAAGCAGCATGACCAGGATGATGCATCTGTTTAAGGATGTAAGTACATAAAAATTACTGAAGGACAAGCACCAATTTAATAATAGTGCTTATTATTACTGGATGGTGACTTTAAATTTTCTTTATGACCATCTGCTTTGTTATTCTAATTTTGTAAGTATGAATGACATGAATAATAATAAACAAACATTAAGGATTTTTTTAAAGAATTATTTATTTATTTGAAAGTCAGAGTTACAGAGAGAAAAGTAGAGAGAGAGAAAGAGAGAGAGAGAGAGAGATCTTCCATCCACTGGTTTACTTTCCACATGGCCACAACAGCCAGGGCTGGGTCAAGCTGAAGGCAGGTACCAGGAGCTTTATCCCAGTCTCCCTCATGGGTGAAGGGGCCCAAGCACTTGAGCCGTCCTCTGTTGCTTTCCCAAGCGTATTAGCTTGCAGTGTCCTGAACTGGAAGCAGAGCAGCTTGAACCGGTGCTCATATGGAATGCTGGTGTTGTAGACAGTGGCTTTATCCTCTGTACCATAGCACTGGCCCCCAAGGAATATTTTTGAAGGCTTTCCTCATAGACAACTATATTGCATTAGGTGTTTTGAGAGGATAACATGATTTTGCCTCATAATGTACACATTTATATCAATATAAAGCTTTTTAATAAGAAGGATATAGTACAAATACTTCCCTCCAAAGGACATAATGCATCCTGGTTATTCTACTTTCCCAAAGAAGACAAGATATGATAGAGGACTCAAAGACAACATGCTACAGTAAATACACTATTTTCAGAACTATATTGATTCACAGCCCTTAAGGCATTTAGATCTGGCTAAAAAGCCCATGAGAGCATTTCAGGCATGGAAAGCCAAGAAACTGTGGCAAAAAAAAAAATGACCTACATGAAAGATCTCTGTGAGTGAGAATGCCGGTGGAAAGAAGGCGCCATCAAAGAAGGAGGTACCATTCTCTGAAGGGAGGAGAGAACTTCTACTTTGATTATGACTCTGTCTAAATAATGTAGGAGTTTGTGGACTTAAGAGGCTTCCATAGCCTTGGCAGCTCATGACAAGACCCTTGGGTGATCACTGACATCATAAATAAGAGTATCAGTTGCTAAATCAACAACAGGAGTCACTGTGCACTTGTTCCCCATATAGGACCTCTGTCTTTAATGTGTTATACTATGAGAATGGTAAAACTAATCTCCAAATAGTACTTTATACTTGTGTGTCTGTGGGGGTACAAACTGTTGAGATCATTACTTAGTATACAGTTGATCTTCTGTATATAAAGATAATTAAAAATGAATCTTAATGAAGAATGGGATGAGAGAGGGAGGAGGACCGTTTGGGGGTGGGAGGGCGGGTTTGGGGGAAGAACTGCTATAATCCAAAAGTTGTAACTATGAAAATTATATTTATTAAATAAAAGCTTTCTATTGGAAGTTTAAAAATTTAAAAAAAAAGAAAAATAAAAGCTTTCTATTAAAAAAGAACTATATTGATACATCTTTGAATTCTAATCATTGACACCAATAAAAACTAGAATTTTATGAAAGCATATAGACTGACCTCATAACCTTCTACCTAAGAAAATTATTGATTATCTACACAAGATAGCTATTAATTATCTACCTAAGAAAATTAACAATTATCTATGTAAGAAAAGTCCATACGACATACGACTTTTTTTTAGATTTATTTATTTTGAAAGAGTTACAGAGAGAGAAGGAGAGGTAGACAGACAGGGATCTTCCATCTACTGGTTCACTCCTCAGATGGCCCCAATGGCCAGCTCTGGGTCAGGGTGAATAAAGCAGCCAGGAGCTTCTTCTGGGTCTCCCACATAAGTGGCAGGAGCCCAAACTCTGAGGCCATCTTCCACTGCTTTCCCAGGTGCATTAGCAGGAAACTAGATTGGAAGTGAAGCATCTGGGATGTGAATCAGCACCCATATGGAAAACCAGTATCACAAGGGTTGACTTTACCCGCTAAGCCACAATGCTGGCCCCAAAATGCGACTTTTCAAGGCAAACAAACATTAAGAATGCAATAGTGTCTTCCTTTTTCTCTTTATTTTTCACAAGACATCCCAGACCTGCTGCTGTCACTGTATGTGTATTGTAGTCTGCCAGGCAGTATAAGGGTGGAAAAATCATGGACATTAACCCAACACCCCCATTCGCGGCTACTCAAACCTGTTAGCCACTTACAATCTGTTTCTGAGGTCAAACTGTTGTGCAAAAATCCTACAACTATTTGTTTAAGAGTTTTCCGATTTCTTTTTATTTCTGTGGTGTCTGTTGTTACGTTTCCTTTTTCATCTCTGATTTTATTGATTTGGGTTTTTCTCTTCTTTTTTTAGTTAGTTGGGCTAATGGGGTGTCAATTTTGTTTATTTTTTCAAAAAACCAGCTCCTCGTTTGGCTGATTTTTTGTAATGTTTTTTTGGATTCAAGTGATCAATTTCTGTTCACAATTGATCATAATGATAGGACTAAGAGCCAAAGGGATCACATAAACAAGAATAGTGTCTGCAAATACTAGCTGATAGAATAAAAAAGGGAGAGAACAATCCAACATGGGAAGCGAGATACACAGCAGACCCATAGAATGGCAGATGTCCTAAACAGCCCTCTGGCCTCAGAATCAGCCCTTAAGGCATGCGGATCTGGCTGAAAAGCCCATGAGAGTATTTCAGGCATGGGAAGCCAAGACACTCTGGCAAAACAACAACAACAACAATAAAAACAAAACCTAAATGAAAGATCTCCGTGAGTGAAATCCCAGTAGAAAGAACAGGTCATCAAAGAAGGAGGTACCTTTCTCTGAAGGGAGGAGAGAACTTCCACTTTGACTACGACCTTGTCTAAATATGATCAAAGTCGGTGAACTCAAAAGGCTTCCATAGCCTTGGCAACTCATGACAAGAGCCTAGGGTGATTACTGACGCCATAAACAAGAGTGTCAATTTGTTAAGTCAACAACAGGAGTCACTGTGCACTTACTCCTCATGTAGGATCTCTGTCCTTAATGTGCTGTACATTGTGATTTAATGCTATAACTAGTACTCAAACAGTATTTTACACTTTATGTTTCTATGTGGGTGCAAACTGTTGAAATCTTTACTTAATATATGCTAAACTGATCTTCTGTATATAAAGATAATTGAAAATGAATCTTGATGTGAATGGAAGGGGAGGGGGAGAGGGAAAGGGGAGGGTTGCAGGTGGGAGGGAAGTTATGGTGGGGGGAAAGCCATTGTAACCCATAAGCTGTACTTTTTGGAAATTTATATTCATTAAATAAAAGTTAAGAAAAAAGAGTTTTCCGATTTCACACAACAATCAAATACAAGGTAACATGATTACACATTACATCTAATACATCAGTTCAACCACGAGAATTATAAATGTTAAATATAGTAAATTGGCTGGTAGTGACTAGTACTTAAAAATATAGGAAATGCTCTTTTCTTTCTCTGGATTAAGAGAGAATAAGTGTTGAAGTCATTAGTGTCTATTTCTGTTTGAACTATTCTCAGGTTAAATAATATATGCAACAGGCCGGCACCGTGGCTCACTTGGCTAATCCTCCGCCTGCGGCACTGGCATCCCATATAGGCGCCAGGTACTAGTCCCGGTTGCTCCTCTTCCAGTCCAGCTCTCTGCTGTGGCCTGGGAGGGCAGCGGAGGATGGCCCAAGTGCTTGGGTCCCTGCACCCGCATGGGAGACCAGGAGAAGCACCTGGCTCCTGGTTATGGATTGGTGCAACGCCGGCCATGGCAGCCATTAGAGGAGTGAACCAACAGAAGGAAGACCTTTCTCTCTCACTGTCTATAACTCTCTCTCAGTCTCTCTCTCTCTCTCTCACTGTCTAACTCTGCCTGTCAAAAATAAAAAAAAATAATATATGCAATAAAGAGAAAAAGCTTGCAGAAATAGGAGAGGTGTAGAAGAGGCTGTATACGTCTTACTAAGATATGAATACTGAAATCTTTCTCATTTTTCATGTAAGAATAAACTCTGGATAGGACAGACAGCACCAAATAGGTTTGTGAGAATGAATTTTACTAGATTTCAGTATCTTAGGTAAAACTGGCAGGAAGACATAGCTAAAACAAGAGGTTGGAATATTTAGATGGACAAGAGGAGGAAAGGCTAAACACGTGTACAATTAAAGCTTAGACAAGTTATATTTTTAAACACTTGTTTGATTTATTCATGTTACTATGTTAATGTGTTTAAAAGGAAGCTTGATAAGGCAATTGGGAATATGCCCTAAAGAATTATTCTGCAGTGGAAATTTGTGACCAAAGAAGCCTTTTTCCAACTTGACATTAGTTTTTCAGTGAATTAATTGCAAATTTCAAGAATTATGAGATATCCTAAGTTATTTGTATTAGGAAATGAACAGGAAAATGTAATTATTTTTCCCCTCAAATAATATTTGAGGTCTGAAAAGAAGCTATGAGCTATGTCATATTTCTTGTATCTTTCTGACAGTTTGTAATTACTTTTAATGCTGCTGTTCTCTAAATTATTAATGCTAATCTGTCATGACAGGGGCTGAAGAGAACCAGTGATTATATAACTTTTTACTAGTAAGGCTGGTTTTAAATAAATGTCTTAATCACAAGAAAATAGAAGAGTACTTACTTGAAAGGAAATAGATTTGCACCTTCTTCCAGGTCCCACCCATCCCTTCAAATAAAACAAATGCGCACTGACAACAGTTGAGGCAGGACAATCTATGCAGTAACTCTGCAAGTGACATGGTATGATGACACCCAGTGATTCAAAGACTCACAGAGTTCTAAGGTGTCTTCAAAGCTCATTGGCTGCAACTTGCCTGCCAGTGTCTGCGCCATCTCTATTCATCACAGCCAGTGGCCTGCTGGGCCCTGCTTAAAGATCTGCAGAATGCCAGCAGGCTTCTGCCCCAAGGCATCACTCTTCCTTATGCTGAGTCAAGACCTTGATTCCCATAAATTCTGCCTCCTGTTCTCAGCTCTGCCTTCTGGAAGTACATGGAACAGGCAGGTCCTCTCACTCCAGGCACGCGTGGCAACCCTTCACAGGTTTGGAGTTCACAGTGGTGTTCTCTCTAGCTTTTCTCCTTTCTAGGCTAAACACACCAACTTCCTGTAAGAAGCTCCAGGAGACCAGAGGCCTCTGTTTTCCTCACCCCTTTGGCTGGACACTCTCAGCACAACAGAGAACTCGGCAAATAAGAGCTGGGGGAATAAACTAAGAGTCTACTCATCATCCCCAGCGGCCAATCAGACCACTCCCTTCCTTTCCTTGGCCAGTCATACCCAAACTCCTGTGTCAGGAGATGATCTCACCTAAACCAACGATTGAATGAGAGGCACATTTCTTGATTCCCAATTCCTCCATGTTTACACCCATTCTAACTTTCTCTTATCATCTCTATTGCTCTCCCTCCCATTCCTCCACCAGTTGTCTCTCTTCTGGTCTACCTCTTCACAGCCCCTCCTCCCATTTATTCAGTGTGTTTGGATGGCCTTCCTAAAAACAAAAGTTCCCCTTTACCTTAACTTTTCTTCAAAAGCTACCACCTTTTTCTTCAATGACAATGGCTTCATTTTCTACAGACATATTGCATGTCCCCTTCATAAAAATGCCAATATTACCTTGTTAATAAAAACACATAGGCAAGAAGTAGGAAGTGCCACCACAAGATTTTAGATTCTGCATGTGGTGAAATGACTAGTAAGAGTGAACGACTAATAAAGAAATGTCACACTGGGGAGACACACTGAGGAGTAGGGCCAAGTATTACTGTCATCCTCCACTGTACTCCCTGGCCACAGCAGAGCTGGCCTGGAAGAGGGGCATCCGGGACAGAATCCGGCGCCCCGACCGGGACTAGAACCCGGTGTGCCAGTGCCGGAAGGCGGAGGATTAGCCTAGTGAGCCGTGGCACCAGGCTTTTTCACCCTATTTTAAAACCCATTATCAAAATTTAATGATACCAGATCCACACCTTTAAATTTTTTTATTTATGTTTTCTTTCTAAGATACAAGGATAAAAAGTTTCCACTGACAGGTTCACTTTCCAAATGCCCACAGTCACCAAATGCAGACCAGGGTTGAAGCTGTGAACCAGAAACCCACTCCATGTCTCCTTTGTTGGTGGCAGGATCCCAACCACCTCAGCCATACTCACCGCCTCCCAGGCACTGCACTGGCAGGAATCTGGAGTCAGGAACTGGATCTGGACAACACAGGTACAACACAGTACACAGGCACATAGGACATGAGCATCTTAACCAGCAGGACAAACATGTACCCTCATACCTAACTTTAATCTTTAGTCTGATTTATTAAGATCAGAAATCAAATGTATAAGATACATTCCTCTGTTTGCTTGTTATTAATTCCTGCTAACATCCGTTTCTGACAATTTACATTCTATTCAGGTTCACCATGTCATCCTGGTCAGTAAAACAAGACCATTTTGGGTGCTTCTTTAGAGTGAGAGACTGTATTAAGGAATCAGAACCACATAGTATATTTGACAACAATTAAAAACTACCATGCTTTTATTAGGTTCTAGGCTAATTACTTCATGTACATTATTTCCTAGAATCATGGAAGGAATAACATTGCTTCCATTTTAAAGATGAGGAAACCAAGGTTCACAGAGCTTAAGTAATGTGCCTAGGACTATACAATCAGTGAGGAGCAAAGCTGCAATTCAAATGCTAAAACCCATGCTCTTAAGAAAAAGCACCATTCCTCTCCTTTATACATTATTTAAACTCATTCCCTTGAGCTAAAAGTTAGGATACAAAGGTGCAGAGAGGCGAGTAGTTTATGCAAGCTCACACACACTGCTAATAGCAAAAGCATAGATCACCCATTGAGACCCACACCAGCTAAGAGGAAAAGATGATTTACAATCATACCAGCTTCTGAGGCTGGCTGCCCTTTTCACCAGGAAGCGTTTAGGTTCTGATTGGGAAGCTGTGCTGAGGACCAAGTGAATGGAAACTAGGGTTGGAGGGATAAGAGAGAGAGGGGGCAGGGGCTTCAGTCCCTAGCACTTAATTTGCCCTCATGCTGTGATCCCACATTTAGATAGCACTCAAGAACTAAACAAAACCTCTGTTTCTCTAGCACTTTCCCCATGGGTCTGTCTTTAACAGCAACCTATGCCCTTGGGAAACACAGCAAGGACAGACAAAGCACAAGACATTACTAGTAAAGGAAGGAGTCATCCAGGCAGCCCATACCATGGCCTGACAAACACTGAAGTCTTTGCTGATCCAAAGCAAAAGTTCAAGTTGAATTTAAATAGGAATCTAAGAAATCCATACCACTGCCAAGGACACAGAGAACTTTTGCTGAGCTATACAATAAGACATTTGTGCAGAACACATTTGCATTTGAAACTACCAACAAATCCTAAATGTGCAGCACATGTACAGATCTGTGCAGGAGCAATTAGGAACAGAAATAACCAGAGCAAGTGAATTCGAGCTGATGAGGTTTCCGTGTTCCAGGCAGTCGCTTCCTTCACATGACTAATCTTTACCCAGGCCTCGGCACTACGATGAGAAGCTGCTTTTTCCATAAAGTTTCCCCAGATCCCCAAAGCCAGGCTACATGCCCATCTGATGCATTCCTTCTCTCATTTCTCCTGATATTAGTATTACTAGCCTACTTCCCAATTTTTCCCATGCAATGGTACAGTTTATGAGAGCCTTAGGAGTCTGGTCCTCAAATGACAGCCAACAAGAAAACAAAAACCACAGTCTTACAACAACAAGGGACTAAATTTGGCCAAAATTTGAATGAGTTAAAAAAAAGTATTAATTCCCAGAACCTACATAAAGAGACATAGCCCTGACAACTTTGATTTTGGCTTTATGAAATCCAGAGTAGCAAATGCAATCTAGCAGACTGGACTTCTGACCTACAGAACTATGAGATATACACTTGTGCAGTTTTAATGAAGCCACTATGTTTGTAGTAACTTGCTGCACCAATAATAAAAAACAATAGAGAGTTAATGTACTATCCATCAATTTACTACCTACCTAATATCAGCACATATAGGTTCATATACATATATAGATATACATATAAATATATAAATACATAATATGTATATATGCATATTTGTCTATCTGTATGAAGATACTGTGTCTATAATTTATATACATACACTCATCTTTATCTGTTATTGGTCTAAAATCCCCCCAACCCCGCTTCTCCTGTTTGTTGCCTGAACTGGCTTAGTTCTTTTATTTTCAAACACACATACTTTCCTTCTGGAAGGACCAACAATCACCAGCAAGCAATTCTATCAGTTGTGGGATCCTCTCCTGTGTTCACTCACACAAATATTCCATGTTTCTTGCCATAGTGTTGTATCTACATTCTGCCCTCTGTGACTACTCTCTCCTTTACCTACTGGTAAAGCCTACTGGGCTCTGTGTCCTGACTCCACTCCTGCATGCTCAACTGTAACCAGCAGGTGCACACTACCTCATAGCTCACTACTTCAACCAGTGAACGGTGCCCCAACCACACTGGTGTCTGGGAAAGATCCTGGAAAATCATCAGGATATAACTGGTTCATTTATGAGCAGGGTCACTTTTATTCTAAATGGGTCTTTCTGTTCTCTTTTCTCTTTAAAAGGACTCAACTTCAAACAGCTTTTTCAACTATTATTGAGAGACACCCAAAACAGAAAACTGTCACTAAATTCACCTTTCTAGAAGAAGCATTATCCCATAGAGAGAACAGTGCCAACAAAGTGCCATGGAGTCCACTGGAATGTGTTACCTCTCACAACAACATTTAAGCAACATTTCTTTATGGAAGATGCGTTATCCCTGAAATGGCACACCAGAGGCGAAAGACCACATAAATCCATCTTCATACAAGAAGAGTCAATTTCTAACTACTGAGGCTCACAGAAATAGAGGTCTTATAGCATGCTACTTGCCACAATCTTAGACATGGAGATTTTACATACTTGCATTTACTTGTATTCACTAAAACATATACAGGTTTTGAGTACTTGCTTCATGCCAGTACTTTAACTTGTGTATCTTCCTACAATCTTCACAGCTCCATAAAAGAATCTTGCTATTATCTGCGCGCTATAGATAAGCAGTTAAGAAACTTAGCCAAGAGCACAGGGCTAGAGCAAAACAAAGTTGGGATGCCCACCCAGGAGTCTAGACCTGAGGCTTGTTCTCTGAATTGCGCACTAGGTTTTGTTTGTATCATGTGGACATTCACTGGAGTGAGATGGATGGACACCCTGCTCCTTGGGTGAATCACGTCACACCCCTGGTCCTCGTTTGTAAAGTAAGGGAGAATGACCATGTGTGCCCTCAGGCTCCACGTGGCTCCAGTCATCTGCAGTTTCCAAGGGCCACCCCTCTGGTTGGGTCCCCTTCTTACTGCAGTATGAGAGATGGATGCCTGGTCAGTATGTACTCTTCTGTAATAATGTCCTGATGTCATACATCATATGATGATGTCTCATACTTCATCTTCTTCTTTCTTTTTCTAAAGATCATTTAATACCCCCATTTACTCACTCCTGTTAGTAGACTTCTTTGTAAAGAAATAGTGACAAAAGGTTCCAGAATGATTTTTCTGTGTGAAGGGTACACCAAGCTCTGCAGAGCACTGAGCCAGCATCCTAGCTCTGCAGCAGGTAAGTGCCATGAGGACAATGTTAGCAAGCAGAAAGAACCCAACCTCATGCATCGAAAGACAGGTCTCAGCTTTGCGAGAGAGAGCATTGATCAGTTGATGATGTCTTCAAAGGAAAGGCAGTTATTCATAGACTTCTGAAATAACCAGTGACATTATAGGATCTGCAACTGTATCAGCTTGTGTTCAAATCAGTGTTCTACCACCCACTAGTTGTGTACAACTAGGAAAATTCAAACCTTCTGAGCATCACCCAAAAGGGAATCATTGTAAGAATAAAGACCCACCAACTCATCAGCAGCTGTCTTAAGGTTGTCCAGATAAGAAGGTAGTGTAAAGAACACTGCTAAATATAGCAGGGGAAAAATGTTTTTCTTCTTGGATTAGGGCAGCAGTTACAAATGCAGTCACAGGCCCAACCTCACCTTTAGATCAATTTTAGTTGGTTCGCATTGTTAGCTTGCAAAGTATAAATAATTTTGAAATTAGCTACCAGCTTATTTTATACTTTTTCAAAATCCATATGTCTAAAAAAGAAAAGAAAAATCCAACTATCTTACCTCTCTTAAAACCATGGTCTGGAAGTGCCCCTCGTTTAGCCTGGCACTTAAGATGCTCATGCTCCATGACGGAGTGCCTGAGTTCAATTCCCAGAGCTGACTTCTGACTGGAGCTTCTTGCCAATGCAGACCCTGGGAGGCAGCAGTGATGGCCCACGTAACTGGGTTCCTGCCATTCACTTGGGAGACCAGAACTGAGTTCCCAGTTCCCTACTTCAGCCCCAGCCTGGCCCAACGTTTGGTCACCTGGGGAGTGAACCAGTGGATGAGAGTGTGCTCTCTTTCTCTCTCTCTCTTCACTTCTCTAATTAATTAATTAAAATCTTGGTCTGACAACCTTGGCCTCATTTCTACATGAACAGCTTTTCTTCTCCTTTCTCATATTATAATAAATGTCATATATTCAGAAGAGTCCATGAAACACATACACAGTTTAAAGAGTAATTATAAAGCCCTCATCTTTGTAACTAAAGTCCCAGGTCAAATAAAAGAACTCAGCCAGCACCCCAGGAGATCCCTGTGTCTTCCCTGTCACAGTTGCTATCAGCCTGCAGGGATGGACACTTTCCCAACCTTCATGATGACCATTTTCTTGTCCTTCACTGTATTTTTACCATGTGAGTATGCAGTTCTAAACAACGTTCTTTTGCGTATTTAGAGAGCAGCATGCAAATGAAATGCCATGGAATGCCTTGTCTGGCTACTGTTACTCAACATCACGACAGAGTCACCAGAGTAATGGATTTCATGTATTTTCACTGCACTCTACGGTTACACTCTCTGTCATCTCTACTCTAGCCTTGTTATAAGCATTTGTATTTGTTCTTTTTGTAACAGGACACACAGATCCCCCATTCAGAAAAATAATTAACTTTATGGGCGCATTCTGTGTTCCGAGTGCTCCAGCCAAGGTCCCCAGCTTACCCGGCAGCCCCACTGTGAGCTCAGCTTGCAGATGTTCCCCACAAGGCTTAAACCCAAGGGGACTCAGTCTACAACTCCTCCTCTATGTCCTTCCTCAATTTCCAGTGACCTTCTGAGCCCTTCTATTAAATGACCCACCAGTCAAAGCTGATCGGCCTACATTTATTAGCCCCTTCTTCTCAATAGGAGTTAAGAGATTCAGTGAAGCCAGAGCCAGACCATCCTTCTAGAAGCTCATAGCAGCTCCATCCAAGGCTGTTTGTCATTACTGTGCCTTTATGAGCCTTTGTCCAGCTCTCAATCTGTGCCGACAACTCCTCCGCCAACCCAATTTGAATTAATTTGTCAAGCAAAATTTTGTGAGATAATATATCAGCTGCATTACTGAAATAAGATCTATGACTTCTACAGTGATCTTTTCATCTTCTAATTTAGCCATTCTATCAATAAAAGCAATCAAGTTTTCTTGGCCAATTTTTCTTTATAAATCAGCTTTATGGGTCACAGACCCACATTCTTCTTGATGTTTATGGATTTTCATTCCTAATATCTGTTCCACTGTTTCACTACAATGGAAGTGAGACATCTAAGACAATGAGAAAGCAAAAGTCAGGCTCAGAGGTGCAGGTATGCTGAATGGGCTTGCCCTCTCCATCCTCCACGGTGCATGGAGAGCCAAGCTCCAACCTCTCAGGCTGGGAGACAAGGACCTGAACCGCCTGACCCCAACCCACCTCCCCAGTCTCATCTTTTCCATGCATGAGTGGCATGATAAGGCTCGGCCTTGTCATAATTTTAATGGGTTTTATTTCCCCGTGAAGTCCCTCATATCAGTTATGACTCTGTAGCTTGTGAGTGACAGAAAGCTAAGGTAGTGACAGCAGGTCTAAGTGGATTAGAACTCCAGCAAAGCACTTCCTCTTCACTCCCTGCCTTCTCTCTACCCTCCATCTTGCCTTTTTCAGTCCTCAAATATAGAAAGTCTCAGTGTTAGATTGCACTATTTTTCTAAACTCTTCACTTCTTTAAGTTGTAGAATTCTATATCTGGGGTGGTAGTTCTCACACAAGGGTGATTTTGCCACCCTGTGGAACATTTAGCAATGCCTGGAAACATTTTGGTGGTCATTATTCAGGGTACATGCTACTGACTGACAACTGGTAGGGGCCAGAGATGCTACAAACATCCTACACCACACAGAACAGCTATGCCACAAAGAATGATCTGGCGCCAATTATCACTGGTGCTGAGGTGAGAAACTGTGTGTTCCGCCCTCTGCTATGTGAGTTAGCAGTGAACCTCTCTCTCTCCTCCAGCAGATGAAACAAAATGCTGGGTCTGCTGCCGATGCTCACCGTGTTCCAATCCTGCTCGACTTGAATTCACCATCTGCACAAGGACGCCGCACACGATTGTGCACAAATGGCCAGATGCAGGGCTGAGAGCAGTTGACCCAGACCTGGCAGCCCATGGACCAGGCAGTCAGGACCACACCTATCCAAGAACAGGGCACCTTTCCTCAAATTCCTGATTCCCAGGAGTGGCAGGAGAGGAAGCCAGGCTCTTCTCTGCACCTCTCATTAGGTTTATGTTTTTCACTTACTAAAGTTTCTAGGTAGTTCATGTGACTTTTTTTTCAAGATTTATTTATTTGAAAAAGTGGAATGACTGAGAAAAGGGCACACACACATAAAGGAAAAAGAGAGGTCTTCCATCCTCAGATTCATTCAACAAATGGCTGCAGCACTCATAGCTGGGCCAGGCCAAAACCAGGAGATGGGAACTCCATCCGTGCCTCCCACACAGATGGCGAGGGCCCAAGTACTCGGGCATCTTCTACTGCTTTCCCAGGGACATTATCAGGAAGCTGGATCAAAAACAGAGCAGAGGCTGACACTGTGGTGTAACTGCTTAAGTTGCTGCTTGTGATGCTGGCATCCCATATGGGCACCACACGGGTCGGAGTCCAGTCTGCTCCACTTCCAGTCCAGCTCCTTGCAAATGTGCCTGGGTAGATAGCAGAAGATGGCCCAAGTGCTTGGGCCCCTGCTCCCTACATGGGTGATCTGAATAGAGTTCTGGGCTCTTGGCCTTGGTATAACCTAGTCCTGGCTGTTGCAGCCAAATGTAAAGCGAAGTGAACCAGCAGATGGGTGATATCTGTAACTCTACATTTCGAATAAATAAATTTCTTGAAAGCAAGCAAACATTTGGAACTCAAACAGGTTCTGTGATATGGCATGCTGGCATTGCAAATGGCAGTTTAATTCATTGTGCCACAACATTGACCTCTCACAAGAGTCTTCAAGACTATTTATTTATTTGAAAGTCAAAGTTACAGAGGGACAGAGAGAGAGAGGTCTTCTGTCCACTGATTCACTGCCCAAATGGTTGCAACAGCCAGGGCTGAGTCAGGCCAAAGCCAGGAGCCAGGATCTTCATTTAGGTCTCCCACTCAGGTGACAGGGCCCCAAGCACCTGGGCCATCTTCCTCTTCTTTTCTCAAGCCATTAGCAGGGAGCTGGATCAGAAGTGGAGCAGCCCGGGCACAAGCTGGTAACCATATGGGATGCTGGCATCATAGGTGCTGACTTTACCTGCTACACCACAGTACCAGCCCCAAGGAGGTTACTTTCAAAGCAAAAGGATTTGACCCACTATTCCAGACTTCAAAGTGGAGGGGCCAATGTGCCAGGGAATACGAGAAACCTGAAACATCTAAGAGGGGGGCCCTGGATAACAGCCACCTGGGTCCTACAACCCCAAGGAGCTGAATTCTGAAAACAATCAGAAAAACATTGGAAGGAGACTCACCCCTCCTGATGCTGGGTGAGAACTCAATCCAGTCAATACCTTGAGTTTAACCCCATGATGCCCTGAGCAGAGAATGCAGCTTCACTAGACTTCCGATCTATGCAGCAGTAAGCCAAGTAATGTGTGCTGCTTTAAGACATTAAATGTACGGCCACTTGTCACACAGGCATTGAAACCTCACACACCCTGAGCAGACTTCCAGTCACAGTGAACACCCAGACCCTCTGCTAACCCAACACATCGCGTCTGTACCTATTCCCACTTTCTTCCTATACCACTGCAGGCAAGGATGACTTGCCTGATTGTGCAAGCTCCATCAACTCAACAAGGTTTTTCAGCATGAGACCAAAGGACTTTACTTTTCACGGAGCTAAGCCACCCTCTCCATTAGCGCTCAAGGTTGGCCCCTACCTCAGCCATTCAGCAATGCTCTTTTTAAAAGCTCAAAGTGTCTTATTTCTCACCCAAGATGCAAACATGGTATCAAGAAAAAAGCCGTCGCCCTAACACTGAGCTTTACCAGGGTGCAGCAGGATCTCACGGCGAGCCCTCTTGAATATTTAATATTCACTTCGTCTCCACCGGAGGCTGTGAGGCTGAATAGAGATGATGTCCTGGGATTGTTAAACATAACTCCGGCATGCGTGCCTGAAACACATTCTGGTCGCTCGGAGATGTAAGATATAAGAGGCAGAGTGTTCTATGCTGATGTAACTCTTTCCTACTGAATCTCCAAGCTTAGCCACCATCAGAATTTTTAAGTATTTTGGGCCAAATGTTCATCTACTTGCAGTTTAAGGGATATTTAAAAAGTTAGCCACCAAGTCCCACTGTAATTTGAAAGATATATTGGAAAGTACTATTGGGAGTTGGGAGAAGACGTTTTGATCATGAATTAAAATTTCATAATACCACTACAGCGTTTCTGATGGTACTTTTGTCTGCTTGTGAGACATTTCCCTGGATTTCAGCTCTTCCATTTGCATTTTTAATATTCAGTTGTGTCTAACTCGTGCCCAGACTTTTGGCCGTGTTTACATTAGAAGCTAAAGAAAAGAATTTGCAGTTCCCAATTATTTGCTACTGAATGCTCTATTGTTTTTAAGCATGTCACTGTACAGAAATATTCTTTTGTCTTGGAAACAATTCTGTAAAGGGGCGAAGGGTTCCTGGCCAATGATTAGCAACAGCAAAGTTATAGTTAGAATGACTACATTGTAAAAGAAAAGATAGGCCATAAACTCCTCTGGATAATTAAAAACCTAGACAAATTATACTTGTTTATTAAATGAACATAAACATGCTACTTATACAGATGATTATTGCATTCACTCTAAACCAATACTGGCTATTAGTTAGCAATTGGGCTTGTTTCCTTGGATTCAGAAAAGCTTTTAAAGAAGGCCGTGAAAGGTCTATTTTGTTCCCCCAGTCTCTCAGGGATCGTTGACTAAATGCCAATTTAGTTTCATGCGGCAGGAGATGGTATTCAGAATCATATTAAATGTCACAAAACTATCCTTAAATTCAGAGGGTTTTTTTCCAATAAAGCATTGAATCAGTTACTGTATATGTGTATTCCTTGTGCACATACATCCCATGTTTGTGTGTATGCCAGTGTGTGCCCAAGTACATATGTGTATGTACATGTTCTGTAGGCATGTGTGTGCATGTGTGAACAGGTGTGTGTGTTTTGTGTGGGTGTGCATTTGTATCTCTGTGAGTGCACATGTGCATGTGTGTGTGCATCTTCAATTTGGAGATGACAATGGAGTAGAAGGGTGACGGCATGGCCAGCGCTGTGGCTCACTTGGCTAATTCTCCACCTGCCGCGCCAGCATCCCATATGGGCACCAGGTTCTAGTCCCGGTTGCTCCTCTTCCAGTCCAACTCTCGGCTGTGGCTCAGGAAGGCAGTGGAGGATGGCCCAAGCACTTGGGTGCCTGCATCTGCATGGGAGACCAGGAAGAAGCACCTGGCTCCTGGCTTCCAGCCGTAGCGGCCATTTCGGGGGTGAACCAAGGGAAGGAAGACCTTTCTCTCTGTCTCTGTCTCATTGTCTATCTCTATCTGCCAAGAAAAAAAGGGTGGTGGTAAAGGGGGTTGAGATTGGCCGAGTATGTGGTTATAAGTATTTTCATGCCAGTTGACAATGGTACTTTCTCTACTTCCTGCTTTCTCTCTGCTAAAATGGACCCAATAAATAGACCAATATGGCAAGAAATGAGATAGCCACACTAGATAACACTGAGTGAGATGGACAATAGAGTCCTCAGAGTAGAGAGAGGGACTCGTCCCTAGCCACACTGCATTTTCACCTGTCGTAGGGGCACTTGAGCAGGTTGCAGTCAGTCACAGGGTTGAAGGAAATGTGGGGTGGAATGTCATAGCTATCGGGGTTACTTTATTTTTTCTACCCTTAATATTCCTCTCTTCTTCCCTTTTCTGGTCATAGGAGAGACATCTGACTAAAGCTTACCTATGTGGGTACCCTGCTTTTCTGAACACAGAAGAGTAAGCTGGGGTAAGCATGCCATTCAAGAAAGGTTAGCCAGGTTTCCATAGATAATAAGAAAGAGCTACTCCCTTTGTGTTACTATGAATAACCACTGTCCCCAACCACGTGAAAAGAACTTGTCTGCTAAACAAGGGAAATGAGAAACAAATAGAGACACCAGAAAGGGAATGGGTAGATGATGGATGGATGGATGGATGGAAGCACAGATATATATATATATATATATATATATATATATATATATATATATATATGATTGCCCTTGTGCTCCCCACCTTTAAAAGGGACAGGGGTGCCAATAACTGTGTCCCAATCTGATATTCCTTGACAGACCAAACTCATCACTATCTTGGTTTGGTTTTCCAGTGATATCATTTGAATCCTCAGAGTCCCTGAACAAGAAAGGGATCTGAATAAAAGGACTGTCCCCAGCGAGCCTTTAGTCACAGAGCCGTCAGCTGCACACTTTCAGGCTGGGAATGGAGTCACATCACAGGCTTCCAGAAAGCAAACGGGGTCTACTGGTACTGGACCAGGTGGTGGCCAGCCCCACCCTCCAACCCATTATTAAGAGCAATTCTTTGATCCCTTGGTTTGTCTTTTCCCAAGTGCCTCTTCAGCTTCTCATCAAGTGGACTCCATGGTGGTCTTTCCCCAGTAGACCTTAATACTGAGCTAAACTTTAGGGTGAATATGATTGGGCCCATACCAGGGTGCTGACCACCAGTGCTCATCTAGTTTTCTATCATCTGTGCCTCTGGTCCTTACTGTCAGAACTTGGCAGCTAATGGGCTTCCTGAGCCAATCATGGGGTTGTGGAGAGATGGCATGATGGCCTGGACCTCATGGAATTTGTGCTGGACTTCTGAGCCCACGCAAGACAAAGCTTACTAAGTGCAAGGAAGCACTGAAAGTCATCTTCCCAGAACACGTTCACCAATCATAATACACAGAATTCCTTTGAAACCTGATTAAAATAAACTAATAATAAAAAAGTTTTTATAATTTGGTCAAGGAAATAAATGACAAGATATTTGATGCTAGTAAGCAGATGTCTATCATTTTTTACATATGATAATGATACTGTAAATCTTGTATTTGTTAATTTTTTATCTCTTAGAAATACACATTGAAGGGGTTGCTGTTGCGGCACAGCAGGTCAAGGTACTGCCTGTGGTACTGGCCTCCCACATTGGAGCACCAGTTTAAGTCCCCACTGCTCCACTTCCAACCCAGCTTCCTGCTAATGCACCCAAGAAAGCAGTAGAAGATGGTCCAAGCCCTTGGGCCTCTGCACCCACATGGGAAACCCAGAGAGAATATCTCTTTCTCCCCTATCACTCTACCTTTCAAATAAATTTTTAAAAAAATTTAAAAAGAATACCACTGAAGTATATAGAGATAAAATGATATGATGGCTGGTATTTGTTTTAAATAAACCAGTGAGGGTGAAAGGGGAAGAGAGAAGTGTGTGGGGTGAGAAAGGATACCCATGTGTTGACAACTGTTGAAGTGGGGTGATGTTTACATGGCTCCATTGTACTATTTTACCAATGCCTGCGCTTGAAGATTTTCATAATAAAAGGTTAAAAAAATAATTTCAGGCATATCATTCAAGATTCTGAAGTCAGCTCACTGCAAGCAGTTTGATAAATAGTCATCAGCACATCTCTGATGCGAGAAGCCAAACACCATGATGAAAACACATACCTTCCACCAAAAACACACAGCAGAGTCAAGCTGTGTACATGCCGAACCAAACCAGAGGAAAGTGATATTCCACCAAACCACAAAGCTACCAGACATGTCTGCTTACGCCAAAACCAAGCAAAAACTGAGTACTATCCTTGCCCACGTCAAAACACTGCCTCTCTACCTTCAGGGATCAAAGAAGAGGCTGTGGTTTCTCATCAGAAGCAGATACACAGTCCCTCTGAACACATGGAATAATGAGGATCTGAGTGCTTACTCGGTTCCTTCTCAAGAGGTCAGTTGTGACTGGAGCCATCGGCCATCTCTCAAACACTGCCGCTCCAAACATACCCATCATACCGGGAAAAAGGATTCTTCCACGTAATGTTCAGAGACACAGGGAGTGCCTGCTTGAAGCCTGTTCATTTACGGATGTTTCTAAGCAGCAAAATGAATGGAAGACTCAGGGTGCCTGACACATATAAATGTGTCCTTATTTACTTTGACCAAATCACTGTGAGTGTATCACCGCTGCCCTCTCAGAAAAGGGAGTCGCTGCTTGGTTTTATACACAGGCAATAAAAGAGATCTTTGAAAATTGTGCGTTGAATGACTCCACACACAGTCTGTGTGCATCATTTTTATTGAATGTGAGGAAGATGTCATCTGCGTGACAAGACTATCTTCTGGGCTCGGCTGGACACAGAACCTTTCAGAAATGTTTAGCTTTATTCTCCGCTTCTGCCCAGCAGGACTCAGGGAGGGAGGCTGGTGTGGTGAGTGAGTGGAGCTCACCCTTGGAGCACAGGCCTGGCTCTGAAGCAGATCCCACCTGGATGAACCCAGGTTCAGCCTGGGATAGTACTATTTCTTCCCCTGCCTTTCACAGTGTCTGAACTCCCAGCCCTAGTCAGCTGTGGGCCCTGAAGACCATCAGCCTGAGGGGTAGAGCTATATCCCACCCCCTCAACAACAGTAGCCCAGCATACCAGGCAATCAATACCCACATCCAACAATGGCGTGTAAGTGTCCTCTCAAGTCTCTCAGCCAATGGTTAAGAATGATGGACTATGGCACCATATGAGTGTATTTCAAACAAATCCACACAACAAATGGACTTAAAGAGAACACATATTTTCCATGAACTATCGAAGACTCTCCATACGCTCCCTAAGCCCTTATGAGCTTTCTCAGATTTGCCTGGTTAGGTGTCTGCTTTTCTCCTTAAACCAGAGGTTTTCAACTTAATCAGGCATCAGAATCACCTAATGGATCCTAGCACGTGTTTCCAACTCCACTGAGTCTAGTGAGCTGCCAAGTGAGGCTGATACGGCTCATTGGAAGGCAGCACCCCCTTGAGAAACTGCTTGAGAGCTTTCCTTTCGGTCTGAAGCCTTTTCTTTTTTCTTTTTTCTTTTTTTTTTTTTTTTTTTTTTTGACAGGCAGAGTGGACAGTGAGAGAGAGAGACAGAGAGAAAGGTCTTCCTTTTGCCGTTGGTTCACCCTCCAATGGCCGCCACGGCCGGCGCACTGCGGCCGGCGCACCGCGCTGATCCGATGGCAGGAGCCAGGAGCCAGGTGCTTTTCCTGGTCTCCCATGGGGTGCAGGGCCCAAGCACCTGGGCCATCCTCCACTGCACTCCCGGGCCACAGCAGAGAGCTGGCCTGGAAGAGGGGCAACCGGGACAGAATCCAGCGCCCCAACTGGGACTAGAACCCGGTGTGCCGGCGCCGCTAGGCGGAGGATTAGCCTAGTGAGCCGCGGCGCCGGCCATGGAGCCTTTTCTTGAATCCTAGTCTCCTTGCTTCCTGTCCTCTTTCTCCTTGGCACGGACGTTGGCCTTAACACCAGAAGGATCACAACACACAGGTTAGCCTGATTCAGCTTCAAGACTCCTGTTGATATATCTCCCTGAACATCAGCTTAGCATGTTCACCAGCCTGGAGCTGACAGCATTCTGCATGCATGCTAGGACACTGGGATTTGAATTGCTGCTACTGCCTTACTGCCTTTCCTAGGGTGTTGAGTTACATTCTCTTAGTTCCTGTCCCACCCATATTCTTTCTTCCTGCCCTGGAGCTCCAGTACAGAAGCTTCAACCCTATGTCACTGAACTGGCAGGACAGAGTACCAGCTGTGTGCAGATCTGCACTCCCCTCTCCTCTCAATCCTGGAGGCCCAGACCTCAGGCTGTCCAGCATGCTCTGGTGCCTGCACTGCCGATTCATCTTGTATTTATCATTACCACTGCTGCTGCGGTGGCAGCTGCTGTTACTATATGTCCTTCCAGAAAAGAGAAGGCCTAAAATCAGACCCAACTCTGTACATGATTATCTGGGAGGAATTTGGTCAAATGCCTTTAGTCCTCTTGGTCCCAAGGCTCAAAGAAAGAGTCTGTTGACGCTCAGACTTCATCTGTGGATATTCTGATTTCGTGGAACTGAGAGGGGACTCAGGCTGCAATGTGCAGACAGAGCTGAGACCCACTCTGGCATCACCCCTCTTTCAGGACTGAGGGGACCAAGACTCAGATCTGTGCTGTGCAGGAGCTCCAGAGTCCCTGAGATCTGGCACCAGGCTTCAAGCCTCCCAAATCCTAGTTCGGAGATCCATGTGGAAATGGAAGAGATGCCATCCCACTGCAAGGCAGGGCTGAACCAGAATTATACAGATGGGCTGTACCACAGAACCTCCATGGAGCTTGTTAAAATAAAATGTGCTCCAAACAGGCTCATAACCAACACTCAAATTAAGAACAAAACATTACTAGTACCCCAAGAGTCCTCACTACTGCCCTCTCTCCATGTCCTTCTTTTTAACATGGGGAAGGAAAACTCATTTTTCTGTATACTCACATGCATTTCTTGGTAGTGAGAATCCTGAATCTGCACTTGCCCTCCACTCCTGGCTGTGATGATCTGCAAAGACCTCACAGCTGATTGTGAGCTGGGCTCCAGTTTTGACGTCCCAACTTGTCTCTCGGCTTACGACCATCCCTCTCTCCCACTGTCTCTGCATCTTGCCTGACTCCGGAGATTGTGTGCCTCCCTCACAGAGGACCTGATTCTCCCACTAACGGGCGAGCTTTCACAGGCCTTCCTTCCCCACAAGAAAGCAACCAGGTCTCTCCTCTACGGGGCTGGGAAACTGGACTCATTATACACACTATTAGCTATAAAGGCTTCAGAGGCTATTAGAGAGAAACAAAAGTTCCCCTAGCGGCTTCCATGGAGGGTCTGAAATGTTTGCCATTGTCCTCAAACAACAGCATGTCACAGGGACATATAATTCAGCCTAGTCTGAGTAGGCCCCTGGCTCTTCGCTGGTTTATGTATGTCATTTATGGGGAGCTTTTAAAGAATTGTATTTCCCAGTCAGCCTAATGCACTGATGGAAGCACACTGTCAGCCCTCAAAACTCAGAATCACATCGTTGTCCAGTAAATACGTTCCTGCTCTTTTATGGAGGTTTAAAATTGTGCTCCATTGAGAAGAGAAAAATGGTGCATGTGGTGTGTGAGCATGGATCAAAATTCTCTCCACTTGGGGGAGGGTCATCTGAGGATCTGGTATCTTTCAACAAAATGTGGCAATTTATTTGAGGAAATCCCATTATAGCTAATAGGAGTTAAAACCATTAAAACAGATAAGGATGTCTAGCCATTTCAAGATTATTTTGTGAAACGCGCCCTGCTGAAAAAAAGAACGAATTTTGCAAAGAACATCACAAGTCTACTCATACCAATTCAACTCACAAAGACAATTAAAACTAAATAAATCTGATACCAGTGCTAAATGCTTGTTAAAAATCTCTCCTTAAATACACCAAGCTTAGAAATTCTCACTACTAGGAAAACACGTGCTGCACATTTAGACATCAGTGGTTATTCCCAGGCATCCCTCTTTAAATAACTGGACAAAATAATTGGACAAAATTTTAAATTTACATCAAGTAAGATAGTACAATCATTTACAGAAATGTAAATTCCAAACATAAAGAACCTTCAGATGGAAGTAAATCATATTCTTGAACCTTTCTTCTCAAAGGCAGTATCTTGAGTAAAGACAGAATGCTTTTTCAATTTACAGAGGAAACAAGACTGAGTGAAATAAGCAATCCAACGGAGAATAAAATAAAGATGATTCACATTGATTTTGACAGGCTTAAATAAATCGCACCCTTTACTAAAGTAATTCTATTCCACATGTAGAAATTGGTTCTAGGGGGGAAATCCCAAGAATGTTAGAGGAAAAAATAAAAAAGGAAAAGAAAACTGTATGCAAAAGGATGTTCACTACAGTCCTGATTATAACAGAAGGAACAAAGTGTGCACATACTAGACTGTTGTAACAAATTGTAATACATTCATATAAAGAGGTATAATGCTGTGATATTTATGAGAACTTACCCAACAAAAATAAGTGCTTGCTTAAAATAAAACATCAGGGTATAAAATATACTATCAACATTTTTACAAAACGAGACATAGGAAAAAATAACTAGAAATGGTATACCTTCATGGTGGTAGTTCATTAATTCCTCATGGTCACAGTTCTCAGCACAATCACTCCCTCTTTCTATCATCTAATATTTAATAAAGACCCACTCAGGCCAGGGCTGAGGGTGTGACTCATTTCCTCTTGCTCCCTACCTGTCTGTGAGATATAATTCCTTTGAATACATTATGTGCCAGGCTGCAGTTTCCTCAAGAAGACTCATTGATAAAGTGAGTAGAATTAGGGGCCAGTGCTGTGGCACAGCAGGTTAAAGCCCCCGCCTGCAGTGCCAGCATCCCATATGGGAGCCAGTTCGAGCTCTGGCTGCTCCACTTCTGATCTAGCTCTCTGCTATGGCCTGGGAGGGCTGTGGAAGATGGCCCAAGTCCTTGGGCCCCTGCACCTTCGTGGGAGACCTAGAAGAAGCTCCTGGATCCTGGTTTCGGATCGGAGCAGCTCCGGCCATTGCAGCCATCTTGCAGAGGGGGGAATCAGTGGATGGAAAGCTTCTCTCTCTCGTTCTGCCTCTGCCTCTCTGTAACTCTACCTTTCAAATAAATAAATAAATCTTCTTTTTTAAAAAATGAGTAGAATTACCTTACTAAGTTTACAGACTGATATAGCCTCTCCTCTTGGGTTTAAAATGCAAACTCAGAGCAGGCATCTGGCACAGTACTTGAGACCCCCTCTGGGATGCCTGCATCTTCCATCAGTGTGCTTGGGTTCACCTCCCAGCTCTGTTTATTATCCCAGCTTCCTGCTAATGTTTACCCTGGGCAGCAATGGTGGATCAGGTATTTGAGTCCCTGTCACCTATATAGGAGACCTGGATTGAGTCCTGGATTGAGTCTGACTCCTGGATTTGGCCTGGCCCAGCCCTAGTTGTTGTGAGCATTTGGAGAGTGAACTAGTAGATGGAAGACTTTGTCTCTCTCTCTCTCTCTTTCTCTCTCTCTCTCTCACACATAAAATAAAGTAAAATAAAATAAAATAAAATGTAAATTCTATCTCTGTTATCAACTCTCTAGTTCACTTGGGTCTCCTGTTCTTTCTGTTTTATTCTTTGAGAGATGTTCAGACTTATCAATTGATTGTGGGTGTTACAAACCCCACAGCGTAAGCCCAGGGACCACTGAAGACTTTCTGAGTCTTCTCCCATATAAACAAGAGTCTCCCACACCAGCTCTCCAACTGCAGGCACCAGTCCTCAATAATGGCCATGTGGCATAACACATGCAACAAAAGAATGATGCCTATCACACAACTTCAGAGGCACCCAAAAACATCCAGATCATCTAATTCAGGGCTCTGAGAGTTACAAATAACCAAAATTTTCTCAACCCAGGCCTCAGGGCCTTGGCACGTGCTGTTCTCTCTTTGCAGAACATTCTTCTCCAGGTATCCCCATCATCTCCTTAATGTTTTTGCTCAGCCATCTCCTTCATGGGAAGACCTCTCGAACTACACTATTTAACACAATAGACCGTGGGGCCAGCGTTGTGGCATAGTGGGTAAAGCCCTGCCTGTGATGCCGGCATCCCATATAGGTGCTGGTTTGTGTCCCAGCTGCTCCACTTCCCATCCAGCTCCCTGCTAATGGCCTGGGGAAAGCAATGGAAAATGGCCCCAGTTTTTAGACCTCTGCTACCCATGTGGGAGAGGATGAAACTCTTGGCTCCTGGCTTCAGCCTGGCTCAGCCTTGACTGTTGCAGCCACTTGGGAAATGAATCAGCCTATAGAAGACCTCTCCCTCTCTGTGTATGTGTCTTTCCCTCTCTCTCTCTCTCACTATAAAGCTGACTTTCAAGTAAATAACCTTTTGTTAAAAGTGATTTTAAAACACTTGACCATGCCCCACTCATATTGCAGCACCCCCTGTTTCCTTTTTGGCCTTTGTTTTTTCCATGACATGAATGTTTTCCTATACATCACAGAGTTTACTACGTCTCACCCTTCTCCCAGGAGGATAAAAGTATCTTTATTTTATAAGGCTTTAAATTCATCCCCTAAGGGAATGATAACACATCATAGGCACTAGATGATGTTTACAGAATGCACGATGAACGAATGATGCAATCCCAAGGAAATCGTAAATCACAATAGCACGTGCCATTTCGGGAGAACTAGTTCATATGTGATTTTTTTTTTTGACAGGCAGAGTTAGTGAGAGAGAAAGAGAGAGAGAGAGAGAGAAAGACAGAGAGAAAGGTCTTCCTTCTGTTGGTTCACCCCCAAAATGGCCGCTATGGTGGTGCACTGCGCCGATCCAAAGCCAGGAGCCAGGTGCCTCCTCCTGTTCTCCCATGCAGGTGCAGGGCCCAAGCACTTGGGCCATCCTCCACTGTCCTCCCGGGCCACAGCAGGGAGCTGGACTGGAGGAGGAGCAACTGGGACAGAATCCGGTGCCCCAACCTGGACTAGAACCCGGGGTGCCGGCGCCTCAGGCAGAGGATTAGCCTAGTGAGCTGCGGCGCTGGCAATACCCTCTTTTTGTAAGGACTCCAGTCCCACTGATTAGGCTCCACCCATGTGACTTCATTTTTCCTTAATTACCTCTTTCAAGGCCCTATCTCCAGATGCAGTCACATTGTGAGATCCTGGGAATTAAGACTTCAACACAGGAATTTGGGGGACACAATCCCACCCATAACAGCTGTCAAGCAGGCAGCAGTGCTGGATTTTCAATGTGAGTCTGCTGACTCCAATCTAAATCCTCCCACTCCACTGTGCTCCCACCTGTCCTGGGATAGCCCCTGATCTGCAGCCATGGCAACCACCTCTTCACGTGGACAGCTTCCTTCTACTCCAGGGGCTCCTCTGCCCTCCTCTTCCCACACATCATGCCCAAGCCAGACAGCATGATTTCCTATTTCCTGGGTTTCCACGTGACCCAATTCCTCCCCAGCCTTGGATCTTATTAATCCAATTCCTCGGGTGCTCTAGATTCCCTGGTGAGTCGCCTGGGAGCCATCTTCTGCAATGTGTCATCTACAGGAAGCATCGCTCTCCCAAACGGCTCCCAAGGCAGCAAACGGCACTTCGGAAAGCAACAGCCCAAACGATCCCCAGGGGAGCCCAAGATGCCACTCTGGAAGGGTGGGCGAGAATTCACTCAGAGTTAGGGCCTGCAATGACTGAGGCTCCAGCTGCTGCCAGGGTGTTCCATCACCCCCAGTCCCCAAGGTTATTGTTCTGTCTCCCTAGTATGTGAGAAGTAAATGCAGTGCCTGCGTCTCCCCTTAGACACCCTTATGCTGCACCCCCATAGTGTTTACTCTGTCCTGAGCATTAGACAGCTTCCCCAGCGATCAGACTTTAGCATCCAATCCTCAGCCCAGGCCTAGGCAATGACTCTTGGCTGCTTCATTGCTGCTCAGCTCAGATCCCTGTGTTGCTACTAAAAGACCACATTTATTGGACCACAAAGCAGTCTCTTTCCAATGTCTAAATCTACAATCAGACTGACAAGGCAAATTGATCTGATCAACTGGTCAGTGACTGATCATTAGGAAAGCTTTAAAGGAAACCCATTTGGTGGGCACAGGCAAGCTTTCAGGCCTGATTTCTGTGTCTATGTGCTTCTGTCAGGCACATACATAAAGAAAAGAAAGACACTCATTGGTTTTGTAAACACAGAGCTCCTTCCAAGACACAGGCTGAGCCCAGGAGTTACAGCAATGAACAAGGCATGGTCAAACCCTCAAGAAAACACACCGTGTTGCAGAGGTGAGGGGAACACTCGGCCACAGAGCGCTCACCGCGACACTCGGTGCCAAAGGACACCTGCAGGGAATCAGCTCCTCACCCTCCAGGGCTCAGATGCCTGACGCTGAAGAGAAAGGTGAGAAGGACGTTAGGACAGGGCTAGAGTCCGAGCACAGCCGGCTCTCAGCCACTTGGCTGAGCTGTCTCACCATTCCCTGGGGTTCCCTCTCAACTGGTTTCTCAAAGGATTGGCTTAGAGCCTATGCCAGGAGATTCTTGCAGTGGGATCTAGTTCATATCATCCTGGGCAGCAAGTCTACACTCACACCTCCCCACTCACTCTCATATGTCACAGATTCCACGCTCACGCACTGGCCTGCTCACATATGAATATTCACAGACACACACACACATTCACACATCCACTCATGGGTGCCTCACACGTATGCATGCGCTTTTCTTTTGTTTCATTTCAAATTTTTTTCAATTTCAAATTGAAGTAGGCCTCAAAGATGATGGGGACACTGAAGCAGGAGGGCTCCAAGCTCTGGGGCCATTTTACCCAAGACATCTTTCTCAAAGCCGGTCTGACTTGCATCAGGATTCTTTTTGTGCCAGCTCTAGTCTGTTGTCAATACAGAGATCAGGAGGATCCTGGGAGGATATGAGTCATGCGGTGCCTCTTGCTGGTTCCATCCCACTCCCCAAGGTTTTCCCAACTCATTCAGGGCAAAATGGCTCCAATGTTCATCACACCGGCCCCTGTTACCGCCTCAGCCTCTTCTCCCATTCTGCCCACTTCCCTGCTCTGCTCAAAGCCCTCAGGCCTGCTCCCACCTGGGGATGCAGTTACCAGGCTGCTGCACTGGCTCTCCCCACAGCAGGAGCTGTCCTCCCCCGGGATCTGCTTTGTTGGTCCCCTTCACTCGACTGGCATCTCTCCAGCGAGGCCCCCGCTGCTCAGCCCATTTAATAAGGTGCACCTGCCTCTCCCCCAGGCCTCCTATCTCCCAGACCTGTTTTGCTTTTAGCTCACAGCACACGCGCAGTTCCACAGAGTGTACTTATGTGAATTACTCATTTTGGTCTCCACTTGCTCAGGGAGAAGCAGGTTCCCTGAGGACAAGGATTGTGTTAGTTTGGGTCAGGTTTCCCCAGCACCTAGGAGCATACTGCACAGAGGACGGCTCCTCAAAGGAACACCAGCAGGAGATAGACCCACGTGCCCGAGTCCCGCAGGTACTCAGTACAGTATAGCTCAGTGATCTTTACGCTATGAGACAAGCACCATGGGGACCACCAGAGGAAGGGTTGGGAGTGGCTGTGTGCAGGGCTCTGTGGAACCCCTCCTCAATGCAAGGCAGCTCCTTTTGATTTCATTTTTATCTTTTTGAACTTTTCACACAGGATTGCATCTAAAGAAAGTTTCCTACCTCCTTGGATACAAAGTTTAAAAGTTGCCGTGGCAAGATCCAGTTCCATTGCTTCCAATGGTGAGATACAGGCCAAGTCACTTCTATCCTCTGAGCTTCAGTTTCTGGGCTTGAAAAATGAGGGTGATACCCACCTTCAGGGGTGGTGTTATCAATATTTAAGCACTTTTGAGCCATAGATGCCAGCCAATCAGAAGATATGACATCAACAGCAAAGGAGATGCAGGGTGACTATGCCTGGCACAAGCAGGGGGCCATGAATAGATGGGCTTCCACCACAACCCCAGCACTGTCCCAGGCAATCTGGGGACATTTGTGATTCCTCTAGGGGACATGGAAGCGTGGGGAAAGAACAAGGCTAATTCGGATAAGCAACCAGAACCTAAACCTTTGGTATGCAGACTCAGAATGCTCCACGAATGAAAACTCAGAAACAAAAGCCCTGGCACACCTCCTTCCCTTCAGCCTTGCCACGGATTAAATAGCATACCTCAAAGCCACAGACAAATCATAACATGCCTATATTTTATCTGAGCTGTATTATGTGCAGTGTAATTAATGTTGAAAAAGCATTTCTGCAATAAAATGTCTCTGTGATAACCGGCATGTATCACGCGGGCACTGCGGCTGCTTTAATTTGATTGCTGAAGAGGTTTCTAGTTAGTGGAGCTTCGCCGCCAATGGCCCCTTACTGGACACAGCTAAACACAGCCAAGTGATTGCATTTCCAATCAGAGGCGGCAGAGCCTGGGATGGACAAGTCCCTGGTGAATGCGTTTCCTGGCTGCAAAAGCCCTTTGTTCACTGTCTGGTTCTGCAAGTGAGCTTTCTCTGATGTCTCACAATCGCTGGGCTGTTTACCAGCATCTCCAAGGAGGCTGTTCGCGTGAATGTCATAAAAGAATTCTCAGCTGAGACTGCCTGGTGCCAGTCTCTCAATTTGGTGAGCTGATGAAAAGCATCAATTATGTCAAAGCACTAAAGTTTGACAATTTCTTCATGAAATGAATATTTTAGTCCCCGTACAACCACACAAGCCAAATGAGTTCCAGTGAGTGGGGAATGGACACCACCCATTTCTCCTCAGCACGAGAGATTTTCCTCCACTCATTCCTTCACACCTTTGCTGCTATTTTTCCTCAAACAGCAGGAGGGGAGAAGGTGCCTGTCTCATCTATGAATTTATAGGTGCAGCCTGAACCTGGCAGAAATGGGGATCATTTCTGGACCTAGAAGGTAGGATCTACTAAGTCTAAATAAAATATTCCATGTCTCTGGCTTGGACAGACCAGTTGTCAGGACCAGTCACCACAGTGACCATGCATACGCTTCCCACTTAATCCATAAATAATCAAAACATAACAGTGTACTGCTTAAAATGAATTATCAGAAATTGTGTATTATTTACTCTGTGATTAACTCATAAGTTGGGTCAAGTTAATGGTTATCCCTATAATAATGTCACTTACACTTACATTCCAACTTGCTTTCTAAATGGGCAATGTTTTGTGGTGTAAATTTGGGTCCATCAGTCAAAATGTTCTTTTTCAACTCTGAACTCTGCTGTATCTTCTAT
Organism: Oryctolagus cuniculus; assembly: GCF_964237555.1. Classification (NCBI taxonomy): domain Eukaryota; kingdom Metazoa; phylum Chordata; class Mammalia; order Lagomorpha; family Leporidae; genus Oryctolagus; species Oryctolagus cuniculus. Next base: position 64,385,260 of record NC_091449.1, on the reverse strand, counting down.
GCTCCTGAAACTGACTCTTTCTAGAAACAGGAGCTACACTCAAATTCCTGCTGTGAATACTGAACAGCACGCCTTTCCAGCACACCTAAATCTCAGCAAACTGCGCAACTTCCTACATCTGTATTATCTCAAGGACACTCCCCAGCCCCCTTGTGGAGGAAGAGAAGATATTCCACCATTTTTCAGGCCTTTCCACAGGCAATGTGTCTACAATACATACTGACCCTCTTGGTTAATGTTTAGTTGTCCTGCCAATCCCAACCAAAATACCTCTTCCTCTAGTAGAAGCTATCCTTAACCCCAGAGCTGGAACTCAGGGCCAGGAACTCACAGTGTCCTCTGCGGTGCTACTAACAGATTTTTACTGTCATTGACTGCATGCGTGACTGACTCCCCTGCAATGAGAAAGGCAGTTAAGGCAGGGAATATGTGCCTCTTGACCACCACTATAAGCCAAGAAGCCTGAAACAACAGGAAGACCTAAAACGCATTTACTATTTATTTGCTGGATGCAATATTTATGTAGTAAGTTAATTTGTTTGAAGATACAGAAATTGAGACTCAATTACAACAGACACCTTGATGAAGGGCCTTCAGAATGTTCTCTGAAAATACATATTATGAAAAATTATTCACAGATTTTAATTTCTTTGCACAAAAATAAATTCATACTAAGTTGTTATAAACATCTAAATAGAATAGAGTTTGAGGCACCAAGGAGAAGACATTAGTTCAAAAAGAACTCTTATTAGAATAACATGAGTTCTACTAAAATTGAAGCAAGAACATCAAATTTATTGTGAACCTTTGGTGAAATAATGCTTAAATAATTGATGTTTTACAAAAAGTTTATAGGGACCATGCCCCAAAGGAATCAGCAGTTACAAAAGGATAACTTGTCTTAAGAAGGGATGAAATAATGTTGAAAATGAAGCCTACAGTAGCAAACCAGCCATATCAACTTGCAAGGAAAAAAAAAACCAGTCTTGTTAATGACCTAATTAAAGAGGACTGATGAATAATAGTAGAAACAATAGCCAACACTATAGACATCTCAACTCATTCAGCTCACACAATTCTGGCTGAATATTAAAGCAAAATGAAATTTTCTGCTTGATAGAATGTCAAAACTATTGTGCCCAGATAAACCACAGAAAAGAGGAGTTTCTAGTGGAACTCTGAAGAAGCAGTATCAAGATCCTGAAGCATTTCTTCAAAGAATTGTAATAGCAAATGAAACATGACTTTTCCAGTATGATCCTGAAGACAAGGCACAGTCAAAGAAATGGCAACCAAGGAGTAGAGCTGGACCAGGTAGAGCAAAACCAAAATGGTCAAGAACAGGGTCACGGTGACAGTTTAGGGGATGCTCAAGGCATTTTACTTAATAACCTCCTGGAGGGTCACAGAACAATGACAGGGGTCAATGTTTAGCTTAGTGGTTAAGATGCCCACATCACCCACCAGAGTACCTGGGTTCAATCCCCAGCCCTGACCTTTGATGTCAGTTTCCTCCTAATGTAGACCCCTGAGGCAGTGGTAATAGCTCAAATAGTTGGGTTTCTGCCACCCTGGTAGGAAACCTGGATTATGATCCCAGCTCATGACTTCAGCCCCAGCCTTTGACCAACTCTGGTCATGGCAGGTATTTGGGGGATGAATCAGCAGAAGGGTATTAGCTTACTCTTTTTTTCACACATCCACTCTCTCTCCATCAAATAAACAAACAGATTATTTTTTAAAAGAATAATATTATCGGGGTCAGTGCTGAGGCTTAGATGATAAAGCCACTGCCTACAACACTGGCATCCCATATGGGTGCCATTTCAAGTGCCGGCTGCTCCACTTCCAATCCAGTTCTCTGCTAACATGCTGAGAAAGCAGCATAAGATGGCCCAAGTGCTTGGGGCCCTGCACCCACAAGGGAGACCGGGAAGAGGTTCCTGGCTCCTGGCTTCAGCCTGGCCCAACCATGGTCGCTGAGACCATTCAGGGAGTGAACCAGCAGATGGAAGATTTCTCTCTTTGTCTCTTCCTCTCTCTGTGTAATTTTACCTTTCAAATAAATAAATAAATCTTCCATTAAAAATTAAGAATGATATCTGCTTATTAGTAGAGTGTTATGAGGAAGCTGGCCAAAGCTTTAGTAGAGAAACACCTTCCTGGGGAAGTTTTCCCAGAGAATCCTTTTCCAGCACAATGTTCCTGCTCATTCCTCTCATCAAACAAAGGCACACTTAAAAGAGTTTCAATAGGAAGCCATTAGGCATCCTCCTCACTCCCTTTTGTTTCCTGATCTTAAAAAATCTTTAAAGGCACCCATATTCCTTCAGTGAGTAATGTAAAGCAAACTTCACTGACATGGTTAAATGCCTGGGACTCTCAGTTATTTAGGGATGAACCAAATGTTTGGGAATACCACTTACAAAAGTGTTTTGAACTAGATGGAGCTTATGTTGAGAAAGTCTCTTCTAATTTTTTTTCAATCTCACTGTTGCACCAATATTTCAAAGTTCCCCCAGTATCCCTGTTCCCAACATTTCCCAGCCTGTTTGCATTAGAAGAGGCCACGTGATTAGTTCTGGCAGAAGAAGCATGTATCCCTTCAGGGTCATATCTTGAAGGAGTGGGTGTGGGTGTTCCCTGTCCCCCCTTGTCATGGTGCAGTGATTGAAGAGGCCCAAGGTGGAATCAACTGTACCCCTAAGTCTTAACTTGAAAGGGAACTGACTTATTTTGCAAGCTTTGCTTTGGATTGCTGAGAACCTTGTGTGATTATAAACCCACGCAGAGCTGAGAGCCTTGTGTGCTCCTAGAGCACAGCCTAGCCTAACTAGACCAACTCCAGAGGCTTGACCATCAGCACAGCACAGCCTAGCCTAACTAACCAACTCCAGAGGCTTGACTATTAGCACAGCACAGCCTAGCCTAACTAACCAACTCCAGAGGCTTGACTATTAGCACAGCACAGCCTAGTCTAACCTGATTCACAAGTTTTCCAGGGTCACAGAGTACACTGGGATTCAATTTCAGATCTCCTGGATTTAAAAGTTTAAGACTAATATGGGGGCCGGAGCTGCGGCTTAATAGGCTAATCCTCCGCCTTGTGGTGCCGGCACACCAGGTTCTAGTCCCGGTCGGGACACTGGATTCTGTCCCGGTTGCCCCTCTTCCAGGCCAGCTCTCTGCTGTGGCCCGGGAGTACAGTGGAGGATGGCCCAAGTGCTTGGGCCCTGCACCCCATGGGAGACCAGGATAAGCACCTGGCTCCTGCCTTCAGATCAGCGCAGTGTGCCGGCCGCAGTGTGCCGGCTGTGGCGGCCATTGGAGGATGAACCAACAGCAAAGGAAGACCTTTCTCTCTGTCTCTCTCTCTCACTGTCCACTCTGCCTGTTAAAAAAAAAAAAAAGACTAATATGGGCTTGCCTTTAATTTCATGTAGCCTAATATCTTTTTATTCAACCTCCCAGCCAGAATTGAAAGAAAAAAAAAATCACAAACCATCCACACCAAAATCTCTAAGGAAAATGGCTAGACATTTGCTATCAATTTGCTAACATTTTCTGTGTCTATTAGGTTGATGTCTCTGGACCTGTATATCCACTCTATTTATTGACATAAAAAGCTATGTGGGGAAAGGAACATCCCTCTTTGTGAATGAGGCCACCTGTTCCAACGTTCTGATTTGACAGGTTTGAGTCTCTTCCCTGGGAGTGGGTGGACAGTCAGAGTTGATTTGCTGGATAGTATTCTCAGATATGATTACAGCACAATTACATTGGTAATCAGCTCAGTATGTGATCAAAATGTTTTCTAACCAAAAAAAAAAATAAATAAATAAAAAAATTAAAAAAAAAAAGTATTCCAGTCCATGGACATAAGAGTCTTTAGGGAGTGGGTTATTTATAGGCTAATGTCTCCTTACATCAAATACTGTTGCAAACAAGGGCTCTTTCTGCGAAGTCTGGCAAGGGTAGACCAGTGGGCAAGAATGAAGGAGTTCATCTTTGAACCAGGGAAAGGGTAACTGCTCCTCTCCCCATTTCATCACAGGGCGCTACAAACCCAGCTGGCTTTTCTGTAAGCCTCTTTTCTTCCCCTCCAACTCTGTGGTGCTAGGCCTAAACCTTCAGGAAATGTGTGCCAATGTGAAATAAGGTCATACCCCTCCTGGTAGACTGAGGTCCCTTCAGGGTAGCCCTCTGAAATAGGTATGTCCCCAGATCAGCATTTAGTATCTGGTGGCCGTGAGTAAGTCACTGAAGAGCTCTGGCCTGCTATCCTACTGTCTGCTCACTGACGCTGCCAGTCTGGACAACAGGGAAGCACTGGGGGCACCTTCTGTTTCCCAGGAAGCAGTATCCGAGATGCAGAGTTGCACGCAGATAGCTTCCTGGGGAGCACTTTCAGGAACAACCCACGCAAGTGAGAGAAGCTGGGTTAGACAAAAGAGGAAGTGAACGGTGATGCAGCTAAAATAACCTCAACCACTCGCGTGAGGGCTCTGGAGGAGAGAGAGGGGTGCTTCAAAGTTGTCCCCAATTGAGAGACAATGCAGGCCTTTGTACATCTAACATACACCTCAGTAGAGAACTCAGATGACGACTGGTTATGGAGGGGGGCATCATCTCAAGCAAGAAAATTTCCTATAGACAGAGCAACTCCCAGGGAAGAACTGAGCCATGAGTCATCAGCACTCAACAGAGCTGGCTAATGGATGCCTAATCCTGCAGGGGGAATGGGCATTCCTACTCATTCTGTGAGAGCAAAGACCCATGCATTACAGAGCTTACGGTCTTCCCAGTGGAGAGGGAGAAAGAGCAGAGCCCAGTGCTCACAGTGCAACGATGCCTTGAGAGCAGCCCAGCTGCCCCTGTTTAGCATGGGAGACACATTCCAGGACCGGCAGTGGTAACTGCATCAGCACCACACTGGGACCTAATCCCAGAGCTCATCTGGATTTGTGGCCTGCATTGTACATTACAACAGTCTTCAGACCCCCCGTGATGACTTGCCACCCAGCCCTAATTTCTCCCCAGGACTGGTCTCCAGCTGTTGTTAGACAACCCTGCTGTGGCAGTGATGTCCTATCAGGGCCTTCCAACCTCGCCACAGCACCTGCTGTTCCTCACCCTCTATGTGACCAACCCTGAGCTCCGGCTGCCTGCTGCAGGCATGCTGGCCTCCAGGGAGAGAAGCATCCTTGGGTTCTCAGGGACAAAAGCAGCAGTACCAACTGCACATGCGCCCTCAGTCCTGAAGCCAGGCCTCATCTCTAGGACACAAAGTATACATGGCTGCAAGAAAAGCTTTTGCAGGGAAACAACAAATGAGAGGGTTTCAAAAAGTTCACAGAGAATTGAATTGAAAGAGTTTATTAGGTACATTTTTGAAACCCATTCATTTTTTTCATAATACATATTTTCCATGAAACTTTCTGTGAAAATCTATACACAGATTTCAAAAACTTTTGTACCAAAATGAGCTAACTCTTTAATTCAGTTTTCCAAGAACTTTTTGATGTATCCTTGTGTTTTGCAAACGCACTCACTTTAAGAATATGTTTTAGATGCTTCCTAGTGGAAAGCATGCCCAAGGTCAAGGGTGCTTAGTCATAAAGAGTGTGAAGGACACCTGTTCCTGGCCCCCACTCTCACCGACCACCAACCAAGAGAAATTAGCGTGTAGGATGTGAAGAAGCAGCAGGAGGAAGAGAAAAACACACAACCATGTACAAACAGAGCAGTATAATGGATTCTTCATATTGAAATATTCTTAATTTATATATAGTTTTAGAGTACAGTTAGTTCAGAGAAAAACAATATTTAATGGCACAGCAGAGGGTGGTACTAAACAGAGCATCTGTGCAGGGCTTACAGAAAGTCACACATGAAGAGGAAAGATTGTCTGGTGGAGCTGAGATCAGAAAGATGAGCAGGACTTGGCAATGTTCAGGGGCAGGGTGGGTACTTCAGGAAAAAGTGGCAGCACATGCCCAGCCTGCGAGAGGAGAGAGGGTACCGGGCACACGCAAGGAAGGCAGCGTGTGAGTCTGAAGTGCAGAGGCTGAGAGGAGAGAGGAGAGCACAGGCGAGGACAGACAAGAGGGTCAGGAGCTCCCTGGAGCACAGGAAGAAAGCCAGAGGAAGATGAAGGAGGGGCGGGGAAAGAGAAGACTCGGTGACTTCAGAAAGAAGTTCCAGGCACCACCAGGCTTCTCACCTGGATCACCACCCACAGAGCACACACGGCCTTTCTCCTGACCAGCTCCACAACCTGTGAACACAACAGCAATGCCCTGTGTTCTGCAGCCCTTGATAGTTATAGCTCTTTACGGTGGCATGTGTGTGTGTGTGTGTGTGTGCATGTGTGTGAGTGTGTGTGTGTGTGTGTGTGTATGTGTGTGAGTGTATGTCCCCATATACTTCATGCAGATACATTTCCTGTGTTTCACATACAACATCACAAAATCTGCCAGGTGGGCAGGACAAATACAAAGAGAGATTTTAACAATTTGTGGACTGAACAGAGACTCCGGGAAATTGTCTACTGATGAGCTGCCCTTCCATTCCTAGTAGATGATGTGATGTTAAAAGGTATAATACAGGCTGGTGCCACGGCTCACTAGGCTAATCCTTCGCCTGAGGCACCTGCATCCCAGGTTCTAGTTCCATTTGGGGCACCAGGTACTAGTCCTAGTTGCTCCTCTTCCAGGCCAGCTCTCTGCTGTGGCCCGGGAGTGCAGTGGAGGATGGCCCAAGTGCTTGGGCCCTGCACCTGCATGGGAGACCAGGAGGAAGCACCTGGCTCCTGGCTTCAGATTGGCACAGCGCGGCGGCCGTAGCAGCCACTTGGGGGGTGAACCAATGGAAAAGGTAGAGCTTTCTGTCTGTCGTCTATGAGAAATCAATAAACTTTTTCTGTAAAAGACAACATAAACATTACAAGCTTCAAAGGCTATACAATTTCTGTCATTTCTATAAAACACAATTAGCCACAGATGATAGGTAAATAAATGAGTGTGGCGGTGCTCCAATAAAACTTTATTTACAAAAGTGGCTGGAAGAGTTGAACTGACCAACAAGTCACAGTTTTGCCAACCCTTGCAGTATGGTACTGGGAAAAGTATAGGCATAGACATATAAAACAATGGATTAGAATAGGATTCCTAGAAACAGACCTAAATACAATGTTCAATTGATGTTTTTCTCAATAAAGGTGAAGTGGTAAGGTGTTGCCCTATACCACATTTCAAAGTTAAATCATAGATGTAAGCATAAATGGGATCACAGACCTAAATATAAAATCTAAAACTATGAAACTTCTAAGGGAAAATCTTTGTGACTTTTGGTTAGGCAATGATTTCTTAGATAAAACACCAAAACCATGAACTATAAAAGAAAAAAATTGATAAACTAGACTTTAAATTTCTGCTCCTTGAAAGACACTGTACAGAAGGTAAAAAGACAAACCACAGACCAAAAGAAAATATTTGCAAAAGACATAACTGATGAAAGAGTTGTAGCCAGAGTTTAGAAAGAACTCTCAAAACTCAGTAAAAATAAAACAAACACAATATTTAAAAAAAAAAACTGGTTAAAATATGTGAACAAACACTTTACCAAAGAATAACTAAGAATGTATGGCTAGCAAACTCATGGGGAAAGATCAATATCATTAGTAATTCAAGAATTACAGATTCAAACCACTAATGACTAAACTTTCTTTAATGACTACACCAAACGCTGGTAAGGACGTAGAGCAACAGAATCTTTCGGATGCAGTTTGTGGGAAAGCAAAGTGTTACAACCAATTTGGAAAACTATTTTGCAGTTTCTTAAAAGTTAAACATAAACTTAACATAAAATACAATAACCCCACTGTTGAGTAGTTACACAAGAGGAAAAGAAACATATGCCCACACCAATACTTGTATGAGAATGTTTATGTCATATTTACTCAGAACCTCAAAAACTGGAAATAACTCAAAAGTCCATCAACTATTAAATGACAAACTGCAGTTCACCCAATCTATCTTATATCATTTGTCAGTGAAAAGAAATAAACTACTGACACATGTAATAACATGGAGTGATCACAGAAGTGTTAGCCTAAGCAAAAGAAACCAGACAGAGAAGGCTCTGTACTGTTTGATTCCATTCACACGACGCTCAGATATGGGCAAGCTCTATGGAGAAAAACAGTGGCAGTTGCCAGGGTCTGGGAGTACAAGCTGGGGCTCCCCTACATGAGGGCAGAAGAGAACTTTCTGGGGTCATGGAAATATTCTACATCTCAATTGTGATATAGGCAGGAGGTTATGTAATTATACTTTAAAAAACTCCATAGAACTTAAAAATGTGAATTTGTATGCAAACTATAACATAATTATACCCAATAAAGCCCTTGAGCCATTCCTCAGTTCTCTCAAGATCAAGATAAAAGCACACAACATGAGTATAGTTTGGCTGTGCTGTCCACACCATCTTCTACAAATTCACCCCCAGTCCAGACCATCTGAACCGAAACCTCTGGAGGCAGTTCCAGGAGTGTGCATTAAGAAGCTCCCTCGGGGTGCTCTGCCACCCATTCACGTTTGAGAACTCCTAAGAAAGGGTCTCTGATTCTGAAGTTGTCTCTCCTGCTTTCCCAGCCCTTAGCCACACTAGCTCAAGACCCCTCACCCTGGGGTTTGTCACCCAGAGCGAATGTCACTCCCTAGAGTCCCGTTTCAGGACACAGCACAGTAAGTCAGACCTATATGAAGTCACTCTCACTGAGGTCTGTGGGTCTCTCCCTACACTTCTCACTGGTGTAATTAAATATTGGACTATTAAGCAGTTGTTTACTGCCCATTCCCCAGGGAATGCGCTGTCACTGCAGGTCTCCCGCCTGTCTAGTTCCATGCTCGTCTGTTCACTGCTTAGCAACAAGTCTGACCTCCATAACGCATATGACAGCAAATCCTTAAGCCATGCTTACTAGATGCCAGTAAGACTCGGTGAATAACTAGCAATGCACATTCAGTTAATCCTCACAATAACCCTGTAAATGTATCCTTTTATAAGTCCCATTTTACAAATAAGGAAACTAAGGCCCAGAGAGGTGAAGGTTGTAGGCCTTTGGCTGCTAAATGGCAAGCTAGGATGTAAACCCAGGAAGTATGGCCCCAGACAAAGCACTGGGAACCACTACACTTTGAGATTAAGATACATCTGCTAAATAAGCTAATGAACAGATAGGAAAAATCAAGCTGACAAACCAACAGCCCTGAAAAACTGGATCTGACAGCAAAGGACAACCCAGCCAGTCCCCAGTCCTAGTCATTTCCAACCCTTCTCAGACTCTCCAGCTTGTGCCCACACAGCCCACCTCCTCCTTGGAAGCAGAGGTGAGGAATCTGCACCAGCATTTCTCAAACATAAACTTGGACATTTCCAGTCTCGGGAAATCTCCTATCATTGGGATGGAGAAAAGAAGGATCTGCTGGCAGCCGGCAGACTCTCTAACAACTAACAACTCCCACTGCTCCACCATGTGTTTGCTTGAATGGGATAATCAAGTCCATTTATCAGGCATTTGAAAGAGCAGGGAAGCTTTCTCTAGACAGATAAGCAAGGCAAAAACAAACTAATCTGTGCTTCCTTTCCGAATACTTGGATTTCCTTAACTGAATCAGTCTGTAAACTTTTAGGAAGGCTTTGGGGCATCATGAGAGATAGGTGATTGTTACCCAGTGGGACCACAGACCTACAGAGAGGGAAAAAGCAGGCTGGCCAAAACATCGGCACCGGGCAAACCGGTGAAGGGGCTGTAGAAGTGAAGGGCTGCCTTCTCAGTGGGTGGTCCTCAACAGAACAGCATCATCTCCCCTCTGCAAGCTACTCCAGAGCCCACAGGTGCCTACTGCCTTAAAAGGCCCAGTGCCAAGGCCAGACCCTACCTGGCCCCACATAACAGGGCTTCTCCATCCTTCCCCTGCCTAGCCATCACAGGGGGAAGGGGTATGCAGACTCTGATTCCTGGGTGGAACCAACACTTGGTTATGAGTCTGCATTCCCAAGTCCCCAGCTGCTGATTCTGGTACTATGCTTTGATAACAAAGATTGCAGAGTCCACTGATGATAAACAGGAGAGTCAACTCTGCCAACATACTTGAAGATCTGTGTCTTCCAAAAATTAAAAATAGAAAATCAAAACTGAAACCCCAGCCGACCTTTTCCTTTTGCTTTCCAGACACAAAAATTTCTCTGCCCGGGCAATCTGTCAACCAGCACTTACTGGAGCAATGGGAGAGCATGGTTTAAAATCAATCAAGTGCTATGATCATAATGATCCAACGTGATGTCTGTGGGAAAAATACAGCTGAAAGGATCAGGATACAGTCAAATAACAGGAGGATTTATCTGCAGTGCAGTGACTTCTTAGTTCTGAATCTTCACAGATAACTGTCCACCCATTGGACCACCTCTGTGGCTCTCAGGATAAAGACTTGACAAGGCAACCAGTGATCAAGGCAGAAAAATTTTTTCAAACAAAATTTCTATGACTGATGAAAAAGTGTGTGAAGAAGTTTGAGATGGGATGCTGGCATCCTATCTGGGTGCCAGGTCGAGTTCCGGCTGCTCCACTTCTGATCCAGCTCCCTGCTCATGTGCCAAGAGAAGCAGCAGAAGATGGCCCAAGTACTTGTGCCCCTGCCACCCATGTGGGAGACCTGGATGGATTTCCAGGCTCTTGGCCCCGGCTGTGGCAGCCCTATAGGGAGTAAACCAGAGAATGGAAGATCTCTTTCTCTGTAACTCTGACTTTCAAGTAAACAAATGAATCTTAAAAAAAAGAAAGTAATTCTGAGTTTTAATTAAAGCATACATGAAACAGGGAAGAGGAGGAAGAAAAAAAGAGAATATTTGAACGCCTGTCTTATCACCTGTGAGTGATTTCACATATACCACCTTCTGGGACACTCAAAATCACTCTGAGAGTGAGTTCTGCTATCACCCCTTTCCCTAAATGAGGAAACTGGGCCCGCAAGAAGCTAAGCTATTCCTCCTTGTCACTTTGACAGAAAACATTGTCACCATTTTCTATCACGCTGTCTCCAAAAGAAGTCCATAAGCAAATAGGAGTCACTGAGAGCACAGTGAGTTCAGCTCTTGACAGTTTTCAAAGTTCCTCACACACACTATTTTGCTTGAGGTGTGAAAAAATGGGGCTAGTGTTGTGGCGTAGCAGGTAAAGCTGCTGCCTGTGATGCCAGCATCCCATGTGGGAGCCGGTTTGCATCCCAGCTGCTCCACTTCCGATCCAGCTCCCTGCTAATGACCTGGGAAAGGCAGCAGAATATAGACCAAGTGTTTGGGCCTCTGCTACCCACGTGGGATACCCAGATGAAGCTCTTGGCTTCAACCTGACCCAGTGCTGGCCATTGCATCCATCTGAGGAATGAATCAGTAGATAAAAGATCTCTCATTCTTTCTCTCTCTTCCTCCCTCCCTTCCTCCTTCCTTCCCTCCCTCCCGCCCTTTCTGTAACTCTTTTAAAATAAACAAATATTTTTTAAAGATGTGAGAAAATGAGTCAGAGGTTCATTTCTCAAAATATCATACCTCATACTTCATGGACACAGCCAGTGAGGACAGACACATGGTGAGAGACCCAGTGGCAAGATCTAACAGAACGAAGTATAAAGGGATTTGGTGTCAAAGTGTCATAGGAGGGCAATGGACATTTATCATAATACACATTAGCATCATCTGAGATAATGACAACTGAATGTTTAAGAATGTCTAGCGTTCCTAACAGTGACTGAATGTCAAGAACTGTGACAGTGATTATTTCCTCCTATATACGGGCACTGTGCTAAGCACTGGATACAGAGCAGGAAACAAGACCAAGCTCCTGTCTCATGAAATTGCTGTAAGATGCAATTAAGGATCTGAGACAACATCAGGTAGTAATAAAGGTCATGAAGAAAAATAAAAAAGTTAGTGAGATTGTAGTGAGAGGGTTTACTGTCAATGCTTTATGAAAGTGTAATCTACACACAGAAGTACACAACTCAAGATTTACAGCTGATCAAACACTAACATGTTGGATGCAAAAATGTCACAAGCACCGAGATCAAGAAACAGAAAATTACACTCTACAAGCCCACATGGGCATCCTTCCAGTCACAACACTGGGTGGTGGTGAAAGTTCTCACAGAGAAGGTAGCATTAGAACGAAACCCAAATAGAGGAAAGGAACCCTGAGGCATGTGGATACCAAAAGAAAGAGCGTTTCAGGCAGAGGGAATAGCAACTTCCAAGAAGAAATGAACTAAAGGCATTTAAGGAATAGCAAGAAAGCAACTGTGGCTGAGTCAGAGTATATGGATGCATGGATGCATGGATGTGTGGATGGATGGGTGGATGGAAGGATGGAACAATGAAGTGAGAGGTAGGAGATGTGGCCCAGCTCAGACAAGGCTTTGGAATAAGGAGTTAGGATTTGATTCTAACAGCACTGGGAAATCACTGGATTATCCTTAGCTGAGAATGGTGTGATCTCACATGCATTTTTAGAGTTCAAGAGGACAGCAGACTTGAAGAGTAGAGTAGGAGTAGCTTTTTACCTCTAGAGTAGAAGAATCACACACAACCCTAAAACTTTCACTGGGTATAGCAGATGGAAGTGGGCAGTGCTATCTGACCTGAAACTTCAGAAAGACACTGCATCCCGGGAGACCTGGGATCAGCTGCTTCCCAAGTGGCCATGTTGGATAATGCAAACTGTAGCAAAAGAGCATTCTCTGAAGAAAATTCCTGCAGGTGTAGGCATTCTTCCTCCATCAACTCCAGGCCTCCCCTTCCGGGTCCACTCTTCCCAATCCCTTCAACATTCAGCATTCTGCTGTTCTGTGGACCTCACCTTGATGCGGAAACACAATTTGTGCGGAGCCTGAAGCTCTTCACATCAATGTGTTGACAGCCTCAGTGTTTGTAGTTAAGCCTCATCTCCCTTAACAAAACAGCTGTCTCCAGTTGGAATTCCAGGCTATCAGAAATAGCCTTGTAAAGTCACTTGTAGTTAAAGAGAGGCAGAAACATTGCTTTTGCATTTAAACTCATATTGCATCCCTGACTGGACCAGAGTGTAGGTGACTCAGTAAAGAGGCAAATACTCTTGATGCTTCCTGCAGAAAGTCCCCAGCTGATGGGCTCCTGCTCCTCTTGCCTTAATCTAGCCTTCCCTGACCTAGCCTTGGTCTCAGGACACCTCTCATCCCTGACTATCACCAGGGTCAACAGCTGCCTCCCCTAGATAGCTCTCCTTGCATCATCTGGCACCCAAGGCATGTCAGAGGCAGAAAAGAGAAAGAAGGATTCTTTTTTTAAAAGATTTATTTATTTATTTGAAAGTCAGAGTTACACAGAGAGAGGAGAAGCAGAGAGAGAGAGAAGTCTTCTATCAGATGGTTCACTCCCCAGCTGGCCGCAACAGCTGGAACCACGCTGATCCGAAGCCAGGAGCTTCTTCCAGGTCTCCCACGCGGGTGCAGGGGCCCAAGGAGTTGGGCCATCTTCTTACTGCTTTCCCAGGCCATAGCAGAGAGCTGGATCAGAAGTGGAGCAGCCGGGTATAAAACCGGTGCCCATATGGGATGCCGGCACTTTAGGCTAGGACATTAACCTGCTGTGCCACAGTGCCGGCCCCGAGAGAGGATTCTAGAAGTAGGAAAGCAAGGAAGGGTTCTGGAAAAATGGGCATCAAAAGCAGTGCTCTGTTCCTCAACCCAAAATCCCCAGTGGGGAGGGACAGGGCAAGGGAGCCTGAGACTCTGTACATTTCAGGGCAGGGGAGGTAGCAACTAACCAATCCTAATTAGTGAGACAGAATATGCAACAGGTGCAAATAGAAAGACTTGGATTGTCTAAATAATCAATGCTAATCACAGTCTTTTATGGGAATTGTTTTCCATTTTATTCCTAATTACCACTTGCTACAAGAGAGATAAAGTATATCACAAAATATAATCTCAAATTAACTTTGTAGTAAGTTCTCTTTGATTATAACAGTAAATTCTAGATGTATCCTTGCAAACATTACAAAGTACTGAGTGGTCCCAAAAGTAACTCCTCACAGCATGCTGATAATTGGTGGCCCAGCCTCAGGACTGGCTCTGAGCTCTCACTACGGCTTGTTGTGATCACGTGCCCTTCATTTTCTCAAACTTGCCCCTTTTAGAATACCCCACCCCTATCATCATTCAAATATTGACCAAACCACAATTCCTACTTTGGGTTCAAACACAGATCATACAACTTGGGCGATGTGGGTTTACACTCAAAATTTAGGACGTCGGAGAAAAACCAAATCAGGGTGGCCATTATCTTTAGAATCATGTCTTTCCCCAGCCAGGCTCAGGACAATTTCCTACCGTTATATTAGAAGAAGGTGCTTGGACTGGCCTCGAGTGCTGTGGTTACAACATTGCTTAGGAGGCCCACATCCCATTCAGAAGTGCCTGGTTCAAGTCCTAGCTCCTCTCCTGATCCATCTTCCTGCTAATGTGTACTCTGGGAGGCAGCAGATGATGACTCAAGTCCTTAGGTCCATGCCACCACCTGGAGACACAAACTTGAGTTCTGGGCTCCTGGATTTGGCCTAGTCCAGTTCTAGCTGACGCAGGTATCTGGAGATTGAACTAGCGCATGGAAGATCCTCTGTCTCTGTCTCTGTCTCTTTCTCTCTCTGTTTATCCCACCTTCAAAAAAATTAAATGAATACATGAATGGATAAATGAATGAATAAAAGCAGGTGCTTTTATGCTTTCTTATGTGCTTGATGGGGCATTGACTCTTAATTAGCATTTGGAGACCCCGATATTCCATTCCCACAAGATCCAAGAACGCTGAGTCCCTCTACCCAGTAAGCCATGCATACATTCATTGGGGGTCAGAGTATGAGATTATCAGAGAAGGCTGCTTTGATAGGACCATCACCTAGAATCCGTCGAGGCAACCAGCTGAAAGACTCATTGTCAGCTCCACCCAGGCTGGGGCTCTGTGCAGCCACCAGCAACTGCCTCACCAGGAATCATCCAGAGTACAAGCTAAATATAGTCTAGGTCAACTTGCTAGGAAAAGCTGCACAGCCACATAAGTGGGTCCCCCTTGGGCCTCAGCAGCTCTCAGCAGCTGCCAACAACTGGAGCCAGACCCTTCCCTGCTTCCCTCACCACACTCACTGGCCATCACAAAGTGTTTCAGTGCTGGGAAGACTCAGCTGATTTATAGGCAGATAAAATTGGAGAGGAAACATTGTTTATAATCTCATGGGATAGATATAATATTATTATATCGTGCTATAATGACTAGCATTTATCAAGGGCCCACTTATGGGGCTGTAATGGGCAGGGGAGGTGGTGCAGTTGGCCCAGACCCCATCTCTTGAAGTGCTATAGAGCTAGACTCTTGAGGTCACCCCTGAACGAAGCTATTTATACATTCATTCTGGCATGTTTATTAAAAGCATTCATCTGTCCAAAATAAACATTTAAAATGCAACAACTTTTCTAATAATTTGAGAATTTCTTTATTTTTTAAACATACCTGGAAGTTCAAGCACGTGAATGAGCTTGGGCTCCTAGAATACCAAGAAGCCCTGTGCCCATTATGTGTTTAATGCAGTTCTCATGCACCATGCTGCTCAGTATTTTCTAATTCTCACAACAAAATTACAAGGTGGGTATTATTATTCCTATGATGCAGTTGACACTGAAGGTGAGTATTATGATTTCTATTATACAAATGAGGTTGGGAGGTGAATATTATCATTTCTATTATACAGATGAGAATATAAAATGGGTAACATTCTTTCTGTTACACAGATGAAGTTGGGAGACAGGTATTATTTCTCAGGTACAGAAGAAGTTGGGGGTGGATGTTACTAGAGATTGGGAAGTGCGTATTATTTCTGTATGGCTGAGGTTTGAAGGTGGATATTATTATTTCATTGTAGAGATGAGGAAACAGAAACTTACAACATTTTAGAAGCTCACTCGAGAACACAGTTTGGACAGGTGAAGCTGTCACATCTACACAGCCAACCCAGATGGGGGTGTGCCGACTCCACTGCCAGGAAGCTACTGAAGGTAGGGATCTTGTGGCTCTCCCTGTCCAAGTAGGAGGTCCTTCACCTCACAGGAGGAGGGAACCACCTGAAAATCTTCCCAGAGGCTTTGCCCATGCCCCTGTGTCTTTCTGCAAGCCCCCCACCACCACCACCTCTCCATCATCATGCCCCATGAACCCCTAGGGCACAGGAGCTCTCTGCAGTCTCCAACACCTGTCACAGAGGAGTTCCACTAATGGATGGGATGGGCCCTGGGCTTTCAAAGCAATTTTGAAAAATGAATCTGAAAGGGTGCACGCCAAGGTTGCCGACAGTGATGCTTCAGTGACAAGCGTTTGTAATAACATGATAGCACATCTGCTGGGCTGAGCCCACGAAGCTGGGAAACCTCCTTCTCATTCATGGGGATTCTCTGTCACTCCAGGGTGTGGCTGAGGCCTCAGCCCCAGAGTTCCACCTACCAACCTTCCACAAGGGTATGGAGAGCCAGCCCCCACTTCAGTGATGCACCAGGGCAGCCACAAGTGGCAGCCCCTGAACAGCACACAGGTGCTGCTCCTCCAAGTCAGTGCTTACAGGGCCCTGCCTCTGCTGCCACTGCCTGCCACCTGCACTGCCCTGCAGATGTTGGCGGCTGAGTTGGGGTTACAGATACAGAGCAGGTAGAGATTCAAGTCTGTCTTTCGCTGCTGTCCCATGCCGAGCAGGCCCAGAATTGCAAGGTGAGACCCAACGGTGCCTTGGTTTTGCATTTTTGGACCTTCCTACCTCATCTTCTTTCTCCCATCGGCATCAGCGTCTTCCAGAACACCCTCAACAGGGGTGTTTAGCTGTACCCTGAGGAATCTCTGGTTTGTCCAGAGCTGCCCCAGAGCCACTTGGAAAGAAGAAGAGGAGAAAGCCTAGCAGCCATTGTTCCAAGGAAAGCTCATCAGATTCAACCTGGGTGAACGCTCACTGAACTGTATTTTACAGTGGGTCTTTACATAAAGTGTTTTTTCCCCCAGAAAACTTTTCATTGCTATTTTTAAAAAGAATAAAGAAGAAAAAAGGGAGAATAAAGGAAGTCCACTTAAAGATCACCCAGGTCTGCTCTATTTGACTACATCTTTCCACAGAGAGATAAACGCATCCTTCCTTGGGTGGGGGGGAGACAGCATACCTGGGCATCTGGACTTTCATTTGAAACAACCTCCTCCTAAGAGCCAAGGGCCTTTGTTCTCTACATCTTGACCATCAGCAGAAGAGCAGAGATTCCGCCGACTCAGACAAACAGGAATCGCATCTTCAATCTGAAAACTGCTTTTCAGCTCCCATGGAAGTTGCCTTGAGGGGTGGAGGGCCAGTGATGCCAGAGCCACCGATTTTTCAAGAGAAATTCGATCTCCAAATTGTATGTGACTTTTCCAAGGTTTAAATGGCAACAACTGTTCTCAAAAAAAGAAAATCAAAACACTTTATGGGACAAACTGCACATGTGTGTTTGGCCTGCACTGCTAAGTTGGAGAACTAGAGAAGACAGACTGGGGAGTCTGGAGAACAGGCAATGCTCCTGCCACCCTCTGCCTCCATTGCTTGGGACCAGTAGGGCTGCCTCCAAAGATCCTGGCACCTGGAGAGACACACTGAATCAGGGGTCAACAGACTTTGCCTATAAGTGTCCAGTGCAGATTTTCAGCCCTGTGGGCTGCACGATCCCCACAACTGCTGAAGTCTGACGCAGTGTCCCACCCAGCCAAGCACCCACACGTGGCCTCTGCACAGGTGCACCCCCAGAGGTTGCAGCAGCCCTCCTACCTCCACACCACACAAACCTGCACCTGCCCAGTTCCTTCTCCCCTCACCCCTTCCATTCTAATGTCTCTTTTTCGAGGAACCCTTTCTCGGCCTCTCCCCCTCTAGACTAGCTCAGGGCTCCTGTTCAATCAGGTGTCTCAGAGTGAAGAGCATGTGTGTTTTCATATCTTCAGGTGATTTTCAAAATGAAAAGTAACATCCGTCCTCTCTACATAGTAAGTCCAGTCTGCATTTCGGCTTTCCAGTGTGAATTCCCAACACTTGGCATAGTGCACACCACCATGGGAGGCACACAACTGTGTACGGACTTGGATAAGTTAATCAAGAGCACTGTGTGCCACCAGTCACTGTCCAATGAATTTGTCACAAATACCTGGGTTTCCTTGTGAATTCAACCATGTCCTGGCCTGGTTGAATTCAGGGTAGCCCCTTGGTCGGTTTGTTACCTGATCCCAGACCTCTTCTCACTTTCTATTCCTAATCCTTAGGCTCTGAAGTTACTCCTCTAGTCTATTGTGTCTGGACCAGACCTGACACTGGGCAGTGGTTCTGCCATCCCCTCCTGCAAGTCCTCTTCATCTAGTGATGCACAGCCCTCCAAGACCTAGCGCTATGCCCTGTGCCTCAACATCCCAGGGACCCTGTGAGGAAGGAAAGAACCATAAGCTCATTATACAGATAAAGAAACAGGAGTTTCCAGAAGTCTAGGGAGCATCAGTGTTTAAACTTAAACTCTCTGAGTTAATGCCAATCCCCTTTCTTTTGGACTCAGAGTCAAAGAAGGTGAATAAGAAACATTTCCCGGGGCCAGCGCCATGGCTCACTTGGTTAATCCTCCACCTGCAGTGCTGGCATCCCATATGGACACCGGGTTCTAGTCCCAGTGGCTCTTCTTCCAGTCCAGCTCTCTGTTATGGCCTGGGAGGGCAGTGGAGGACGGCCCAAGTGCTTGGGCCCCTGTGCCCACATGGGAGACAGGAGGAAGCACCTGGCTCCTGGCTTTGGATCAGCGTAGCTCTGGCTGTAGCAGCCATTTGAGGGGGTGAACCAATGGAAGAAAGACCTTTCTCTCTGTCTCTTTCTCTCTTACTGCTAACTCTATCTGTCAGCTTAAAAAAAAAAAAGAAAGGAAAAAAAAAAGAAACATTTCCCTAAATCAAAGAATTTTTAAAACATAACATCAGTGATAGACAAGTTTTAATGTGCCATACTTGTATGCTTTATATCATCATTTCTGCATCCTGGCCCTCATATTAACTGACTTAAGTGTGCTGACTTATATAAATGCAACAAGGGAAAAAATAATCATTTTTCAGGTGAGCCTGAACACATAGGATCTGGTACTTCCATTGTCACAAAAATGACAGTAGTAAGCAGTGGTAGCAAGCATAGTAACTAATATTTATCTAGACTTTTCTATGTGCTGAGAGATGTTCTAATCTTACTTTGGTGGTGGGTTGAAGAGTGTTTCCTAAGTATTCATGTCTACCCAGAAACTCAGAATGTGACTTTATTTGAAAACAGGGTCTTTGCAAATATACTTAAGTTGAAGATTTTAGGATGAAATCATAGTGGATTTGAGGTTGGGCCCTAAATCCCATCACTGTTTCCTTATGAGGGGAAAAGACACAGACATACAAGTGAGAATACCAAATGAAGAGGCAAAGAAGCAGAGACTAGGGGCCGGCACTGTGGCTCACTTGGTTAATCCTCCACCTGCAGCGCCAGCATCCCATATGGACACCGGATTCTGTCCAGGTTGCTCCTCTTCCAGTCCAGCTCTCTGCTGTGGCACGGGAAGGCAGTGGAGGATTCCCCAAGTGCTTGGGCCCTGCACCCACATGGGAGACCAGGAGGAAGCACCTGACTCTTGGCTTCAGATCGGCGTGGCTCCAGCTGTAGTGGCCATTTGGGGGGTGAACCAAGGGAAAGAAGACTTCCCCCTCTGTCTCTCTCTCACTGTCTAACTCTATCTGTCAAATAAATAAAGAAAAAAGAAGCAGAGACTGGAGGGGTGTCACTACAGCTAAGGTATGCCAAGGTATGGCACAGAAGCTGGGAGAGGCAAGGAGGGATGCCCTGCTGGAGCCTCTGGAGAGACAGTGGCCCTGTTGACCCCTTGATCAGACTTCTGGCTTCCAGAAATGTGAGAGAAGGCATTTCTGTTGCTTTAAATCAGTTTGTAGCAATTAGCTACGGCATCACTAGAAAATTCACACACTTGCTTTGCATCATTAAATTGTCACAGTAACTGTACAGGGTTAAGTTTTGTTGTTCCAGGTAATTTAAAAGTGAGGAAATTATGGTTGGGATAGTTGGGTGCCTTGCATAAGCCTACAACTGATAAACTGCTTCCAAGAAGGTGGTCCCTCCCTGACTCTCCATGGTTATGACTGGTTTTTGACAAGCATACCCTGGCCTACTGAGACAAGAACAGAATCCCCCATACCCACCCTCACCACCATTCTCTGTGCTGTTCCTTCCCAGTGAAAAACACAGTTTACAAGGGAGCAATGTGTTTTCTGAACAATCTGATCTTTGGGCGCTTCTCCTACCCTAAGAGCTCCAGCTCATGCCATGGAGATTTACCATGTTGGGCTGTGAGCTAACTCTACTCTACTCCTTCGCTCTCCAACAAGATAGTTCAATAACTCAACTGCAGCCTACTCAGCTCAACCAGGATTGAAAGCACAGATGTTGTTTATCACCAAGTCTCTTCCTTGTCCTGCTTCCGCTCCTCCTACTCTTACCACCAAAGGCCCTTCTAGGAAGACCAGAGAACAGTGGGATCACAGAAATGCGGAAAACTCTAGCCTGCGCCCCTTACGGTTCCAGCTCAGAACATCAGCCGCCTGAAACATGCCTCCCTCCAGTCTCAGCCCAGGGGTCAGAAGGGGGCAAAGTGAACATGGTAATTTTTCTAAGTGTCTTATTAAATTTCTGTGAAGTGGCTGAACATCTGTTCTTTCTTTCTGCTTGTGTTTTGAGGAACGGATCGAGCCTGGAATCATAGGGCTTCTAGGGACCCCAGTTCATGTATAATCACACCAGAGCTTTCTCTCAGGCCCTTGCCAAAGCAATTAGCAAAGCAGCTTTTAACCAATTAGGCCCATCTTTTCAGCTCCCTGCGGCAGAGGCTGCCTTGCCCTCCCCAATGCTTGGCCTCCGAGGAGGGCATTTCAAAAGGCACAATTTGAACCAATTATGCTTGTCTTGTTATTATAATCATTAATCATCATCACTCTAATGACAACTAATAGGCTACTTCAAATCCCTTTCTGGAACATGATGGGGGACCTACATAAATAAAAAACAAATATTTTGTAGAGTGCTTCCAAGTTTTGCTTGGTCCTTTCAAACGTGTGATCTTATGGGGTCTTCAGTGCTGTGACATGGGTTATTATGCAAATAAAAAGCAGCCTCTCAAGGCATATGATCAATTAACACACAACCAACATAGGTTAGAAAACATGGCGGGGTGGCTACAGTGTGCTGCGGTGGGCAGAGAGAACAGAAACCTCAGCCTGTCCATGGCTGTGTGGTGGTTCTCTAGTTCCCGCGTCCAGTTTAGCCATCCGAGAAGGAGATGCCAGTGTCTGCACCACAGAATTATTCTGAAGACAACATGGCATTTAGAAAGCACAAGTATTCTGCTCGCTATGTAACAGCCACATTAATGATCAACTGAGCCCACACAATGACCCAAGCCTTGTGCTGTCTCTCCTCACCATGTTTTGTGTCCTAGTCAATCCTTACAGCAGCCCTTTAAGTTGCCCTCATGTTCTACTGCTTTACAGTTACAGTAATGATACAAGCAGAGTCAATGCCTTGCCCAAAACGGTGGTAGCTTGTAAGGGTGATGTGAGCCTGGGCGATCTGGTCTCCAAATGATATGAGGATTCAACAAACGGTATTTTTAAATGACCTGGGAAAGGCAGAGGTAGTAGACATATTGCCTACCTAGCAATATGTCGCAGAGGAAGAGAAGAAATATTTGAATACATGGTGTGTTTTGGCCACTGTGTGATGCAGCTTCCTATGCTAACTGCTTTAATTCTCACCACAGTCCTTCAAGGTGGTGTCATCACTCCCACTTCAGAGGTGAGGACGTTGGGCACAGGGTAATGCTAAGGACTCAAGCCCAGTCTGCAGTCTACATAGCCCATGATCTTCCATCAGTATTCCCTAGGCTGTGCCTCACCATCCAACCCCCGTCTCAGCCCTGGGCCTGAGTCCTGCATCCTGAAGGCTGGTGCCTACTACAGAGTCATGTTCCCCACCAAACATCTGACTAGATGAAAATCTGTGTGTTGCTTTTCTCTGGTTTCCACAGGACAGTGTCCCACCAGGAAGAGCAGCCCAGTGGCAGAACTGGCCTCACGTAATGATCTCCCCATGGCCTGAAGGCTCCTCCATACTCACACAGTAGCAGCAGCAGTGACAAATCCACACCACTCCACATTCAGTCCCTTCCACGTGTATGCGTCTCTGCCTTTTGCCTGCTCTCTTCCATATCCAGGATGCTTTCCAACTGCCATCCAGTCAAGTGACTCTCATTTCACTTAAAGGGTTAGTGCAACAGACAAGGTAAGAACTGGAATCTAGAGAAAACCAACACTAACTTCAAAGCCCTGCCCAGCTATTTATTTCTCCATGCCTCAGTTTCCTCATCTATAAAATGGAGATGAAATGGGGCCGGCGCTGTGGCGCAGCAGGTTAACACCCTGGCCTGAAGCACCAGCATCCCATATGGGCACCGGGTCGAGTCGCGGCTGCTCTACTTCTGATCCAGCTCTCTGCTATGGCCTGGGAAAGCAGTAGAAGATGGCCCAAGTGCTTGGGTCCCTGTACCCACGTGGGAGACCCACAAGAAGCTCCTGGCTCCTGGCTTCAGATGGGCGCAGCTCCAACCGTTACAGCAATCTGGGGAGTGAACCAATGGATGGAAGACCTCTCTTTCTCTCTCTGCCTCTCCTCTCTCTGTGTAACTCTGACTTTCAAATAAATAAATACATCTTTATAAAAAAGAAATAAAATGGAGGTGAAAGTAATAATACCACACAGAATTATTAAGCAGATTAAATAAGCTGATGCACAAAAACACCTTGGCACAATACCTTGCCAAGAGCAAGCACTCAGTACTGAAAAGTAGCCTTCGATTTATGTCACTCTTGGCAAGTCCTCAATTTTTTTCTTATGTTATCCAGGAGTTCAGGGGAGAGGTTTCCTACTTCATGCCAGTGACTTGCACAGCCCTCCCCCTTCCATGAGGTTGGCCTGTACTCGCAACACATACACGAACGGCACACCCCAGAAAGCGAAGCTCACACCTGGGTGGTGGTTTAATACGATGGGGGTCATTCTGTTTGGAAATCAGATATTCAGACCCTGACCCTCTCAGGAAGATGAGTGATAGCATATGCAGAACTTACTGGAAGTTCCATGCATCAGCCATAGCTTCAGGATCAGCCCAACTAGATTCATCCTGATGTCACTCACTGACTTGACACATGCCCATGAGAATGACAGTGATGGAGGATTCTATGAAGATAAAGGACACAACTGAGTTACGCTAAGAAACGTGACCAACGTAACTCCCTTGCTCAAGAGACTCCCTTAGCTCCCAGCTGCCTGTGCACTGCTTCTCACAGATTTTTGTCTGCAGATTCCTTTGCAGTCTTAACAAACATTGAAGGGGCCAGCGCTGTGGCACAACAGGTTAAAGCCATGGCCTGCAGCATCAGCATCCCACAGGGGTGCTGGCTCAAGTCCTAGCTCTACCACTTCTGATCCAGCTCCCTGTTAATGTGCCTGGGAAAAGCACTGGAGGATGTCCCAAGTCCTTGGGCCCCTGCACCCATGTGGGAGACCTGGAAGAAGCTCATGGTTTCTGGCTTTGGCCTGGCCAAGCCTTGGTCACTGCAGCCATTATTTGGGGAGGGAAGCAGAAGACGGATGATCTCTCTCTCTCTCTCTCTCTTTCTCTCTCTCTCCCTCCCTCCCTCCTCCCTCCTTCTCTCTCTCTCTCTCTCTCTCACAATACCTTTCAAATAAATAAATAAATATTTAAAAAATATATTGAGGGCCCCAAAGAGCTGTTGTTTATATGGTTATATCTATTCATACTTGCCATTTTAGATATTAAGACTGAGAGATTTTAAAATATTTGTTCTTTTAAAATGAACATTAGAGACTTTGAGTGGCTCTTCACCAGTGCATGATTTTGGGGAAAGCATTGGGTAAGTACAACATGCAGTTCCTCCAATACTCCGTTCCACAGTATAAAATATTAGAAATCAGCACTGACAGTGCACAGTGGGAAAAAAGTCAATGATATGCAGTGTATTTTGGTCCCACTGCTTGTGTTTGTGCTAAGGTGCAGTAGTTTTAGTCACTACTAGCACAAAATCAACACAGTGCAAAAGACAAATACGATGAATATACATTACTATGAAGCACTTGGATTTCACGGACCTTCTTCGAGTTTCAGGGAAGCTTCCAGGGCTCTGCAGACCATGGTGTGAGTTCTTCCACAATCAAGTAAGTAAATAACAGAGTAGGTTTTGGGGTCAAGCACAGGGTAGCCCAAATGAAAGCCCTGCTTCATGCTGACTGGGTAACCTTGGACAAGTATATAGGATCTCTGACCCTCAGTTTACTCACCTATAATACAAGAATAATAACAGTACCCATCTCATAGGACTGTGACAAGGGTCACAGGAAATATTCCATATGGAGGGCTTAGCACTGCCTGGCACAGAGTAAAGGACCTGATAAATAGTACATAAATTTTAAATAAATTCATCACTGCAACCAAAATGCTAATCGAAGTGGCACCTTTTATACAGGAAATGAGGGTGAAACAGCAACTCATTCTACTTTACATAACCTTCCTTGTTCCATTTCAGGACCCTCTAGTAGAGAAATGAGCTGAACGCTTTGCTGAATTTACATGCATTACCAAGGGGAAATAAGCCTTATTTGTCCCACAGAAGCTATTGGTGCCCTTATGTAGCTAATATCCATTATGAAATGAAAATAAGTAGCAGAAAAGCAGTAGTTTGGCTCAAACATGCATTTTCATTTGGATATGGATGTTTTTCAGGTTCTCCGTCTCTTGTTACATTAACTATTCATTTGTTACACCTAACTGGCACTAATACTGCTTTCGCATGCTGAGAGGAGACTTCAATTTTAAATACTCAAATTTCTTAGAAGTCTCCTTTGCTATAAAAAATAATATGCC
This sequence comes from Oryctolagus cuniculus, assembly GCF_964237555.1. Taxonomy (NCBI): domain Eukaryota; kingdom Metazoa; phylum Chordata; class Mammalia; order Lagomorpha; family Leporidae; genus Oryctolagus; species Oryctolagus cuniculus. The sequence continues at coordinate 64,360,097 of NC_091449.1, read as the reverse complement.
TTATTCTTTTAGAAGTCAGATCAAAGTAAAAAAAGCAAACCTTTCCTCTAAAAACCAGCAGCCACTTCTTCCAGAACACAGTCATGAACGTCTCTGCACAGCTGAAAAGCAAGCTAACAGCGTGTCTGGTTCAATACAAGACAAGGGAGAGTTATGAGCCCGCCTGGATATTGAAATACAGAAGTGTTGCTTTTCAATGCCTCTACAGGGGGACCTGCTAGCCACTTCCTGCTACCCCAGACTCCTGGTCCTGGCACACCTAACCTGCTGTTTACCCACCCCAAGGAGCAATGGCTTCCTGCAGGCACGTCTGTGGCTCTGGGTCTCCCTCTTGCTGAGTCGCTTTATTTGCCTCTTCAATGGTGCAGCATCCCTCGTAACAAAGGAAAGCCTTGACCTCACAGATGAGTTGTAAGACAGCATTCAGGGCAAAAGAAGAAAACCAGAGTTACTTTTGGAAAATGCTTTCGCCTGCACCTGACCTACACAGAGACGGCCTATGTGGAACCAGCACTGGGAAAGAAATGCGGTTCCAGCGCTCTCATAAACAAGGGCCTAGAGTAGAATGTTTGGGAAGAGACAAGTCACTGATTCGCCTTGCATCACCACCCACAGGAAGGCTCTTCAACTGCAGAGTGCTCAGCATTTTCTGCAAAGCTTGCTAAAATACAGATTCCCTGGCCCCTACCCCTGAGGAGTGACAATGCAGATCCTGCAGGACTCCCGGGGACACAGTCTGCAACAGCCTGGATTTCCAAGATAGGCCAGCGGGAGGCTCTCTGGCCACTGTGACTTCTCTACATTAACACTTTCGTGTGTCCTTTCATTTACAGAGAAACTGTAATCAAGCACCTACCAAATGTCAAACACAATTAGCCATGCTAGTACTCACACACACATTCACATGTATGTATGTATGGTATGGTATGCAACATGGTATACAATGAACTTTGCTCTCAGGGAGCTCAAATTCTCTTGAGATGAGTCAGAGAAATAAATTACCTGTGTGATATATGCAAACGCTCACAGCAGCATTATGCATAATAGTCAAATTATTTAAGCAATCCAGATGTTCATCAACAGGAGACACACAACTAACATACAGTTTATCTGTGCAATGGAACACCATTCGGCAAGAGAAAGGAACAATGTGCATCCATTGTACAATGCAGATGAGCCTTGAAAATGTCATGTTGAGGGGGCCAGCTCCATGGCTCACCTGGTCAATCCTCCACCTGCAGTGCGGCATCCCAAATGGACACCAGGTTCTAGTCCCGGTTGCTCCTCTTCCAGTCCTGCTTTCTACTGTGGCCCAGGAGGGCAGTGGAGGATGGCCCAGGTGCTCGGGCCCTGCACCCGCATGGGAGACCAGGAGGAAGCACCTGGCTCCTGGCTTCGGATTGGTGCAGCGCTATCCACAGCAGCCATTTGGGGAGTGAACCAACCAAAGGAAGACCTTTCTCTCTGTCTCTCTCTCTCACTGTCTATAACTCTACCTGTCAAATAAAAAAAAAAAGAAAGAAAGAAAATGTCATGCTGAGTGAAAAAAGCCACTTACAAAAAAACCACATATTATATGATTCCATTTACATGAAATGCACAGAAGAGGAAAATATATAGATACAGAAAGCTGGCTAGTAGTTGGGCAGAGCTGCCAGGGGCTGGGGAGCTGGGAGGATCTCTTTGGGTGACAGAAATGTTCTAGAAGTAGATTGTGGTGATGTTTGTACACCTGTTCTCTTCTGCCTTCTGTACTGCCAGCACAGATCACTGCAAACCTAGGCTCTGTACCATATGTCTCTGTGTTTGGGCCTCAGGAGAGCACTGAGCCATTGTACGGAGCTCAAAAGGAGGAAGTCAAAGGCTGGAGTTGGGTCTGGTGTGAGTTGGGTATGGTGGAGTCAGCAGGAACATGTGCTGACCTATCCATCAGCCTGAACTTCACAAAGAATACACAACTGTGAGGAACATGAGGGAAAAGCCAAAGGGACACAAAGTCAAGTGCCTCAACCATCCAACATGTTTCCTTTCCTCAGAGACACCATAACACATAACAATCAAGAGCCATACGGTGATTAGCATTTAACAAACCCATCCTGTGTGCCTGTCACTGTTCTAAGCTTTTTACCTGTATGAACTCATATAATAATCAAGAGCCACTCTTTGAAATATATACCACTGAGAAAGGTTTCTATATTAGTTGGGGTCCTGGCAGGATGTTGATGGTCCATTCAAAGGAAGCAACTGATGACAGCTTAATAAAACACCATTTACAAAGGGGTAGGAAGTGCCCTGGGAGCCAACAGGTACTGGGGAAGTACTCCAAGACTAGTTGACAGTGGGGAGCATCACTCCCTTGGACCTTAAAGAGTTTGAAGGCAGAGATATGGACACCAGCAAGGACACAGAAGGAAACCAACTCACAGTGAACCTGAAAGAAGGGATCTGCGAGAAGAAATACCTCAGTCTCACTCTCTTCCCTGCCTCCAAGTTCCTTCTGATAAGTCCCCTTGGACAAATCCATTCAGATACTATAGCACAAGGAAGTCCATTGATGCAGCCCATCTAAACTAGCCTCTTAGACAAAGAAAAGGATGGATGAAAAATCTGTAGAGACAAATGGAAAATTTCTAACTATTCTTCACTCTTATAAGATAGAGAAACTGAGTTCTGAAATGGTTAAAGAATGTTCAAGAGCACACAAATAAAAGGAAGAGCCAGGCAGGGCCAGGTGCTCTGGTGTCTTTGCCACCCTCCTAGACCACAAGTGTTTCCTGAACCCCAACACGGTCATAAAAGTGTCACTGAACACCTAGGAAGTGTGGGCAGGACTCTCCCATGTCCTAAGATTAGGGGAAACAATGGTTACCCTAAAATGATAATATAGAATGCAGACTGGGTTCATTGACCCTGTACACATCACATCCTAGATATTATGGTCATGTGGCACCCAGTGCCCCACTGGCAAAGGGGCAAAAAGCAGCTCAAGTCTGGGTCTCAAACTCACTGCCAGGTCAGTAGATGTGTCTCAGATACAAACGCTCAGACACGAAGTCTCAGGTGAAAAACATTCAAGACGCCTTCAAGAGGGCACAGCTCCTCTGCACCTGCAGGCCTGCCATGCATCTGAACCTCTGGGAAGCAAAGCTCATGAAATTCTTGCTTGTCTTTCAGCCTGAGAATAAGCACCACTTGGGGAGATGCCTCCATTTAAACAGTAAAAATGTGCCTCTCCCTACTCTGATTTACAATGGTTTGCAGATTTGGCACATGAAGGAATAGACTAAGGGGTCCTTGAGTCCCCAGAGGGACCTGGCTATGAGGGGTCTCCTTCATTTGACTCCTCCTATTATACCGAGTGGGACTGCTGGGTCCCAGAGCTGTCTTAAGAAGACATCCTGCAGTCACTGCCATCCAGCACCTACCTGACTGGCGAGTTCTACCCACAAGGTCCTGGTGGCCCCACAGAAGCAGTAGGTAACGTGGGCCTCTTGGCATGGGATGAGCTGATGGCTGAGGGGTGGGGCTGGTGTGGAAAGGCAAGTCTGCCACACCAGAGAGTGTGATCACCCAGCTCCTGCAGAGCACAGCGGTGGGAACACAGCCATCTGTCGGAAGGTGGACTCTGGGCCTGCTGTTAGCCAAGGTTCCAGAGGCTCTGAGGCCGATTTCATCCCTGACTTCCGGCTTTGTTGTTCTGTGATGGGGAGGAAAGGGTGCCTCACCCGTGTCTATCTAGCCCATCTTCCCTAACACGCACCATCATGGCCTCTGCCCACTGCAGGCTGCGGAAGCAAGTCAGTTTTATGATTGCTGTCTCCCTCGTTCCCCAGTCTCTGGATCTTTCTGTCCCAAATAAATCAATGTAACTATTTCTCCTTTCCTTCCCCACGCTCAGCAGGCTGCTGCTCAGGCCATTTCTTTCAGATAATGAGCCGGGCATACTCTCGGGCTGGGCCAGAGTGGGGCCCAGGCTGGGTTGGAAACAAGATTGCCCCTTCCAAGTGTAAGGTTTTCAGGCTGCTGCACAGATTTCCCTCTGGCTGGGCTGATCACAGCCATTTCTGTTCTGTATGATGGATGAGGAGTGTGGGATGGGGCAGGGAGACGAGGGTGGAGACAGCAGGTGCCAAGCTCTGTGTCATTCTAAGTGAGCACTCCAGGTTAGCCTGTAGAACACACTCTGTTTTCCTCACACTCTGCCAATACCACTTCCACTTCAGACACTGAAGGAAGGATTCCAGACACCATTTAGCTGAGCAGCATTCAAAGTGGAGGCTTGTTTTTCTAAATAAACAAACTCTTACATGCAATCCCCAAACATGAGAGAGCAAAGTGAGCATGGCACTGGCCAAGGCTGCAGAGAGGCCCTCCCATCTTCTCTCACCATCAACCCCACAGGCCACCCAAGGGTCTCTGTGAAAATCCAGAATTCTGCTAGATGTGGTTCAGGCACTGAAATCCCCTCCTCAGCATTTCCGGCATGTTCCCAACTCCAGTCCTCTGTAGCCCATCCCCACACAGACATCCACAAGTCTATCGCTACCTGGAGCTCTGCACCCCTCTCCCGTCATCATGCCAAACCAGCCTGGTCTGGTGACTTCTGCTCTACCTTCAGTTGCCTCACCACTCCCCTGGGACTAGTCTGTTCTGGGCCTGGGCCTCCAGCCCTGTGTTCCCTGTGTTCTTGACCTCTGGATATACACTGGCTGTTCTTCCCCTGGCTGGGTAATCTCCATGACCCCCAGACCTTATGGTCTTCTTGGTTTGTAACACAACAGTTAACAGTACGAACTCCCAAGCTGCATTTCCAGGGTTCAAATCCTGACACTTCCCCTTTGTAGCTACTCACTTTAATGACCTCAGCAAATTAGTCTAATTCTACAAATCACTCACAAAATAAGGACAGCAATCTTTCCAACTCCATTTGGTTGTTGAAAGGATGAACTGAGTCAACAGATCACACTCAGACCTTGCTAAGTGCCCAGTGATGTCATCCAGTTGCACTCACGCTGTCTCTTCACTCTTCCCACTCCAGACCTGACACTCACAATCCAGCAGGAGCTGGACCACCAGCCAGGTCCTCTTCCTGGCTCCTGGCTGCGTACTTCAAACCACACTGCCACCTGCTGGTGGCCTGCATATGCTCCAGGGGCACACAACCAAGACAACACTTACCTCACGTTTTTTTTTTGGCATACACACATGCGACAAACACACACTGAGCACCTGTGGTTTTAGGAATTATATTATACACTAGGGATGCAATACAGAATAAAAGAGACTAGATTTTTGCTCCTGTGAAGCTTATATTTCAAGGACTTTTTTTTCCCTTAATTTCCTGTCAAAGCAACCCAAAGTCAAAGAGCGACCCTGAGAGCCAACAAGACTAAGATGCTCAGCTCCCCACTTTGGTTGTACCACTGCCTAATGGAGACTCCGCAGGCTAAAACAGAAGCCATCCTGAAAGCCTTGCCATGCTTGTGGACAATATTTCCTCTTCCTCTTGGGCACAGAGACTACTGAGCAGTCAAGGGTGGCCCAAAAACAGGGACAGAGGGGATGTGAGCTTCCTCCATGCCTGGCCTATACAGGACTCCCTGCATGGGATTCTCCAAGCCACAGGGAGTGCCCCACGGCAACTTGAGAATCCCAGAATGAAGAAGACAGCGGAAGTAGTAGGCAGGAAGGGCCTGGTGCCTCAAATTTCCACTTGGAAGGAAAGTTACTCAACCTTAAAACCTGCACCAGAGTTTGACACGAATGAGAAATAAGCTTTGAAATTTGGGGGTTCTGTCTAACCACAGCTTACCCAGTGCTAATGTACAGAAGTGGCAATGCATTGTGGGGAGCAACAGGAAGCTAAATGAGAAAACAAGATGGATGATGAACAAAACAAGAATTCAATCATGTTCTGTTGCTCTTGTAAGTTTCTGATCTTTAACATTAAAAAGTAAATGTGGCTTATTTTCCCTCCGAGCTCAGGAATAAAACATGAGCTACAAAAGGGGAGTCTGTGCCCACTGCTTTAGGAAAAGAGAAACAACGCTAGTGCGACATGATTTTTTCACAGGAGAGAAGAAAATGTACTACGGAAATTTTCAAGCCAGTTAACAGGATCTAAAGGCAGAGTCTTGGGCACAGGGGGTGTAGGTAGGCAAACAGGAAGGTGGAGAGAAAGGGAGAGTAGAGAGGTAGGGGAGGGAGAAACAGAAAGAGAAGTAGAGGAAGAGAGAGTACGCTCAAGGAACTTGGAGGCCATGTGGCCAGTTTTAAAGGCTGACAGATGTCTCAGACTACGGAGTCCCAGACCCAGGAGGAGATGTGATGAAATCACCTGCATCCTAATCAGGTGGACAGCAGACAAAAGCTGTGTCATCTCGGTACCTGGTCAGGGCTGAAAGAATCCAGACAGCAAAACAGGTTACACAGGAGTGGTAAGGAGGGATTCATCACAAGCAACTGTCCTCCAAAATATGTTAGAATAGTTCTCAACAGGGGTCCTCAGACCATCAGCATCAGAACCATTGCAAATGTGAGTTCTAACTTAACTGTAGTGGTTGCACGATGAGTTTAGAAATTTGTCAAAACTCACCAAAAGTAGTACAGTCCAAATACATGAATTCTGTTTGTAAAGCATATCCTCAAAATTGATTTAAATATTAAATTTCACAAAATACAGGCCTATTGGGAGCAACAACACCCTAACAGCAATGAGATACCCAGCACCTAGATGTTGATCTCTTATGCCCTTCTCCAGTATGTGGAAGCTGGGTTCCTTAGAAAAACTGCTGATTCCAGAACACGGGCAGGAAGCATAAAAAGTGAGCCCTGAGTTTCCTGCAGCACCAGAAAGAAAGAACCAACTCAGGAAGAGAAAAATAATTCCACAGCGATGGGGTGTATCGGAGATACAGCGACAAATGAAAGTGCTCTGAATGGCCAAGGCTGAATATTTGAGCACCAAAATAAATAAAGTAGCATTGGATATAAGCCAAAGGCATAAAATAAATAGCCGTGTGTGCATATTTGTATAAATAATTGATTGAATACATAAGAAGGAAAGAATCAGCAACTTCTCATACAGAAGAGCTTCCGATAATGATGTAGATACTCTGCCTCCAAGAGCTAGAGTGCTTCTCCCCACTCTCCAAGGTGGGGTGCATGAGGTGAATTGTTTCTCAGGAGCACAGAAAAGAAGGGTAAATGAATAACTACAAAGTAAGGATACCTGGCAAATACCACCTGCACCAGGAGATCCAAGTCTCCATCAGCAGCGAAAGGTCGTGCTGGTAGTGCATGCCCTTTTCCATATGATATGAGGAAAAGGGCATTTTCCCTCTAGGGTCTTCCCCCACCGTGTCCATAACCACAGGCTAATCATGAGAGAAACATCAGACACACCTCCACTGTGGGACAGTCTTCAATACGCCGACCCACAACTACTCAAGGTCATCAGAACCTAGGCATTCTGAGAAACGGTCACAGCTAAGGAGATGAGACAAACAAATATGACATGGTGTCTTGGGTGGAATCCTGGGACATAAAAAGAACATTGGGTAAAAAATAGTAGGTAATGTGAATGAAGGGTGGACTTTAGTTAATAATAATGTATAGATACTGGTTCATTAATTGTGATAAGTATCGCAGTTATATAATCATAGATGTTAATGATAGGGGAACTGCACAGGGTAGATATGGAAATAACTATCTTTGCAATTTTTCTGTAAATTTAAAGCTGTTCTGGAATTTAAAATTTGTGGGTTTTTTTTTTTTTGTTTTGTTTTGTTTTGTTTTGTCTTTTGGACAGGCAGAGTGGACAGTGAGAGAGAGAGACAGAGAGAAAGGTCTTCCTTTGCCATTGGTTCACCCTCCAATGGCCGCCGTGGCCGGCGCGCTGCGGCCGGCGCACCGCGCTGATCCGATGGCAGGAGCCAGGTGCTTCTCCTGGTCTCCAATGGGGTGCAGGGCCCAAGCACCTGGGCCATCCTCCACTGCACTCCCTGGCCACAGCAGAGAGCTGGCCTGGAAGAGGGGCAACCGGGACAGAATCCGGCACCCCGACCGGGACTAGAACCCGGTGTGCTGGTGCCACAAGGTGGAGGATTAGCCTAGTGAGCCGCGGTGCCGGCCTAAAGTTTGTTTTTAAAACTCTCAGGCCCACTCAATCAGGATCTCTGGGCTGTGGTGCCCCACAATCTATATTTAACACAGCTCTTTGCAGGGATCTGGATCCTGGCTGTTTATCCGAGTTACTTGGAGAACTGAGGTTCTGGGGAATCCCAGAAGCTGAGACTCAGTTGGTAGGACAGGGGGTCAGAGGAGGTTTTCTGAAAGGTACCCTGGGGGGTTGGTCTGCAGAATTGAAATCCGCTGCATTGGGGATGTGTTTGACTGCTCCCCTCACTCCTCTTGGGTTCTACATCTAGTATTTCCTCTTCCATTCCGTGAAAGCTTTTAAGCACCACTTGTCTGCTTGGGAAGAGTCACCTTGTGCCTGAAGACCACAGGAATCACTCCTGAACAAGCATCTCCACAGTCCTTGGGCACCAGCACATGGCCAGTTCTACTTTCATCTACCCCTCCACAGTGCCACAGACACCTGGGCCTCTGCTGCCTCCACTGCACTGCAGCTCATTCTCACGCCTCCTCCTGTGCCTGCTCTTCACCCTTCACACTTCCGTGACGCCTTCCCAGATACCCTCTAGAACTTGGTGGGACTTCCTCTTTCACCTCTCCTCCATGTTTTACTGGCACATATCCCATCACCCGGTGACACCAGATATCTCTGCCATCACTGTAAGGTGAGCATGTTGAGGATAGAATATGCTGTTGTCATTCCCACCCCCGTCCTCTCAGCACCTACCATCACCTGCTCAGCTCAGAGTTGCTCCTCTATATTCACTTGTATGGAAAAGGGAGCTCAAAACACATTGGAATGGAAGCTGGTATCAAAAGCAAAGCCCAAAGCAGCCACCACAAAATAGAAATTGACTTGAAGTCCCTTCTTTCCCATCTGTAAATGCTTGGTGACGATCATACCCTCAGTTCCATACATCCAGGAGTCGGTAAGTAGATTCCCCCAATCTCACTCAGTGAGAAAGAAGGACTGCAACCCAATCCTCTTGTGATGGGGGAAGATTCTGTGTGGTACAAAGAAGAAGATCTAGGGCCACAAATCATTTGAGGATCTAATAAGATCCCAGGGTTCATACTTCTGCATAAATGCCAGAATCTAACAGGCCCTCTTGAAGTCTGCAAGGACTATCCAGGAACCCACAGGTCCCGGGTACGAATTGCTCCACTGTACAGCTATTAGTTCCCTCCATTCTTTAAATTATCGTTGTTTTTAAAGAAAAATCCTTACTCTATACTACAACATAGTAACTACTCAATAAATGAAAGCTATTAATAATGATGTGGCAATAAATGTGGAATTAGTTTCTTTTAATTATGAGATAGAAACTCAGTGAAAATTGGCTTAAACAAAATAGAGATCAGGGAGCTTCAGGCACAGCTAGATCCAGATGTTCAAATGAATTTTTCTTTCATATCATCACTCCTTGGTATGTCTTTTTCAGATCCTGGTTCTGTTTTCAGTCAAGCGCTCTCCTCACTGGGTCAACATGACCCCAGCTGCCCTAGATTCACTGCCTGTCCTTTCATTAACCCCCGCAGAAGCAGCAGATTATTTTCCGATCATTTCAGCAAAAATTCAGAATGTACTTACTGGATCACCTTGAGTCACCTGTTGTTCTGGAACAAATCTCAAAGCCTGAATGATGAGCATGGCTTTAGTCTCAGGCCCACAGCTGGACCTCAAAATGCTGAGGCCAATCCCCCAACCCATACACGTGGAGAGAGGGGAAGGTGTGGCTCCCCAAGGAAACCAGCCATGCTGTTACCAGAGGAAAATGGAGTCTTATTTCCTACAGGCAGAATGAATCTCTATGCACTACCGGAAGAGCAAACCACAATCATCTGCTAGCTATTGCTCTCTGGAGTGGAGCCAGCATGCTGGTGTTTCACACTTTCTTGATGATTTCTTACAAGGGGTATTGTGGGCCAGGGCAAAAGGGATGAGGTGTTCAAAGGTACAGGAAGCCTGTTGATGCCTTCATCTCAGTAACAGTCTTCCTTGCTCATCGCAGCCCCTGTCTCCTTTCAAGAGAGCAGCCCCAGCAGTGGAAACCCTCTCAAGTCATGCAGTGCTGTCTCTGGCAGAAAACAGTCACTGCTAGAGGGGGGAAGCACACCTCCCATCACCTTGACAGGGTTCCTGCGCAGGTGTACTTTTGTTGCTTTACCTAACCCTGAAGGCTATCTTTATTTTCTTCCCTTCTGAGTGATTTGGTGGCTGTCTGCTTTAATCATGTTAGAGCTTTAGAAATTTGCCAGGGGGTGGTACTGCCATCCTTACAGAACAGTGACACCTGAAGTGCTCTTTCTATTAGTGATCCCAGCCCTGGGAGGGAGTCTGAGCACCAATGATAGATTGCTACCCCTGAGCCCTGGGAACGGGGACTTGTCTCTCTTGCCCTTCTTGTCCTCCATCAGCAGCTGGCCGGGGGACATCACTGGTTCAGATTGGATGAAGTCAACAGCTTTCAACTCCATTTCTGGCCTGTTCTGGGCCACAGCCAGCTCCAGATAAACCCCCTCTTTCTGGTGCTACTCAAATAGCCACCCTGGAAGCTCAGGAAGAAGTGATCTGCCTGCAGCCTGGATTACTCAGTTCTGTCCAAAGAGAGCTCAGTTCCTTTGAGGGTAAGGAGGGAACTCAGATTTGGAGAGGAGAGGGGAAATGCTTAGTGTAATGGGAACTAAAGGGTGAGAAAAATAAGAATTTCCACCCAGCAGCTGAACTCCTCTGCTTCTTTTATAAAAGCAAGGAGAGGAATGTGACAGCAATCTCTAAACATTAAAATCTGCTTGTTCCCTCACTCAAAAGCCCACTCTGCCTCCCTACTGCCTTGCGCCTTCCAGGTTCCTGTGTGTTCTGGCTCCAGTTTGTATCTCCAGTCTCAAATCTCTTTGCTTCCTACTTTTAATTTTCCTAAATATGTCATTAAGAACACGTCCTGCTCTGTGAGCAGGAAGCTTACGATGTTGTCCGCTCTTCCTAAGCTGTTCATGTCCTTGGGTGCTGGTTCTGAGAAATTATCGCAATTGGTGCTTTAAAATAAAACATGTCACGCTCTTTCAGTTCTAGAGGCCAGAAGCCTGAAAGCCTTCCTGGTTTCCCTGGCCTTTAGCCAGGTGTTCGTAGGCCCCTGCTCCCTCCAGAGGCTTGAGGAGAATCCACTTCCTCTTCCACACTGACGGCAGCACTCTGCATCCCTTGGCTCCTGGTCCCTCCCCTGTCTATGCTTCAGTGCCCATACTGCCTTCTTCCATCTCAAATCTCCCCCTGCTTCCTTCTCATGATGACACTCGTCACTGCACCAAGGGCACTTGTCACCGTCCTGAGATTGCCCCAGGTAATCCAGAATCATCCCCCTACCTCACGATCCTTAGCTGCATCCTATCTGCAAGCCCCTCCTGCAGTTTAAGGTAACAGCCCAGGTTTCTGGGGGCTTAGGACCTAGATAGCTGTTGTGGAGGGCATGATCAGCCCACCACAAACACTTGTTGTACATCTGTCAGGGGTCAGCATGGGTGTCAGCTGCTTGAAGAAGCTGTCCCTCTTCTACTTTGCCCCTCAGCTACGGTGTCATGCACTTCACTATCCCCTACATCCCTCCACATTGAGAAGACTATAGGATGTGACACTCACGACTGGCCTTTACCCCTGTATAAACGCATCATCTGACAGCACAGGACAGATCGAATGCATGGAAACGTATGTCACTTGAGGAAGGGCATTTGAAATAAGAAGAGAGGAAACTGAAGCTACAGAAAACCACTAAGTGTTTCCACAAATGCCTAAAAATAAATGCAGAAATACAGGAAGCAAGAACAAAGAAGACAACATGATCCACCCCAAAGGAACACAATAACAATTCAATATTAGAATGTGACGACAAAGAGATTGATGAAATGCCCGAAGAGAAATTCAAAAGAATGACCATAGGATTACTCAGAAGCATTCAGTAGTAAATTCATGAGTTAAAGAAATTCATACATGAAATGGATGAAAAATTTTCCCATGAGATAGATTTTGAAATCAAACTGAAATATTAGAAATGAAGAATTCAATATGTCAAATTAAAAAAACACAACAGACTTCATGAGGCAGAATAAAGAATATCCAAACTAGAAGACAAATCTTTAGAAATATCTCAGTCAGACTGAAAAAAAAAGAAAAAGAAGAAGAAATTAGAAAAATTTAAAACAATGTTTAAGATTAAAAAGATATTACTTAATGACCCAACATTCAGGTCTTAGGAGTTCCTGAAAGTGTGGAAAGAGAGAATGGATTAGAAGGACTATTCAGTGAAATAATAACAGAAAACTTCCCTAATTTGGAGAAAGGCAGGGATATCCAAGTACAGGAAGCACATAGAATTCTTAATAGACATGATCAGAAAAGATCCTCACCATAACACATTGTAGTCAAATTTTCAGCAGTAAAACATAAAGAAAATATTCTAAAATGTACATGAGAAAAATGCCAGATTACCTTCAGAGGATCTTCAATTAGACTGACAGCTAATTTCTTATCAGAAACCCTACAGGCTAGGAAAGAATGGAGAGATATAGTCCCAATCTTAAAAAATAAAAACCATCAACCCAGAACACTGTACCCTGTACCCTCACTTACGAAAGAAGGTGAAATAAACACATTTCAAAACAAATAGAAAATGAAAGAATTTGTCACCACTGGTTAAACCTTACAAATGATGCTAAGGATGTGCTACACACAGAAACACAGATAGTCATCATTATTAAAGAAAGTAAAGGCAGAAAATTTCCCAGTGAAAGTACAAAGGAAATCCAAGCAAAAAAATATTTAAGGAAAATTGACAGGGCCAAGTCATTATTTATAAATAGTAACCTTGAATATGGATGGCCTAAACCCTCCAATTAAGAGAAACAGACTGGCTGAATGGATTAAAAACACAAGACCCATCTATTTGCTGCCTACAAGAAACACATGTCACCAACAATGATACACACAGACTGAAAGTGAAAGGATAGAAAAAGAAATTCCATGCTAACAGAAACCAAAGAAGAACCGGCAAAGCCATTCTAATATCAGACAAAATAAACTTTAACACAAAAACTGTTTAAACAGACAAAGGGTATTATGTAATGGTTATGGGATCAATTCAATTGGAAGATGTGACTATAATAAATGTATATGCACCCAATGCCAGGGAGCCTGGCTATTTAAAACAAATGTTAATGAATCTAAAGGGAGATATAGACTCCGATACGATAATAATGGATGAGGTCAACATCCTGCTTTCATCCATGGACAGATCAATTAGACAGAAAATCAACAAAGAAACAACAGGGTTCATCTACACTATAAACCAAATGGACCTAACTAGTATCCACAGAACATTTACTCCCACAGTTGAAGAATACACATTCTTTTCATCAGTGCAAGGAATTTTCTCTAGGATAGACCATATGCTAGACCATAAAGCAAGTCTCAGCAAATACAAAAAACTGAAATCATACCATGTATCACTTCTCACCACAATGGAATGAAGCTGGAAATTAACAACCTAAGAATCTAGAAAATATGCAAAACACATTCCTGAACAAACAGTGGGTCATAGAAGAAGTCAAAAGGAAAATGAAAAAATTCTGGAAAATGCATGAAGATGACAACAAAACACATAAAAACTTATGGAATACAGCAAAAGCAGTATCAAGATGAAAGCTTATAGCAATTAGTGCCTTTCTCAAATAATTGGAAAGGCATCAAATAAATGAGCTATCAACGTATTTCAAGGACCTAGAAAAACAACAAACCAACCTCAAAATTAGTAGGAGGAAAGAAATAATTAAAATTTAAAAATAAATTAAATTTAAATTAAAGAAATTAAAACCAAAAAAAATACAAAGAACAGTAAAATGAAGAGCTGGTTTTTTGAAAAAATAAACAAAATTGATATACCATTGGCCCAACTAACCAAAAAAGAAAGAGGGAGAAGACCACATTAATAAAATCAGAGATAAAAAAGGGATGTAACAAGAGATACACAGAAATAAAAAAAATCATAAGGAATTCCTTAAATGCCAACAGCTATATGCCAGCAGACTGGACAATCTAGAAGAAATGGATAGATTCCTGGACACATACAATATACTAAAATTAAGGCACAAAGACATTGAAAATTTAAACAGAACAACCAAGACAGAGATTGAATCAGTAATAAAGACACTCTCAACAAAGAAAAGCCTAGGACCAGCTGGCTTCACTGCTGAATTCTATCAGACTTTTAAAGAACTAATTCCAATTCTTCTCAAACTATTCAAAACAACTGAAATCCTCCAAACTCCTTCTTTGAGGCCAGTATCACCTTAATTCCAAACCAGAAACAGATACAACAAAGAAAGAGAATTGTAGATCAACATCATAGATGCAAAATTCATCAGCAAAATACTAGCTAATTGAATCCAACAACACATCAGAAAGATCTTTCACTCAGATTAAGTGGGATTTATCTAAGGTATGCAGGGATGGTTCAAAACACACAACTCAATAAATGTGATATATCATATTAACAAATTGAAGAATAAAAACCATATGATGGGGCCGGCGCTGTGGTACAGTGGGTTAATCCTCCACCTGCAGTGCCAGTATCCCATATGGGCACTGGTTCTAGTCCCAGCTGCTCCACTTCCAATCCAGCTTTCTGCTGTGGTCTGGAAAGGCAGTAGAAGATGGCCCAGGTCCTTGGGCCCCTGCACACACGTGGGAGACCTGGAAGAAGTGCCTGGTTCCTGGCTTCTGATTGACCCAGCTCTGGACATTGCGGCCATTTGTGGAGTGAATCAACAGAAGGAAGACTTTTCTCTCTGTCTCTCCCTCTCACTGTCTGTAAATCTACCCCTCAAATAAATAAATAAAATCTTTTAAAAAATAACATATGATTATCTCAATAGGTACAGAGAAAACATTTGATAAAATACAACATCCTGGGGCTGGTGCTGTGGCATAGTAGGTAAAGCTGCCACCCGCAGGGCCAGCATCCCATATGGGCACTGGTTCGAGTCCTGGCTGTTCCACTTCCAATCCAGCTCTCTGCTATGGCCTGGGAGGGCAGTAGAAGATGGCCCAAGTCCTTGGGCCCCTGCACCCGTATGGGAGACCTGGAAGAAGCTCCTGGCTCCTGGCTTCAGATCAGCTCAGCTCTGTCCATTGTCATCTGGGGAGTGAAGCAGCAGATGGAAGACCTCTCTCTCTCTCTCTTTCCTCTCCTTCTCTTTCTGTGTAACTCTGACTTTCAAGTAAATAAATACATCTTTCAAAAAAAAACCCACAATATCCTTTCATGATTAAAAAAAATCTTAAGAAAATTGGATATAGAAAGAACATTCCTCAACACAATCAAGGCAATATATGACAAACCTACAGCTGGCATCATACTGAATGGGGAAAAGCTGAAAGCATTAAGGATGCTTACTTTTGCCATTGCTATTGAATTCAGTCCTGGAAGTTTTAGCCAGAACCATTAGGTAAGAAAGCGAAGTAAAAGGGAAACAAATTGGAAAGGAGGAATTCAAATTATTCCTGTTTGCAGATGACATGATTTTATATACAGGGGAACCAAAACACTCCATTAAGAGACTATTGGATCTCATAAAAGAGTTTAGTAAAGTTGCAGGATATAAAACCAACACAAAAAATAAATAGCTTTTGTATATAGACAATGCCATGGCTTAGCAAGGAATTTGTAAATTCAGTCTCACTCACAGTAGCTAACAAAAAATTAAATACCTTGGAATGAACTAAACCAAGGAGGTGAAAGATCTCTGCGATAAAAACTACAAAGCATTAAAGAAATAGAAGAAGACACAAAAAAATGGAAAAATCTTCCATGCTTGTTGATTGGAAGAATTAACATCATCAAAATGTCCACACTACTGAAAGCAATTTATAGATTCAATGCAATCCCAATAAAAAGGCCAATGACATTCTTCTCAGAACCAGAAAAAAATGATGCTAAAATTCACATGGAAACACAAGGGATCCCGAATAGCTAAAACAATCTTAAATGATGAAAACAAGGCCAGAGGCATCACAATGCCAGATTTCAAGACATACTACAGGGCTTTGCAGATGCCCCCGTGGCCTGCAGCTGCTTACCATCAGCCGTGGTCAACCCCACCATGTTCAACATTGCTGACGACAGCGAGCCTTTGGGCCATGTCTCCTTCGAGCTATTTGCAGACAAAGTTCCAAAGACAGCAGAAAACTTCCATCCTTTGGTTACAGGAGAGAAGGGGTCTGGCTATAGTGGGTCCCTGATTTCACAGGATTATTCCAGGGTTTATGCTCCAGGGTAGTGACTTCACATGCCATACGATAACTGGTGGCAAATCTTTCTATGGAGAGAAGTTCAACGATGAAAACTTCCTTCTGAAGCTTAGAGGTCCTGGAATCTTGTCCATGACAAACATTGGACCCAACAAAAATAGTTATCAGTTTTCATCTGCAATGCCAATACTGCATGGTTGGATGGCAAGCATATGGTCTATAGCAGAGTGAAAGAGGGCATGAGCATTGTGGAGCACTCCTGGTCTGAGAGTGGCAAGACCAGCAAGATTACCATTTCCTACTGAGGACAACTCTAATACATCTGATTCACTTTATCTTAACCAGCAGACCATTCCTTCTGTAGCTCAGGAGAGCACCCCTCTATCCCATCTGCTCCTGACACCCCACAACTGCGCTCTCACTGCAGTTCTTTGAGTTCCAGGTTTTCCTTACTTCCTGTCCAAGTTGAGCAGGATTGCAGGGTTAAAAGTTAATATTATGAAATAAAAATATAAATAACAAAAAAGATATACTTTAGGACAGTTATTATCATAAAAGCCTGGTACTGGTACAAAACCAGACATGTAGACCAATGGAACAGAATCTAAACTCCAAAAATCAATCCATGCATCTACAACCAACTAATCTTTGACAAAAGAGCTAAAATCAATACCTGGAGAAAGGACAGACTCTTCAAGAAATGGTGATTTGAAAATTTAACTCCACATGCAGAAGTATGAAACAAGACCCCTACCTTACACCTTATACAAGAATCAACTTAAAATGGATCAAGCATCTAAATATACAACCTGATACCATCAAACTACTAGAGAAAAATATTGGGGAAACTCTGCAAGATATTGGCATAAGCCAAGACTTCTTGGAAAAGACCCCAGAAGTACAGGCAATCAAAGCAAAAATAAAAGGGATTTCATCAAGCTAAGATGCTTCTGCACTGTAAAGGAAACACACAGCAAAGTGAAGAGGAAACCAACGGAAATGGGAGAAAATATTTGCAAACTATGCATCTGATAAAGGATTAATATCCAGAATCTATAAAGAGCTCAGGAAACTCAAAAACAACAAAACAAACAATTCAGTTAAGAAGTAGGCAAAGGACTTAAATAAGCATTTTTCAAAAGTAAATTTAGGGGCCGGTGCCATGGCTCACTTGGTTAATCCTCCGCCTGCGGTGCCGGCGTTCCATATGGACGCCGGGTTCTAGTCCCAGATGCCCTTCTTCCAGTCCAGCTCTCTGCTGTGGCCTGGGAGGGCAGTGGAGGATGACCCAAGTTCTTGGGCCCCTGCACCCACAAGGGAGACCAGGAAAAAGCACCTGGCTCCTGGCTTCATATCGGCATAGCTCCGGCTACAGTGGCCATTTGGGGAGTGAGCCAACGGAAGGAAGACTTTTCTCTCTGTCTCTCTCTCTCACTGTCTATAACTCTACCTGTCAAATAAATAAATAATTAAAAAAGTAAATTCAGAGGCTGGCACTGTGACAAAGTGGTTAAAGCCACCGCCTGCAGTGCTGACATTCCATATAGGCACCAGTTCGAGTCCTGGCTGCTCTACTTCTGATCAAGTTCTCTACTATAGCCTTAGAAAGCAGTAGAAGAAGGCCTAATTTCTTGGGCCCCTGCACCCACATAGGAGACCCTGGCTCCTGGCTTCAGGTCAGTGCAGCTCTGGCCATTGCAGCCATTTGGGGAGTGAACCAGCGGATGGAAGACCTTTCTCCCTCTCTCTGCCTCTGCTTCTCTGTCAATCTGCCTTTTAAATAAATAAATAAATCTTTTTTAAAAAAAGAGTAAATTCAGATGGGCAAGAGACACATGAAATAAAGCTCAGAAGCACTAGCCATTAGGGAAAAACAAATCAAAACCACAATGAGGTTTTACTTCACCCCAGTTAGAATGGCTCTCATACAGAAATCTAAATAAATAAATCCTGGAAAGGAAGTGGGGGGAAAAGGTTCCCTAATCCACTGTTGGTGGGGATACAAACTAGTATAACCATTATGGAAAACAGTATGGAGATTCTTCACAAAGCTGAAAATAGATCTACCATAAGACCCAGCCATTGTATTCCTGGGAATTTACCCAAGGGAAATGAAATCAGCATATGAAAGAGTTATCTGTACCCCTGTGTTTATTTCAGCTCAGTTCACAAGAGCAAAGATATGGAGTCAACCCAGATGTCCATCAAACAACGACTGGATAAAGAAAATGTGGATTGCATATGTAAAATGGAATATTACTCAGTTGTAAAATATGAAATTCTGTTTTTGTAACAAAATAAATGTAACCAGAAACCACTATACTTGGTGAAATAAGCCAGCCCCCAAAAGACAAACACCATGTTTTCCCTGATCTGTGGTGACTAATAGAATACAAAACCACGTAATGTATATTAGTAAAATCAATATTTTGAGGATTATTGTTTACAGACCTTGTCTCTACTGTTGTGGAATAGCTTTTTTTCTTACTTTTTGTTGAATACTTAGTGGAGGGTTAATCCTATGATTATAAAATAAACTGAAAGTATGTCTGTAAAAATTAAAATAATAAGCAAGGAAGGAGGGTGGAAGTGTGAGCAGGAGGGAGGGTAGGATGGGAACAATCACTATGCTCCTACATGTGCATATATGAAATACTCAAAATTTGTTCACAAGTAATTGTGAAAATGAAAGAAAAAAGAAAATGAAGCTACAGAACAATAGGTCCACCGTGAGCACTCTTTAAGGAGCTCCTGTCCAGGGAGATGCAACCCAGTGTTGGCACCTGATTGCTCCTGGACAGAGGCATTGGATTGTGGAGGCAGCAATGAAGCAAGACTTACGCTTCATCCCTGTGTTACTTGTGTTTTTATCTTTTCAAAAGTTTGTAATTGATATATCAAAATTGCATACATGCATGGGGTATTTAATGATGTTTTGATACAGGTACATACTATATATTGTTGAAATCAAGGTATACTTATGCTTTTTAAAAAATACTATTTATTTTCATCTCGTAGAAAGAAAAGAGATACAGATGGAGAGGGATCTTCCATCTGCTTGTTCACTCCCCCTAATGCCTGCAACAGCCAGGGCTGAGCTAGGTTGATTCCAGGAGCCTGAACTCCATCCAGGTCTCCCACATGGGTGGCAGGGATCCAAGTACTTAGGCCATCATCTGCTGCATCCCAGGGTGCACATTAGCAGAAAGCTGGGCTGGAATCAGATTAGCTCGGACTCAAACCAGGTACTCTGATATGGGATGCAGGCATCCAGAAGCTGCTGCTTATCCACCGTGACAAACAGCCCGCCCTACTTACACTTCTATCATGAGAATGTGTTCATGAATTTATTGTACATAAAAATTTTTGATAAGTTGATGATGGCATATTTGAAATTCTGTGACATTTCCTAGTTTTCAGTTTGACCAAGCAGTTGTTTCCTGTGCATGCTCTGTGCCCAGTGAGCCCTGGTTTAAAAATCTTTCCAGAAGACTACTTCACTGCACAGCCTCACACCTCAGGCTTCTGCCAAAAGCCAAAAATGACGTGCCAAGATTCCTATCCCTACAGTCACTGCCCTCTCAAAGGACCCACTTGGGGCAGAACAAGCTGAGAAAACCCAGACTCTAGTCACAGAGGAGCCCCTAGAGCCAGCATCCGCCGGGGCTTGAGGACACCACCCAAGAGGCAATAGCCCCTCTCTACAAGGAAGGGCACCCAGGGCCATTCCTCTGATGGTGAATGTTTCTGATCAGCCAGCCAGCAGCAGATGTCAACAGGATTGAATCAAGCCAACTGTGCTTATTAAAACATTATTCAGGTGCCAGCGCTGTGGCACACTGGGTTAAAGTCCTGGCCTGCAGCGCCATTCATCCCATATGGGCATCAGTTCTAGTCCCGGCTGCTCCTCTTCTGATCTGGCTCACTGCTATGGCCTGAGAAAGCAGTAAAAGATAGCCAATTCTTAGCCACTGCACCCACATGGGAGACCTGGAAGAAGCTCCTGGCTCCTGACTTTGGATGGGCCCAGCTCCAGTTGTTACACATTTGGGGAGTGAACCAGCAGATTGAAGACTTCTTTCTCTGTCTCTACTTCTCTCTGTAAGGCTGTCTTTCAAATAAATAAAAATAAATTAAAAAAAAAAAAAACACTATGGATTGCAGAAGTACTGACTTGATTCAGCCAATGTTTGCCTTTGATACATGGGCCAAAGAAGCCAGAGGACAACCAGAAAAGCATCTGTGTGCCGTTGTGGGAAAGCAGAATAAGAATAACCAGGGCAGTGATGACACCACTACTCAGAGATGTTTAGTAGAAAAGTCAAGGACAAGAGATGGGCAGGGAAAAAATACTTGTCATACATTTAGCAAAGGCTTGCTACCTAAATATGCATATTTTAAGTATCTCAAATGCATAAGAAAAAGGCAAGCAATGCAATAAAAATTAAGCAAAAATATGAATAATTCACAGGGAAGGACATTCAAATGGCTGTAAATACATATGACAAGGCCCCAATTCACTATATGATTAGAAAAATATTGATGTTAGACTTACATTCTATTTATAGGACATCATTATTTTTGTTTTTAAAGAAAAATGGGCATATGGGATGGTGCTGTGGCATAGCAGGTAAAACCACTGCCTACAGTGCCAGCATCCCATATGGGGGCCAGTTGGAGTCCTGGCTGCTCTGCTTCCGATCCAGCTCTCTGCTGTGGCCTGGGAAAGCAGTGGAAGATGACCCATCTCCTTAAGCCCCTGTATCCGTGTGGGAGACCTTAAAGAGGCTCCTGGCTCCTGGCTTCAGATCAGCACAGCTCTAGCCATTGCAGCTGTCTGGAGAGTGAACCAGCAGATGGAAGACTCACTCTTTCTCTCTCTCTTTCTCTCTCTCTCTCTCTCTCTCTCTCTCTCTGCCTTTGCCTCTCTGTAGTTCTGACTTTCAAACAAATAAATACATCTTTTAAAAAAGGGGCATATTTAAGAAACTTTAAATAGCACTATATCCTTTCACTTGACTGGGGTTGACCCTAGGGAAAAATTCTTTATATAAACATACTTTTGACAAAGTGGATAGCAGTTTCATTGCAGCATTGTTCATTATTGTACAATCTATAAGTAATTCACTTACACAAAAATATCTCTGAAAATTTCTATAAAATGTTAAAAGGATATTGAGGAAAGATATTTATAAATTATTTCTAAATATATATATTTAAATATATGGGGCCGGCACTGTGGTGAAGTGGGTTAACGCCTGGCCTGAAGCGCCAGCCTCCCATATGAATGCTGGTTCAAGACCCAGCTGTTCCACTTGATCCAGCTCTCTGCTATGGCCTGGGAAAGCAGTAGAAGATGGCCCCTGCACCCACGTGGGAGACCCGGAGGAAGCTCCTGGCTCCTGACTCCTGGCTTCAGATCAGCACAGCTCCGACCATTGCAGCCAATTGGGGAGTGAACCACTGGATGGAGGACCTCTCTCTCTCTCTGCCTCTCCTCTCTCTGTGTAACTCTGACTTTCAAATAAATAAATAAATCTGACCCAGCCATCCCACTCCTTGGAATTTACCGAAAGGGAATTAAACTGGGAAAAAAAGAGCTGTCTGCACCTAAGTGTTTATTGCAGCTCAATTCACAATTACTAAGACATGGAATCAACCTAAATGCCCATCAACAGATAACTGGATAAAGAAACTATGGGATACGTACTCTGTAGAATACTATACAGCAGTAAAAAACAGTGAAATCCGGTCATTTGCAACAAAATGGAGGAATCTGGAAAACATCATGCTGAGTGAAATAAGCCAGTCCAAAAGGGAAGAATATCATATGTTCCCCTGATCAATGACAACTAACCGAGCACCTAAAAAGAAACCCGTTGAAGTGAAATGGACACTATGAGAAACAATGACTAGATCAGCCCTTGTCTTGACTGTTGAGGAACAACTTACTATTTTATTCCTTTTAGTATTTTTTGTTTGTGTGCTTTTGTTCTACTTAATACCATTGGTTGAACTCTGTAATTAATACACAATTATTCTTAGGCATTTAAAATTAATGGAAAAGTGATCTTTGTTAAATATAAGAGTGGGAATAAGAGAGGGAGGAGATATACAGGTTGGCACATGCTCACTTGGACTCACCTCCAATGGTAGAGCTAGAAATGTGCCAGAGGATTCCAATTCAATCCATCAAGGAGGCATGTACCAATGCCATCTCACTGGGTAAAGTGATCAGTTTAAGTACATAATTGGTCAAAAGATAGGGTAAGTGTCGAAGAGATTTCACAAATAAGACCAGTGTCTGCAAATAATGAAGGATAGAATTAAAAGGGAGAGAAAGATCCTGCGGGGGAAGCGGGATACACAGCAGACTCATAGAATGGTAACATCCTAAACAGCACTCCAGTCTCAGAATCAACCCTTGGGGAATTCGGATCTGGCTAAAAGGCCCATTAGAGTCTCGCATGCAAAGCCAAGACACGGTGGCAAAAACGACCTGAATGAAAGATCTCGGTGAACAAGATCCCAGCAGAAAGAACAGGACATCAAAGAAGGAGGCACCTTTCTCTGAAGGGAGGAAGGAACCTCCACCATGACATGGTCTTGACTAAATAAGTTCAGAGTTGGTGAACTCAAGAGGCTTCCATAGTCTTGACAGCTCATGGCAAGAGCCTTGGGTGATTACTGACATCATAAATAAGAGTGTCAATTGTTAAATCAACAACGGGAGCCACTGTGCACCTGCTCCCCACATAGGATCTTGGTCCTCAATGTGTTGTACTATGAGAATTAACGGTACAACTATGAGTCGAACAGTACTCTATATCTTGTGCAATTGTGTGGGTGTAGTCTGTTGAAATTTTTGCTTAGTATATACTAAGTTGATCTTCATATATGAAGATAATTGAAAATGAATCCTGATGAAGAATGGGATGGGAGAGGGAGTGGAAGATGGGATGGCTGCAGGTGGGAGGGAGGTTGTGGGAGAAAAAGCCACAACAATGCAAAAGTTGTAATTTGTAAATTTACATTCATTAAATTAAAAAAAAGAAAAATAAATAAATAAATATATGGGCAGTATTTAGGAAAAATACAATCCAAGTTGTTAATAATAATGAAACAATGACAAGATTGGTGTTTTGCAAACTTTCTTCCCAAATCTAAGCAGTACAAATGTGTTTCAACTAAGAATCAAATAATAACAATAAACAAAAATATTAGCTGATCATACAAGTTTAAAGTCACTATAAGTTATCATAAGAGCTAAAACAACTTGTGTCACATTAACAGAATATGTCCTTGAAACGTTTGAGAAATTCTCCAGTGTGAAAACTCCATCTATCTTCATTCTACGTCACTTGTACTGCCATATTTGTGAATATCATGTATTCTATTTCTTTCTACCAGTTACTGAGAGAACAGCAATAAAGTATTCCCGTGGAATACTTTCTGGATTTTTCTATTATCACTTTATTGATGTCATTTCCTGCTTTCTGCAGCTTGGAGCTCTTGTATTTTTTAAACTCCTGTATCTTCATGACAGAGTAACTATCTAACCAACATCAAATATTCTTCTTACCTCTTTAGTCTCTTTTTTGATGTCTATTTTACTCACTGTTTATGTAGCCACATGGGTTTTCTTAAGTTCACTGTTAACCTGGTAAATCCTCTCATGTCTTTTTGCCTTTATTATGTGTCTTTATACTGAACCAATTTTGCTCATGTAGTTAGGTCTCAGTTCTTATCTAATCCCACAAAGTATTTTGCTCATTTATATTTAATGCAATTATTGGTAAGGTTATGTTTAAGTCTACAGTTTTGGTATTTGTTATCAACTTAGTCATCCACTCCATGTACTCCATCTATTCCTTTGCTCCTTCTTTCCTCCAATATTTTGGGTTAAATAAAGTAGTTTTTTTACTATTCTAATTTCTTTCCTTTATTTGACTGTTTACTTATATCCTTTATGTGAGAGTAATTTAGTAGTGTGTCTAGAACAGAGCTGTCTAATAAAAATACAATGTGAGATGCATATGTATATTTACAGAATATTTAAATTTCCTAGTTATCATATTAGCAAATTAAAAGGTGGCATTAATTTATTTTAACCCAGCGTCTAGCAAATATAAAAAATATTGGGATGCTTTATATTCTGAGAGTACATTTATGCTATGTCTATAAAATCTGATGTGTCTTATACATCTACAGCATATTACCACAGTTAAAATGAAAGGCTGTCCCATCAGAACAACAAAATTATTTCTCACCAAAGAATATTTACACTACTTCAGTGTCTCATTTAAATTTTCATTACTTAAATTATAAATTCAGTTTCACTAGCCACATATGGCCAATGGCTGCTGAATGGACCAGTACAACTCTAGAGTCAACATTACACAAATATAACTCATCACTGTCTAGCTTACAGTAATACTACAGTACTTGATTAATGGAGTACTAATACAGCAGCACAACTACATTTATTCCTTCCTGCCCTTTGTGCTATTTTTGTGTATCTTTTTTCTTCCACTTACATGAGCAATCTCACAACATATAGTTCTTATTTTTGGCTTTAACTATCCAGTGTAAAAGTTCAACTAAACCCAATGTTCTGTGCATAAAAAATAATTTCCAAAAGTTATATTGTGGGCTAACCTATTTATGTGCTCCTTCTCGGGCTATTCAGTATTTGCCATAGACCTGATTTCCCATTTTACCAGTTGCCTTTAGCTTTAGGAACTTAGGGTGTTTCTTGTGTAACTGCTCAAAACAAATTCATTCTATTTTCCCTCACTTAAAGACATCTTTAGTTTGACTTTACATTACAAATATATTCATACTGATAGGGAATTCCATATGCAAAGTCTTTGTGTTCAATGCAGTCCTCTGAAGACTTTCCATTGTCTCTGATCTCTACTGTTGGCTATGAAAAGTCAGTTTCTGTTCTCACACTGCCTCCCTCTAGCTAATATGCATCCATTTATCATCTGACTGATTTTAATGTTTTCAACTTTCATTTTCATCATCTTGGCTATAATATCTTATTTAGGTTTTGGGGTTTTTTTATTCCTACTCGGGGTTCTCAGAGCTTTTTTCTTATAGCAATTGTTGAAGATTTCATCCCATATTTTTTCCACATATTTATCTGCCATTCTCTGCTTTCAACCTAACACTCTAAGAAAAATGTGTGTTTCATGTTTGGTGTTGTCTCACAGGCCACTCAAGTTCTGTTGAAATGCAATCATTCAATCTTTTATAATTCTCTCGTTGCCTGATGTCTAAGTACCTGTCTTTAAGCTTAGTGTTCCCTTGTCCTGTTGTGCCCAATCTGCTATTAACCTATGCAGTGAAGCCTTTGTGGTAGATACTGCAGTTTTCACTTCTGGGATTTCCATTTGATTATTTTCTAGATGTTTCAATTCCCTTCTGAAATCTCCCCTTTCTTTGTTTAAGTCTCTCATGTCCTACATATTTTTAAAACATTTTTACTATCGTAACCTTAATGTACTTACCTGAAAATTATACATTTGATAACCAAAAGACCAAGAAGACCAAGTCTCTTCTTGGTTTGTTTCAATTAACTCTCTTTTTCCTATTTTTTACAACACTCCTAATTTTTTAACTACATACTAAACACTTTTTTAGTAATGACTCCTCCCTCTGAAATTCAGTCCTTTCAGATTTCTGTGTCTAAGTGGTTCTTAGAGAGCTTTATTCAAAAGTATGATTTTGTTATTATTGTTTACCTAATGACTTATGGTTGTTTGGTTAGGGTGAAGCTCTTTTGCATCTTCCTATATCCTAGCCAGGAGTGGAACATCTCTTTCAGGTTTTGTTGCATAATTAACATTCTCCAAACCTAGTGGTTTAAAACAACAATCTCTGTGGGTTGACAGCCTGATTGGGTTAAATTGAGAAGTTTTTCTGATCTCGGTTGGGGTCTCTCCCACATCTGCGGCTAGCTACGGGTTAGCTGGAAGGATCTGCTTTTGAATGTTGCGGGCCACCAGCTAGCATAGGGGCAACTGAGTGATGTACATCTCATCCTCCAGCAGGAAAGCTTGATTTTGTTCCCATATCAACCAGGTAGTGCAATTCATCAAAACATGAATATTTCTTGAAGTTTGTGTTCAAAACAGGCACAGTCTCACCTACTACATTCTATTGGCCAAACTAGTCGCAAGCCATCCTGGATTCAAGATTAAAAGTTTGCCCTCTGATGGAATAAGCTTCAAAGTCATATCAGCAAGTGTATGCATCATGAAAGAGCTGAAAATTGTATCTACTACAATCCACCAAAACAGCACAACAGCTGGTTTTCCTTTTTACATTCCCAATTCAGTACTCAAATCACCTTTTCCAAAATATGCAAATACAATGTTTTAACTTTCTCAGAAAAAAAATGTATGAGTGCCAACAACAGAGGATGACCATATGGTGGTATCAGAGAAGCAGAGACTGATTTTGTTCCACTCTGACCCAATGAGTCTACACTTCGAGCAGTGCTTTGGTTGGAGCAGGTGTATCATAAAAAGAGCACTGTCAACTCAGGGCATCTCAGGAAAAGAAATCAGTTTGGACCAGGATTCAATTTCACATCACAAGAGAAATGGTTGAAGAAATCAGAGCTGTTTATTTTAGAGATGAGAATTTACAATAAAGACAATCCAGCCAACTTCAAATAGCCGTAGATCTGTTTGATTTAATCTTGTCCTTTAAATCCAGAATGAAGGATTGCTTATCTAAATTATTTTATTGAAATATAATTCATATACCATAAAATCCCTCTCCTAAGGTATGCAGCTCAATGATTTTTGCTACAGTCACAAAGTTGCACATGACAACCTTACAATTCAGAACATTCTGATCACCGCAAAAAGTAACCTCATACCCAACAGCAGTCACTCCCTATGCCTCCCCGTTGCAGCTCCTGGAAACCACTGATCAACCTTCTGTAACTACAGTTTTGTTATCTTGGACATTTCATATCAATTGGTCCTTTGTGATTGGCTTATTTCATTTAGCTTGATGATTTTAGATTCATTCATGCTATAGCATGAATCATCAGTATTTCACTCCCTTTCATGCCTAAATAATAGTATGTTCTATGACATAATTCATTCATCAAGTGATAGATATTTGGATTATTTCTACTTCTGGATAATATGAATAATGTTGCTCTCAAAAGTTGTGTATAATTTTTATACAAATATAAGCTTTTAGAAAAATTCATTCTTGGGTATATCTCTAGAAATGGGATGGTGAGGTCATTTCAGTTGACCCTTAAAAGGTAGAATTGTGCTAAGAATAAAGAATTTTCTGCCAAAAGAAACTATGGCCACAATGAAATGAGCTTCACTGAAAGTTAATAAGCTGGGAAGATAGAAAGAGAAGCTAGATGAGATTTTCTGCAGGATATGGGATGTTGAACTAATAAGAGGCAGCAGTAGATAACTTAGGAACAAAGATTCTGCAGCTAAACTGAGTTCAAATTTTACTTTTGCTCCTAGCCAGTTTTGTGATCCTGGGCAAACCACTATCAAAATTACAATTTCTATCCTGCTTATGAGACTGTAGGTTTAGAAGCCCTTTTTATAAATACAAAGGAGGGGTCGGCATTGTGGGTAAAGCCACCGCCTGCAACATAGTCATCCCATGTGGACACAGGTTGGAGTCCTGGCTGCTCCACTTCCTATCCAACTCCCTGCTGGTGTGCCTAGGAAAGCAGTGGAAGATGTCCCAAGTTTGGGCCCCTGATACTCAGGTGGGAGACGTGGAGGAGGCTCCAGGCTCCTGGCCTTGGTCTGCCCCAGCCCTGGCCATTGCAGCCATTTGGGGAGTGAACCAGAGGATGGAAGATCTCTCTCCCTCTCCTTCTCCTTCTCTCTTTCTTTCTCCCTCTCCCTCTTTCTCCCTCTCCCTCTCCCCTCTCTCTCTGCTTCTCTTTCTCCCTCTCCCTCTCCTTCTTTTTCTCCCTCTCCCTCTGTGTAACTAACTTTCAAATAAATAAACAAATCTTTTTAAAAAAAAAAAAGCAAAAATACTAATGGGATTGCCCTTTATAATTTTACTTTATCACTCATGATCTTTCAGTTAGCATTCCAAATACAGTTTGCCAGAAACAAATAGGTTAAAAATCACTCTGAGGGATAGTCACTGTTGCATAGGGGGTTAAGCCTCCGCCTGCTTCACCAGCATCCCATGGAGACATTGATTCGAGTCCAGGCTACTCCACTTCCAATCCAGCTCCCTGTTAACACCTGGGAAAGCAGTGGCAGATGGGCTAAGTACACCCACACTGGAGACCTGGAAGCCTCAGCCTGGCCCACCCCCAGCCATTGTGGCCATTTGAGAGTGAACCAGTGAATGGATGATTGATCTCTCTCGTGTGGCATGTGCTCCCACCCTCTCTCTCTCTTTTTCTGTAACTCTTTCAAATAAATAAATAAATCATTTTAAAAAATGACCCTGAAACTAACCCATACCCTACCCAACTCTACAGAGAACTGGTTTGATTTCAGATTCAAAGAAGCAGGCCGGCACCGCGGCTCACTAGGCTATTCCTCTGCCTGCAGCGCAGGCACCCCAAGTTCTACTCCCGGGCGGGGAGTCGGATTCTGTCCTGGTTGCTCCTCTTCCAGTCCAGCTCTCTGCTGTGGCCCAAGAAGGCATGGGTGCTTGGGCCCTGCACCTGCATGGGAGACCAGGAGAAGCACCTGGCTCCTGGCTTCGGATCAGCGCAGCACGCCAGCTGCAATGCGCCGGCTGTAGCAGCCACTTGGGGGGTGAACCAACGGTAAAAGGAAGACCTTTCTCTCTGTCTCTCTCTCTCGCATTAACTCTGTCTGTCAAAAAAAAAAAAAAAAAAGATTCAAAGGAACAAACGCAGAGGTTCAATGCTTGCTGTAAAACGCATCTCAGGCCGGCACTGTGGCTCACTAGGCTAATCCTCCACCTGCGGCGCCGGCACACCGGGTTCTAGTCCCAGTTGGGGCGCCAGATTCTGTCCCAGTTGCTTCTCTTCCAGTCCGACTCTCTGCTGTGGCCCAGGAGTGCAGCGGAGGATGGCCCAAGTGCTTGGGCCCTGCACCCCATGGGAGACCAGGAGAAGCAACTGGCTCCTGGCTTCAGATCAGCGCAGTGCGCCGGCCACAGCGTGCCAGCCGCAGCAGCCATTGGAGAGTGAACTAACGGTAAAAGGAAGACCTTTCTCTCTGTCTCTCTCTCTCACTGTCCACTCTGCCTGTCAAAAAAAAAAAAAAAAAAAATGCATCTCAGCCCTGAGTGCCCAGGGAAACCAGCTTCTTCAACAAAGGATCCATAATTTTAACTGAATTGTAATTTCACCTAGAAACAAGCTGTATCCCAACTCTCCTGATAAGCAGGAGTTGGAAAGAAGGGATTGGGTTCCTGGGGCTATGGTTTGATTCCCAAAGCACAGTTCTCTAAGACCTGCCTATCAATGTGCAGTCTGCAGATCGGCCGCAGTGACATAGCCTGGGAGCTCCCCAGAAGGAGCATCGTAGGCCTCTCCCCTGACCTTCCACATCAGACTCTGGATCTTACCACGATCCCCAAGTGACTGTGGTGCACAGCGAACCCTGGGAAACACTGCTCCAAGATCTATGAGTAGCAACTGTGCTTCCTGAGAGTTATTACGCATAATTTTTCATTTTCGCAGCACTTTGCGAGTTACAGAGAATTAAACCACAAGACCCCTGAGGACAGCACTGTCTTGTTTTTAGTCTTTGTGTAGGGCCTATAACAGTGGCCCAGAAAGAGTTTGCTCTCAATGTTGGAGGAATAAAGAACGAGTTGTGGCATGTGTTACCCACCTGCAATGTATCAGACACTGTCACTCCACCAGTAATTTAAGTTAATGCTATTTCCAAGAAGTGAAATCAGCTCAGAGAGGTCAAGGAGACCACTCAAGGTCAAAGGACTCATAAGTAGTAAAGCCAGGACCAAGCCCACAGTTCCGTGGCTGGTAGACGAAGGCAGGCCCATCTAACTGCCAGTCTGCTCACAACTGAGTGTTCCACGGCGGGGCTCTCTCAGGAAAGGCCCTTCGGGGGACATAATTCCATCAGCCTCCACTTGTTGCAGGGATGCCAACTCTCCCTGTAAACAAACCAAGAAGGAATGTTTTGAGGTAGACATTTGAAATTGTCCACATTCAGGGCACTAATCTGTTCCTAAATATTTCAGAAGCTGTGCTTACATTCAAAATACATTCTCCTTTCATATGACTGAGTTGGCACATATCCCAACCCCACTTTCTGGTTAAAGAGAGAGTGACATTAAGAGGACTCAAATGAGGCTGGCACCACGGCTCACTAGGCTAATCCTCTACCTGCGGCGCTGGCACCCTGGGTTCTAGTCCCGGTTTGAGCGCCAGATTCTGTCCCGGTTGCTCCTCTTCCAGTCCAGCTCTCTGCTGTGCCCCAGGAGTGCAGTGGAGGATGGCCCAAGTGCTTGGGCCCTGCACCCACATGGGAGACCAGGAGGAAGCACCTGGCTCCTAGCTTCAGATTGGCACAGCACACTGGCCATAGCGGCCATTTAGGGGGGTAAACCAACGGAAGGAAGACCTTTCTCTCTGTCTCTTTCTCTCACTAACTCTGCCTGTCAAAAAAATAAAATAAAATAATTTTTAAAAAAAGAGGACTCAAATGATTCATTTTACATTGATGGTTCTCAACCAGTACATGTAAGATTTGTGTCAAGTGCATGGCAAAAACGACTTTTCTGTTCCACATTCCAGTCTTTTCCTCAGTTCCGACATCAGCAGATCCAAGTGGGGTATCTACATTTTCAAGAAGAAATCCCCTTTGCCGGCACCACGGCTCAATAGGCTAATCCTCCACCTGCGGTGCCAGCACGCTGGGCTCTAGTCCCGGTCGGGGAGTCGGATTCTGTCCCGGTTGCCCCTCTTCCAGGCCAGCTCTCTGCTGTGGCCAGGGAAGGCAGTGGAGGATGGCCCAAGTGCTTGGGCCATGTACCCGCATGGGAGACCAGGAGAAGCACCTGGCTCCTGCCTTCGGATCAGCGCGATGCGCTTGCCACAGCGCGCTGGCCGCAGCGGCCATTGGAGGGTGAACCAACGGCAAAGGAAGACCTTTCTCTCTATCTGTCTCTCTCTCACTGTCCACTCTGCCTGTCAAAAAAAAAAAAAAAAAGAAAAAAGAAAAGAAATCCCCAGTGCTGCCCCTTTTCTACCTCCCACATTTCCCTGCAGGTGGTCTTATGCTTTGAGAAATTCTACAACAGAATAAAGTACTCTGTGAATAGAATTTAGGAGTTTATTGAACTTGGATGGAAAAAAAAATTACAGCCTTATTTTTAATATCTTCTAATTAAAATTTAGCATCCCCATCAACAACGAACATCAGCAACATTTGTATTAGCAGTGTCTACGGATTTTTCCACCAATTCAAATCACAGATATTTTTGTATCAACAGATTTTTTAGGTATTTCAAAATATCTTTTACCTTCACCAGTTCTTTAAAACTGTAGCAATTGTAAGACTCGCTGCTAGATCTTAATATGTTAACTGAAAAAGTACATCACAAATTTGTTCTATTTATTACTCTGAAAAATGGTGATTTTAATAGAGTTGGCCGCCTTACAATCTAACATATATTCTTGATTTTTAGAAACATTCTGAGAAGAGATTCACAGGCCTCACCAAACTGCTTCTCTGCATTAAAAAAATTAAAATTTAGGAAGCGTTGTTTTCTTACCTCCCCTTTGCTGCTTCTAGCTCCTTGCTGCCTATAGAGGAAGTTGGCTGGTAACAGCTGCCTGACTCCAGGAGCATGGCCTGTGCTAACCCGATTCTCCCTGTTACTTCAGAGACAGTCAGCAGTCGGTGGGTGGGAGGCTGTGGGCCCAGGGTGGTGGTAGAGTCAGGACTGCCGTGGATTGCACTATAGTCCACAGTCCCATATGACCAATGGGTGTGCTCCATTACCCCAAAATGGTACAGAAGATGGCCAGGGATGCCTGTGGGGTGGATCCAGAAGGGGCAGAGAAGCAAACATGAATCAACGCCATGGGCTCAGTTCTATGATCCAAGAGTGGCTGAGAGAGAACATTCAAGCAGTCGCTCCAAAGCTCACCACACTCCCTGCCCTGGACCCACATGAAAGTCACTTCTTCCCTTTTATTTATTTTCTTTTCATCTTTTCTTTTAGTTTTAATTAGCTTCTAACAGATTTAATAAGATGTGTACATGCAAGTCTGAGAACATAATGATATTCCCATCCTCCCGCCTTCCTTCCCACCCTCCTTCCTTCTGCCATTTTTTTCAGTTATTGAGATAATATATTTTAAATTTACATTACGGTAAAAAAAGGCTTAATATTTCACCAAATAAGAAGTTGAATAAGTAAAGAGCAAAAAGACCCTAGTTCTATTCTCTTCCCTGGTTAGAATTTCTACTCCTCACAGCCAGGTCCTTGATTACATTATGTTTCTGCACCTGCCCATTTGTCCGCATCACCATCACACAGTGTCAAAGGGTCTGGATTTTCAAGTTGGACTTCCTTCGTCCATATTCCATCACTTACTGGTTAATAAGGTGGGCAAATTGCCTCACTTTTGGCTACCTCATTGCTTCATCAGGAATAAGAAAACCAGATCAGTAGGTACCTGAGATGAACGTCGCATGAGTTAGTGTTTGTAAAACATACGCCTGAGACAGAGTGAGTGCTAAGTAATTTGAGACTCATCATGCCCAAGTCTCAGGCATTATACTTTACGTGATCTACACACCCTCACCTCACGTTTTAGCTCAGCCCTAATCACAACAGATGGGCCCGGTTACAGAGTGGACAACTGCATAGACTTGCCTCTCCTACTAGAAACCTGATACTTATTCATTGTCCAAGACTTTCCTTAGTAGCAGTGCGACAATGCTATCTCAGAGTTTTAGTCAATTATTAGAACAGGTCTACTTACTTGTCATAAAATTCTTTCTCTTTTGCTGAGATTTACCTATTTTGGTTTCAATTTACTAAAATATAGTTTACCTCACATCTCCACTAACAAGGGGAAAATGACTCAGACACACACTGAGGTTAGAAACTCTCAGTGAGCAAGGTATGCTGGGTACAGGCACAAAGTCACTGCACACACTTAGGAGGCACAGATACAAATCAATCCCTGAACTGAATGCAGTATCTCTGAGAAAAGATGGCCACCCCTTTAGGGTAACTCTGTAACCATGTCCGTCTCCTCTGCAAGGTGACTGTGGGCACTTTCTCGCCTTTTAATAAACAAACTCGCACCAGGCGCTGAGCACAAAGGGCAGCAACCACTGCTTCCCGGATGCACACCTACGCTTAGGGCTGTCAAAGATGTAGATTCAAGAGAACTTGTTCCAAGAGTCCAATTTCAGATCTTCAATCTATTTGGCTTAACCTCTGTCCTTCCATCATTGATGTATACATCAGAGAAGTCACCTGGGGTCGATGTGGAATGCTAGAAAAGCTTGTCTGAGGATTTTTTCCCAACCGTCAGGTAGTTTCATTGCTGCCTTGGGGTTTAGATATTTTATTTATAAAAAATGATTGATGGGAAAATAAAAACTTCTAAAGTTCCATTAGACCAAGCCCCTCCATCCAAAAAAAGATGAATAATGTCATCAATCAAAATAAATACCAGTAAAATTCTCAAAGTTGTCTGCATAGATGGTGAAATATCCTTATTCCTAGGTTGTACCTTTAATCATGTTAACACTGGAAAAGATACTAGAATAACAATAATGATGTTAATAATAGTGAGCATTTAGTAAGTGGTGGCTATGTGCCAGACACTATTCTAAGTGTATTCCATGTGTGAGGTCATCTAGTTTTCACAAAAGTAGGCACTATCACCATCTCAATTAACAAACATGCCCAGAGAGGGTATGTGACTTGTGTAGGATTCCATACTGGACACTAATATAAGCCTGCTAGAAATTGAGCCCATTTTCATAGACATTCTGTGAAAATGTGGGACAAAGTCACCTAAGACAACCTTTCTCGCTGTCCTTAAAAAGGACAGTGAGGTACCTGTTCACTGCTTTGTCTGCTTCCTCAAGCTGTCAGTGGGTAGGCTGTACAGGTCCTCTTCCAGTACTGCCAGGGAATTCCTGTGCAGCATGGCTGTGTTTTTCTCTGGGACTAAGTTTCATGGTCAAGAAAAACAAGGTGTTGAATCAGCTTATTGATAATATTCCTACCTGGTCTACTCTTTAGGTTTGTAGAGAAAGAAAAGAACCTTAGCCCACGCATAACTGTTAACCCCTGGGAGATGACTACGACTGGCAGGGCTCAGAGGCGTTGACTGAATCACTGCCAGGGCTGAGTGATGACACAGTGAGTTTTCTAGTTGTGGAGACAGTCGCTGGGACAGGAAGTAAGCAGGACGCTCTTCTGCTTGGCTATTGGTCACTGCCTCACTGGATGTACCTACAGCCTCCAGCAGGCTTTCCAATGTGGTGGTTTCACAGACCCCATAGCATCATCAAGAGAACTTGTTAACAACATTCCAAGACCGCAACCCAGCCACCTGCATCAGGACCCCTAGAAGTGGCACCAGGAATCTGCATGTGGAGTATGGTCCCTGGGTTATTTGGAAAACACCTGGAACCATGACATTAGCCTAGAACAACTGACTGATGTACTTTAACTCAAGATGCACATTGTCACATGTTCCCACCCAGTAAGAAACGAAATTTCTAGACATTTTCACTCATTTTGTTATTGGGAATCGAGGACTATCAAGAGCATCTCCAGATCTTGTGTCTTCCGTATTCCAGTTGGACACTGCGTTGCAAATGCAAATGGAACGTTATTCAGCTCCATCCTGGGATCTCAGTAAGAGAATTCCCTGATGGGATGCCTTGCCACAAATAAACAACTTCTTTCTCAGCAGTGAATTGTCACCATATAATCCCAATGTCCTGGACAGCCTGGGTCTGAACTCTGTGCTACAACAGAAGGCGTTAGAACTGTATCATGTTTTGGGCTGGAAGGCAGCACAATAATGCCCTTATGTCTGGCTTTGACCTAGATTTATGGAACAGGGACCTTCAGACATGTGCTTGAGCCAACCTGTGTCAGCCAAGGGTCTCCATATATTCCTACTATCTATAGACATCTATAGACAAGGCATTAGTTTGAGATAACAGCAGGAGTGAATTGTTCTACTTCCAGAAGAAAGCTAGGAGCACCTGGGCATGACTCACCACATTAACTTATCCCTGCAATGGCCAATAGATAAGGCTCCAGATGGTGGGTCCTAGCAGCAGGGACTTCAGAGACAGGAGATGCAGAGCCCCCAGGCAACCCACTATCACACCTAACACAGGCAAGAAGTGGCCCTTCATTGTTAAGGCGGCAACATACTAGAACTCCTTATTGTCAGAGCAGAAGGTAGTCTGTCCTGACTGGCCTACAGCACAACTCTTAGACTGGTGGTTTTTAACCCTGGCTGCGTAATAGGATCCTCTGGAGAACTTTAAAACAAGTTCCTTAACACATCTCAGATTAGGACATAATCATTCTGTCATACAATAAGACAACCTCACCATAAATACAAGAACTAAGCGTACACTGAGAATTCTTCAGACTGGGCTTTTGGAGGAGAAAGAGATAGCAATGAGTCACTGAGCACATAGAATAATCTAAGGTCTTTAATAAGCATTTTAAAAAACACAGTTGCTTGTGGGTTATTTCTAAACACTACATGATACGTTTATTAAACAACAACAAACAGTATTCCTATGTTGGTTGTGATTATTCTGAGAAATGTGACAGTTTTCCCGATCAACAGGCAGATACTTTTATCCAGCCAGTTTAATTAACTTTTGTAATGTGGTTCACTGAATCTAGAAATGCAAAATTATCTGACTGTGTCCAGAGATTTCTCAAACATAACCTTCAGAAAAACACACTTTCCCCTTATTGTAAGGAGAGAAAAGAAGGAAGAAGGAGGAATTCAGAAAAAAAATAACTGCATTACTGCAGCCCCGTTTTCCTCAAATTACCCTCTGTTTTGAAAACAAAGAGAAATTAGTTGGACATGTGACAAAAAGACAAAAACCCAAAATAATGAAAATGTGTTCTGGAAAAAAAAAGAGTCCCCATTATTAGTATGCCTGGGGAGCTTGATCTCTGAAGCAGCTGGGCTCGGCAGTCTCTGAAGACAAGCCGGGAGGCGGGAAGAAAAGGCTGTTAAAGAGATGGTGCTGCTGATACCTGCCAGGAAGCCACCCTCTTGATAACCGGCTGAGATTTTAAAATTAAAAATACTGCTCATTTGGCTGACCCAGAATTGTAGAACTACAAGTGCAGAGAAATTTTCCTTTAGTGGGAATGCAGTCTCTGGGCAGAAAAGATGAGCTCCAGGTGCCTCTTCTGAAGCTGAGCAAAACTACTGCTGGGCTGTTAGGAAAGCGTCTCTCACCTCTGGACCAACACCTTCATATTGCTGGTACCAGGGAGGGCAGCTCCCCTGAATTCTCAGTTTCCTGCTGAATATTGCCTGACTCAACAGAGAAAGCCAGAGACTTACAGCCTGGCTAGAAGGGGAGTTGGTGGTGACAGAAATCAAGAGAGCCCATGACCACAGTAATAAATGGCCTGCTAATTTTTCGTGACACATTTGCCTGTGAAATATATAAATATGGTTTCTCTAAACCAGGATCACAGGCAATCTTTAGGAAGTGAAACAGTCGAAGAAGAGAAAGCCTAGAGCTTTAAAGAAATTTTTTTAAAGGAAGAAAATTTTCTTGCCACAGCCTACTCACCCAGCCACCCAATAGACATTGTTAATCAATCATGACTGTCATTCCTGCCAAGTCCCGATGCAGCCAGAATCCTCAACAACTTATTCCAGGTAGTCACTAGCAGTCAATTTGAGTTAGCATGCATGATGAGTGCCATGTTTTCTATCTCTGAATTTGAGATTAGGCAAAACTTCCAATGCATAGCAAAAAACTCGAGCACATGCCAGGAGTAACTTGAGGCAGACACTGTTGACTACCTACCCAACAATCATTCAACCTTTTCAAAAAGAAAAATGTCCAGTTTTGCTCAGTAGCTATTCTTTTACATGACCATGTGTATCAAG